>NC_092323.1:31205564-31508594 GCF_036785885.1 Coffea arabica | reverse complement strand
GTGTCTCACTCAAGTGTATCACTCTCTAATAGTCTCACCAAGCAATTCCTTGGCTTGCTAGTTGCTCGGGTTGAACAAATTAGGCGTCACCGCAAGGTACGTTCTTGACTAGTCAACAAGTGACACAAGATAGCAGCAAGGAATGGAGGTGAATGAAGGCCTAGACGCGATCTAAAACTCAGATTAGGACTAATGACTGAAAAAGAAGGCAAGACAAAATGCCTTCAAGGCTGAATTTTTGAAAATCGTAGAAGTACTCTACCCGACAACCCAAAATTCTGGAATTTGCGGAGCGTGCTGGTCCTCGGCCTTTTGGTCGGGGGTTTGGTGGTATTTTGGTGTTGCTTTGGTGTTAGTCAATCAGGTCTTCGACCTCCGCTGAGCTGTCGAGGGTCTCGCTGCCCGGTCGCGGAAGCAACTTAGGATCTTAGAGGACACGTTACGGAATCGACGGAGTTGAACCCAAACTCGGACCACTCAAGAACGAATTCAACGGCAGAGGATGCCACAATCAAGTGTGTTTGCTTGATTGATAAGTCAATAAACAACCTAGGAACCACACTAGGATGTTCAACTTAGCTTTCACAAGCTAGAGGAATTTGGCTTAATGGAAGACGAAATTCTGGAATTTTATTAATAACATCGCAAAAACTAAATGTACCATCAGCTTTAGGGCTATTTATAGCCTTGACTAAACCTAATAAAGCTTGGAAAGCATGAAGGGAAAATCGGCCAGCCCATTGGGTCTCTCTTGGCCGAAAGCTAACCTACTAATTAACTAGCTTAATGACTAGCTAAAGCACTATTGGACCTAAGGCCCACATGGCCGAAGCTAAGCTCAACAAGAGCTACTTAATCGAGGCCCAATCCTCCCTTTGAGGCTTGCTCATTCGTATCATTCCCCTCCTCTTGAAAAGGATTTGTCCTTAAATCTTGGGAAAAAGTGGTACTCCATGCAATGTGGGAGCGAGATGAATGAGCACCAGCCACGTCACATGTCGCTTGGACAACCTCGTGATGCTCTTGAACAAGGACATTCGCCAAGACAAGAAACACCTTGTATAAAGCTTGTGAAAATTCCATGTAGCACTCCAAAACTCTCTCATCAACCCTTGGTCGTTTGCATGTCAAATTCAAACCCATAAAACAAATCACACAATTAGTATATGCAGGGTTAATACTACTTGACAACTTACGTTTCACATGCACTAGATAGGGATCTTCATGATGACTCTCATTCAGCTTAGAAAAATCTTGAATCTGATTGTGCAAGGTAGTATAATTCGACCCTAGTTGTTGCTGATTTGGCACTACTTGCCCATCTGGAGATAGAGCAATGAGCCATTCATGTTGCACTTCCGTGGAAGAATGAACCAGTGAGGTAAAAACAACATTCGGGTCTTGATTGACACACTTGTCTGCATCACCCAACATAAGTGGCAGCAATGAAGTGAAGGTCACACTCCAGACGAGTCACTTGAATTTGCGCCAGTTTGAGTTGATAAGATGATCTCATGGTGACCAGCTTTTGGATGTATGAATATGCATGGAAGATTACAAGCAGCTGGCACAAGCATGAAATCAGGTTGCAACTCTTTAATCAAAGCTGGAAAATTTCGAGCAGCCTTACAACCTACAAAAACAAAATGAGTCTCAGCTTGTTTTGAACCAGAAATTGGATACATAAGCAATGGAACGTCATTAATTAAGTGGTAAGAAGGTGTAGAATAAGAGTTAAATGCAAAAACTCCCCGTGACACGTGATTCCTTCCATCAATCGATTCAACTTGAGACTGCATTGATGGCTCTTTACATTTTCCTTCAAAATCTGCATAGGAAATACATGTGTGAGGATGGAAATAATGCTCAAAAGAAGGTAAAGATGATGAATGAACCATGGGTAACAAACAAGAATAGAAATATGGAGTTCGAATTAATTCTCCATTGGTGCGGACAGATTCGGGTTGTTCCATGAAGTGATACCAAATAGATCTATCTCCTAGAAGACAAACTCCATGGAAGCTAGTGAATTGTACAAGCAACTTTGGAATGGAACATTGCATGACTAACTTCACTCGACTTCGCTCAATCCGTACAAAAGCAGAAACACTAAACAAGGCAAAGTTAAGTTCGTTAGGAAAACTATAAACACCCGCCTTCCCATGCACAATCAGCTCACTTGATGCTTCACTCATCTCCTCAGATTTTTTTACCTCTTTTTCAATCTCACATTCCTCAACTTTTACCTCAAGTGCACTCTCACCACCATACTCAACTCGCTCTTTTTCAAGTTTTTGTTGGAGGAGAGTTGTTGACATGTCTCCTGCACTCAACTAACTCCTTCATCTATGGATAAAGTATTTGCATGCTTTGTTGTCGAATGAACCTCCTCCCTTCTCCTTGAATATAATGACTTTGAAGAGGTAGGTTGGACGTCAGGATGAAATTGTGGGGAACCCCTCCTCTTGACATCCTTATTCACCATTCGGTCAAGGCGTCTATGAAGAGGCTCGAAAGCTTCATCCAAACTCTGCTTGAATTCTTCCATCATGGCCACCATGTGTAGTTTAAAGTCCATTGTTTGGTCACCAACTCCACTAGACATGCTTAGGTAAACCTGCAAAAGAAAATAAGCAAACGACTTCTTCTCTCCTTCTTTTTTTTTTGGTACAATGTATAGGTCACTCACGCTTGTGTCTCACTCAAGTGTATCACTCTCTAATAGTCTCACCAAGCAATTCCTTGGCTTGCTAGTTGCTCGGGTTGAACAAATTAGGCGTCACCGCAAGGTACGTTCTTGACTAGTCAACAAGTGACACAAGATAGCAGCAAGGAATGGAGGTGAATGAAGGCCTAGACGCGATCTAAAACTCAGATTAGGACTAATGACTGAAAAAGAAGGCAAGACAAAATGCCTTCAAGGCTGAATTTTTGAAAATCGTAGAAGTACTCTACCCGACAACCCAAAATTCTGGAATTTGCGGAGCGTGCTGGTCCTCGGCCTTTTGGTCGGGGGTTTGGTGGTATTTTGGTGTTGCTTTGGTGTTAGTCAATCAGGTCTTCGACCTCCGCTGAGCTGTCGAGGGTCTCGCTGCCCGGTCGCGGAAGCAACTTAGGATCTTAGAGGACACGTTACGGAATCGACGGAGTTGAACCCAAACTCGGACCACTCAAGAACGAATTCAACGGCAGAGGATGCCACAATCAAGTGTGTTTGCTTGATTGATAAGTCAATAAACAACCTAGGAACCACACTAGGATGTTCAACTTAGCTTTCACAAGCTAGAGGAATTTGGCTTAATGGAAGACGAAATTCTGGAATTTTATTAATAACATCGCAAAAACTAAATGTACCATCAGCTTTAGGGCTATTTATAGCCTTGACTAAACCTAATAAAGCTTGGAAAGCATGAAGGGAAAATCGGCCAGCCCATTGGGTCTCTCTTGGCCGAAAGCTAACCTACTAATTAACTAGCTTAATGACTAGCTAAAGCACTATTGGACCTAAGGCCCACATGGCCGAAGCTAAGCTCAACAAGAGCTACTTAATCGAGGCCCAATCCTCCCTTTGAGGCTTGCTCATTCGTATCATTCCCCTCCTCTTGAAAAGGATTTGTCCTTAAATCTTGGGAAAAAGTGGTACTCCATGCAATGTGGGAGCGAGATGAATGAGCACCAGCCACGTCACATGTCGCTTGGACAACCTCGTGATGCTCTTGAACAAGGACATTCGCCAAGACAAGAAACACCTTGTATAAAGCTTGTGAAAATTCCATGTAGCACTCCAAAACTCTCTCATCAACCCTTGGTCGTTTGCATGTCAAATTCAAACCCATAAAACAAATCACACAATTAGTATATGCAGGGTTAATACTACTTGACAACTTACGTTTCACATGCACTAGATAGGGATCTTCATGATGACTCTCATTCAGCTTAGAAAAATCTTGAATCTGATTGTGCAAGGTAGTATAATTCGACCCTAGTTGTTGCTGATTTGGCACTACTTGCCCATCTGGAGATAGAGCAATGAGCCATTCATGTTGCACTTCCGTGGAAGAATGAACCAGTGAGGTAAAAACAACATTCGGGTCTTGATTGACACACTTGTCTGCATCACCCAACATAAGTGGCAGCAATGAAGTGAAGGTCACACTCCAGACGAGTCACTTGAATTTGCGCCAGTTTGAGTTGATAAGATGATCTCATGGTGACCAGCTTTTGGATGTATGAATATGCATGGAAGATTACAAGCAGCTGGCACAAGCATGAAATCAGGTTGCAACTCTTTAATCAAAGCTGGAAAATTTCGAGCAGCCTTACAACCTACAAAAACAAAATGAGTCTCAGCTTGTTTTGAACCAGAAATTGGATACATAAGCAATGGAACGTCATTAATTAAGTGGTAAGAAGGTGTAGAATAAGAGTTAAATGCAAAAACTCCCCGTGACACGTGATTCCTTCCATCAATCGATTCAACTTGAGACTGCATTGATGGCTCTTTACATTTTCCTTCAAAATCTGCATAGGAAATACATGTGTGAGGATGGAAATAATGCTCAAAAGAAGGTAAAGATGATGAATGAACCATGGGTAACAAACAAGAATAGAAATATGGAGTTCGAATTAATTCTCCATTGGTGCGGACAGATTCGGGTTGTTCCATGAAGTGATACCAAATAGATCTATCTCCTAGAAGACAAACTCCATGGAAGCTAGTGAATTGTACAAGCAACTTTGGAATGGAACATTGCATGACTAACTTCACTCGACTTCGCTCAATCCGTACAAAAGCAGAAACACTAAACAAGGCAAAGTTAAGTTCGTTAGGAAAACTATAAACACCCGCCTTCCCATGCACAATCAGCTCACTTGATGCTTCACTCATCTCCTCAGATTTTTTTACCTCTTTTTCAATCTCACATTCCTCAACTTTTACCTCAAGTGCACTCTCACCACCATACTCAACTCGCTCTTTTTCAAGTTTTTGTTGGAGGAGAGTTGTTGACATGTCTCCTGCACTCAACTAACTCCTTCATCTATGGATAAAGTATTTGCATGCTTTGTTGTCGAATGAACCTCCTCCCTTCTCCTTGAATATAATGACTTTGAAGAGGTAGGTTGGACGTCAGGATGAAATTGTGGGGAACCCCTCCTCTTGACATCCTTATTCACCATTCGGTCAAGGCGTCTATGAAGAGGCTCGAAAGCTTCATCCAAACTCTGCTTGAATTCTTCCATCATGGCCACCATGTGTAGTTTAAAGTCCATTGTTTGGTCACCAACTCCACTAGACATGCTTAGGTAAACCTGCAAAAGAAAATAAGCAAACGACTTCTTCTCTCCTTCTTTTTTTTTTGGTACAATGTATAGGTCACTCACGCTTGTGTCTCACTCAAGTGTATCACTCTCTAATAGTCTCACCAAGCAATTCCTTGGCTTGCTAGTTGCTCGGGTTGAACAAATTAGGCGTCACCGCAAGGTACGTTCTTGACTAGTCAACAAGTGACACAAGATAGCAGCAAGGAATGGAGGTGAATGAAGGCCTAGACGCGATCTAAAACTCAGATTAGGACTAATGACTGAAAAAGAAGGCAAGACAAAATGCCTTCAAGGCTGAATTTTTGAAAATCGTAGAAGTACTCTACCCGACAACCCAAAATTCTGGAATTTGCGGAGCGTGCTGGTCCTCGGCCTTTTGGTCGGGGGTTTGGTGGTATTTTGGTGTTGCTTTGGTGTTAGTCAATCAGGTCTTCGACCTCCGCTGAGCTGTCGAGGGTCTCGCTGCCCGGTCGCGGAAGCAACTTAGGATCTTAGAGGACACGTTACGGAATCGACGGAGTTGAACCCAAACTCGGACCACTCAAGAACGAATTCAACGGCAGAGGATGCCACAATCAAGTGTGTTTGCTTGATTGATAAGTCAATAAACAACCTAGGAACCACACTAGGATGTTCAACTTAGCTTTCACAAGCTAGAGGAATTTGGCTTAATGGAAGACGAAATTCTGGAATTTTATTAATAACATCGCAAAAACTAAATGTACCATCAGCTTTAGGGCTATTTATAGCCTTGACTAAACCTAATAAAGCTTGGAAAGCATGAAGGGAAAATCGGCCAGCCCATTGGGTCTCTCTTGGCCGAAAGCTAACCTACTAATTAACTAGCTTAATGACTAGCTAAAGCACTATTGGACCTAAGGCCCACATGGCCGAAGCTAAGCTCAACAAGAGCTACTTAATCGAGGCCCAATCCTCCCTTTGAGGCTTGCTCATTCGTATCATTCCCCTCCTCTTGAAAAGGATTTGTCCTTAAATCTTGGGAAAAAGTGGTACTCCATGCAATGTGGGAGCGAGATGAATGAGCACCAGCCACGTCACATGTCGCTTGGACAACCTCGTGATGCTCTTGAACAAGGACATTCGCCAAGACAAGAAACACCTTGTATAAAGCTTGTGAAAATTCCATGTAGCACTCCAAAACTCTCTCATCAACCCTTGGTCGTTTGCATGTCAAATTCAAACCCATAAAACAAATCACACAATTAGTATATGCAGGGTTAATACTACTTGACAACTTACGTTTCACATGCACTAGATAGGGATCTTCATGATGACTCTCATTCAGCTTAGAAAAATCTTGAATCTGATTGTGCAAGGTAGTATAATTCGACCCTAGTTGTTGCTGATTTGGCACTACTTGCCCATCTGGAGATAGAGCAATGAGCCATTCATGTTGCACTTCCGTGGAAGAATGAACCAGTGAGGTAAAAACAACATTCGGGTCTTGATTGACACACTTGTCTGCATCACCCAACATAAGTGGCAGCAATGAAGTGAAGGTCACACTCCAGACGAGTCACTTGAATTTGCGCCAGTTTGAGTTGATAAGATGATCTCATGGTGACCAGCTTTTGGATGTATGAATATGCATGGAAGATTACAAGCAGCTGGCACAAGCATGAAATCAGGTTGCAACTCTTTAATCAAAGCTGGAAAATTTCGAGCAGCCTTACAACCTACAAAAACAAAATGAGTCTCAGCTTGTTTTGAACCAGAAATTGGATACATAAGCAATGGAACGTCATTAATTAAGTGGTAAGAAGGTGTAGAATAAGAGTTAAATGCAAAAACTCCCCGTGACACGTGATTCCTTCCATCAATCGATTCAACTTGAGACTGCATTGATGGCTCTTTACATTTTCCTTCAAAATCTGCATAGGAAATACATGTGTGAGGATGGAAATAATGCTCAAAAGAAGGTAAAGATGATGAATGAACCATGGGTAACAAACAAGAATAGAAATATGGAGTTCGAATTAATTCTCCATTGGTGCGGACAGATTCGGGTTGTTCCATGAAGTGATACCAAATAGATCTATCTCCTAGAAGACAAACTCCATGGAAGCTAGTGAATTGTACAAGCAACTTTGGAATGGAACATTGCATGACTAACTTCACTCGACTTCGCTCAATCCGTACAAAAGCAGAAACACTAAACAAGGCAAAGTTAAGTTCGTTAGGAAAACTATAAACACCCGCCTTCCCATGCACAATCAGCTCACTTGATGCTTCACTCATCTCCTCAGATTTTTTTACCTCTTTTTCAATCTCACATTCCTCAACTTTTACCTCAAGTGCACTCTCACCACCATACTCAACTCGCTCTTTTTCAAGTTTTTGTTGGAGGAGAGTTGTTGACATGTCTCCTGCACTCAACTAACTCCTTCATCTATGGATAAAGTATTTGCATGCTTTGTTGTCGAATGAACCTCCTCCCTTCTCCTTGAATATAATGACTTTGAAGAGGTAGGTTGGACGTCAGGATGAAATTGTGGGGAACCCCTCCTCTTGACATCCTTATTCACCATTCGGTCAAGGCGTCTATGAAGAGGCTCGAAAGCTTCATCCAAACTCTGCTTGAATTCTTCCATCATGGCCACCATGTGTAGTTTAAAGTCCATTGTTTGGTCACCAACTCCACTAGACATGCTTAGGTAAACCTGCAAAAGAAAATAAGCAAACGACTTCTTCTCTCCTTCTTTTTTTTTTGGTACAATGTATAGGTCACTCACGCTTGTGTCTCACTCAAGTGTATCACTCTCTAATAGTCTCACCAAGCAATTCCTTGGCTTGCTAGTTGCTCGGGTTGAACAAATTAGGCGTCACCGCAAGGTACGTTCTTGACTAGTCAACAAGTGACACAAGATAGCAGCAAGGAATGGAGGTGAATGAAGGCCTAGACGCGATCTAAAACTCAGATTAGGACTAATGACTGAAAAAGAAGGCAAGACAAAATGCCTTCAAGGCTGAATTTTTGAAAATCCTAGAAGTACTCTACCCGACAACCCAAAATTCTGGAATTTGCGGAGCGTGCTGGTCCTCGGCCTTTTGGTCGGGGGTTTGGTGGTATTTTGGTGTTGCTTTGGTGTTAGTCAATCAGGTCTTCGACCTCCGCTGAGCTGTCGAGGGTCTCGCTGCCCGGTCGCGGAAGCAACTTAGGATCTTAGAGGACACGTTACGGAATCGACGGAGTTGAACCCAAACTCGGACCACTCAAGAACGAATTCAACGGCAGAGGATGCCACAATCAAGTGTGTTTGCTTGATTGATAAGTCAATAAACAACCTAGGAACCACACTAGGATGTTCAACTTAGCTTTCACAAGCTAGAGGAATTTGGCTTAATGGAAGACGAAATTCTGGAATTTTATTAATAACATCGCAAAAACTAAATGTACCATCAGCTTTAGGGCTATTTATAGCCTTGACTAAACCTAATAAAGCTTGGAAAGCATGAAGGGAAAATCGGCCAGCCCATTGGGTCTCTCTTGGCCGAAAGCTAACCTACTAATTAACTAGCTTAATGACTAGCTAAAGCACTATTGGACCTAAGGCCCACATGGCCGAAGCTAAGCTCAACAAGAGCTACTTAATCGAGGCCCAATCCTCCCTTTGAGGCTTGCTCATTCGTATCATTCCCCTCCTCTTGAAAAGGATTTGTCCTTAAATCTTGGGAAAAAGTGGTACTCCATGCAATGTGGGAGCGAGATGAATGAGCACCAGCCACGTCACATGTCGCTTGGACAACCTCGTGATGCTCTTGAACAAGGACATTCGCCAAGACAAGAAACACCTTGTATAAAGCTTGTGAAAATTCCATGTAGCACTCCAAAACTCTCTCATCAACCCTTGGTCGTTTGCATGTCAAATTCAAACCCATAAAACAAATCACACAATTAGTATATGCAGGGTTAATACTACTTGACAACTTACGTTTCACATGCACTAGATAGGGATCTTCATGATGACTCTCATTCAGCTTAGAAAAATCTTGAATCTGATTGTGCAAGGTAGTATAATTCGACCCTAGTTGTTGCTGATTTGGCACTACTTGCCCATCTGGAGATAGAGCAATGAGCCATTCATGTTGCACTTCCGTGGAAGAATGAACCAGTGAGGTAAAAACAACATTCGGGTCTTGATTGACACACTTGTCTGCATCACCCAACATAAGTGGCAGCAATGAAGTGAAGGTCACACTCCAGACGAGTCACTTGAATTTGCGCCAGTTTGAGTTGATAAGATGATCTCATGGTGACCAGCTTTTGGATGTATGAATATGCATGGAAGATTACAAGCAGCTGGCACAAGCATGAAATCAGGTTGCAACTCTTTAATCAAAGCTGGAAAATTTCGAGCAGCCTTACAACCTACAAAAACAAAATGAGTCTCAGCTTGTTTTGAACCAGAAATTGGATACATAAGCAATGGAACGTCATTAATTAAGTGGTAAGAAGGTGTAGAATAAGAGTTAAATGCAAAAACTCCCCGTGACACGTGATTCCTTCCATCAATCGATTCAACTTGAGACTGCATTGATGGCTCTTTACATTTTCCTTCAAAATCTGCATAGGAAATACATGTGTGAGGATGGAAATAATGCTCAAAAGAAGGTAAAGATGATGAATGAACCATGGGTAACAAACAAGAATAGAAATATGGAGTTCGAATTAATTCTCCATTGGTGCGGACAGATTCGGGTTGTTCCATGAAGTGATACCAAATAGATCTATCTCCTAGAAGACAAACTCCATGGAAGCTAGTGAATTGTACAAGCAACTTTGGAATGGAACATTGCATGACTAACTTCACTCGACTTCGCTCAATCCGTACAAAAGCAGAAACACTAAACAAGGCAAAGTTAAGTTCGTTAGGAAAACTATAAACACCCGCCTTCCCATGCACAATCAGCTCACTTGATGCTTCACTCATCTCCTCAGATTTTTTTACCTCTTTTTCAATCTCACATTCCTCAACTTTTACCTCAAGTGCACTCTCACCACCATACTCAACTCGCTCTTTTTCAAGTTTTTGTTGGAGGAGAGTTGTTGACATGTCTCCTGCACTCAACTAACTCCTTCATCTATGGATAAAGTATTTGCATGCTTTGTTGTCGAATGAACCTCCTCCCTTCTCCTTGAATATAATGACTTTGAAGAGGTAGGTTGGACGTCAGGATGAAATTGTGGGGAACCCCTCCTCTTGACATCCTTATTCACCATTCGGTCAAGGCGTCTATGAAGAGGCTCGAAAGCTTCATCCAAACTCTGCTTGAATTCTTCCATCATGGCCACCATGTGTAGTTTAAAGTCCATTGTTTGGTCACCAACTCCACTAGACATGCTTAGGTAAACCTGCAAAAGAAAATAAGCAAACGACTTCTTCTCTCCTTCTTTTTTTTTTTGGTACAATGTATAGGTCACTCACGCTTGTGTCTCACTCAAGTGTATCACTCTCTAATAGTCTCACCAAGCAATTCCTTGGCTTGCTAGTTGCTCGGGTTGAACAAATTAGGCGTCACCGCAAGGTACGTTCTTGACTAGTCAACAAGTGACACAAGATAGCAGCAAGGAATGGAGGTGAATGAAGGCCTAGACGCGATCTAAAACTCAGATTAGGACTAATGACTGAAAAAGAAGGCAAGACAAAATGCCTTCAAGGCTGAATTTTTGAAAATCCTAGAAGTACTCTACCCGACAACCCAAAATTCTGGAATTTGCGGAGCGTGCTGGTCCTCGGCCTTTTGGTCGGGGGTTTGGTGGTATTTTGGTGTTGCTTTGGTGTTAGTCAATCAGGTCTTCGACCTCCGCTGAGCTGTCGAGGGTCTCGCTGCCCGGTCGCGGAAGCAACTTAGGATCTTAGAGGACACGTTACGGAATCGACGGAGTTGAACCCAAACTCGGACCACTCAAGAACGAATTCAACGGCAGAGGATGCCACAATCAAGTGTGTTTGCTTGATTGATAAGTCAATAAACAACCTAGGAACCACACTAGGATGTTCAACTTAGCTTTCACAAGCTAGAGGAATTTGGCTTAATGGAAGACGAAATTCTGGAATTTTATTAATAACATCGCAAAAACTAAATGTACCATCAGCTTTAGGGCTATTTATAGCCTTGACTAAACCTAATAAAGCTTGGAAAGCATGAAGGGAAAATCGGCCAGCCCATTGGGTCTCTCTTGGCCGAAAGCTAACCTACTAATTAACTAGCTTAATGACTAGCTAAAGCACTATTGGACCTAAGGCCCACATTGCCGAAGCTAAGCTCAACAAGAGCTACTTAATCGAGGCCCAATCCTCCCTTTGAGGCTTGCTCATTCGTATCATTCCCCTCCTCTTGAAAAGGATTTGTCCTTAAATCTTGGGAAAAAGTGGTACTCCATGCAATGTGGGAGCGAGATGAATGAGCACCAGCCACGTCACATGTCGCTTGGACAACCTCGTGATGCTCTTGAACAAGGACATTCGCCAAGACAAGAAACACCTCGTATAAAGCTTGTGAAAATTCCATGTAGCACTCCAAAACTCTCTCATCAACCCTTGGTCGTTTGCATGTCAAATTCAAACCCATAAAACAAATCACACAATTAGTATATGCAGGGTTAATACTACTTGACAACTTACGTTTCACATGCACTAGATAGGGATCTTCATGATGACTCTCATTCAGCTTAGAAAAATCTTGAATCTGATTGTGCAAGGTAGTATAATTCGACCCTAGTTGTTGCTGATTTGGCACTACTTGCCCATCTGGAGATAGAGCAATGAGCCATTCATGTTGCACTTCCGTGGAAGAATGAACCAGTGAGGTAAAAACAACATTCGGGTCTTGATTGACACACTTGTCTGCATCACCCAACATAAGTGGCAGCAATGAAGTGAAGGTCACACTCCAGACGAGTCACTTGAATTTGCGCCAGTTTGAGTTGATAAGATGATCTCATGGTGACCAGCTTTTGGATGTATGAATATGCATGGAAGATTACAAGCAGCTGGCACAAGCATGAAATCAGGTTGCAACTCTTTAATCAAAGCTGGAAAATTTCGAGCAGCCTTACAACCTACAAAAACAAAATGAGTCTCAGCTTGTTTTGAACCAGAAATTGGATACATAAGCAATGGAACGTCATTAATTAAGTGGTAAGAAGGTGTAGAATAAGAGTTAAATGCAAAAACTCCCCGTGACACGTGATTCCTTCCATCAATCGATTCAACTTGAGACTGCATTGATGGCTCTTTACATTTTCCTTCAAAATCTGCATAGGAAATACATGTGTGAGGATGGAAATAATGCTCAAAAGAAGGTAAAGATGATGAATGAACCATGGGTAACAAACAAGAATAGAAATATGGAGTTCGAATTAATTCTCCATTGGTGCGGACAGATTCGGGTTGTTCCATGAAGTGATACCAAATAGATCTATCTCCTAGAAGACAAACTCCATGGAAGCTAGTGAATTGTACAAGCAACTTTGGAATGGAACATTGCATGACTAACTTCACTCGACTTCGCTCAATCCGTACAAAAGCAGAAACACTAAACAAGGCAAAGTTAAGTTCGTTAGGAAAACTATAAACACCCGCCTTCCCATGCACAATCAGCTCACTTGATGCTTCACTCATCTCCTCAGATTTTTTTACCTCTTTTTCAATCTCACATTCCTCAACTTTTACCTCAAGTGCACTCTCACCACCATACTCAACTCGCTCTTTTTCAAGTTTTTGTTGGAGGAGAGTTGTTGACATGTCTCCTGCACTCAACTAACTCCTTCATCTATGGATAAAGTATTTGCATGCTTTGTTGTCGAATGAACCTCCTCCCTTCTCCTTGAATATAATGACTTTGAAGAGGTAGGTTGGACGTCAGGATGAAATTGTGGGGAACCCCTCCTCTTGACATCCTTATTCACCATTCGGTCAAGGCGTCTATGAAGAGGCTCGAAAGCTTCATCCAAACTCTGCTTGAATTCTTCCATCATGGCCACCATGTGTAGTTTAAAGTCCATTGTTTGGTCACCAACTCCACTAGACATGCTTAGGTAAACCTGCAAAAGAAAATAAGCAAACGACTTCTTCTCTCCTTCTTTTTTTTTTGGTACAATGTATAGGTCACTCACGCTTGTGTCTCACTCAAGTGTATCACTCTCTAATAGTCTCACCAAGCAATTCCTTGGCTTGCTAGTTGCTCGGGTTGAACAAATTAGGCGTCACCGCAAGGTACGTTCTTGACTAGTCAACAAGTGACACAAGATAGCAGCAAGGAATGGAGGTGAATGAAGGCCTAGACGCGATCTAAAACTCAGATTAGGACTAATGACTGAAAAAGAAGGCAAGACAAAATGCCTTCAAGGCTGAATTTTTGAAAATCGTAGAAGTACTCTACCCGACAACCCAAAATTCTGGAATTTGCGGAGCGTGCTGGTCCTCGGCCTTTTGGTCGGGGGTTTGGTGGTATTTTGGTGTTGCTTTGGTGTTAGTCAATCAGGTCTTCGACCTCCGCTGAGCTGTCGAGGGTCTCGCTGCCCGGTCGCGGAAGCAACTTAGGATCTTAGAGGACACGTTACGGAATCGACGGAGTTGAACCCAAACTCGGACCACTCAAGAACGAATTCAACGGCAAAGGATGCCACAATCAAGTGTGTTTGCTTGATTGATAAGTCAATAAACAACCTAGGAACCACACTAGGATGTTCAACTTAGCTTTCACAAGCTAGAGGAATTTGGCTTAATGGAAGACGAAATTCTGGAATTTTATTAATAACATCGCAAAAACTAAATGTACCATCAGCTTTAGGGCTATTTATAGCCTTGACTAAACCTAATAAAGCTTGGAAAGCATGAAGGGAAAATCGGCCAGCCCATTGGGTCTCTCTTGGCCGAAAGCTAACCTACTAATTAACTAGCTTAATGACTAGCTAAAGCACTATTGGACCTAAGGCCCACATTGCCGAAGCTAAGCTCAACAAGAGCTACTTAATCGAGGCCCAATCCTCCCTTTGAGGCTTGCTCATTCGTATCATTCCCCTCCTCTTGAAAAGGATTTGTCCTTAAATCTTGGGAAAAAGTGGTACTCCATGCAATGTGGGAGCGAGATGAATGAGCACCAGCCACGTCACATGTCGCTTGGACAACCTCGTGATGCTCTTGAACAAGGACATTCGCCAAGACAAGAAACACCTTGTATAAAGCTTGTGAAAATTCCATGTAGCACTCCAAAACTCTCTCATCAACCCTTGGTCGTTTGCATGTCAAATTCAAACCCATAAAACAAATCACACAATTAGTATATGTAGGGTTAATACTACTTGACAACTTACGTTTCACATGCACTAGATAGGGATCTTCATGATGACTCTCATTCAGCTTAGAAAAATCTTGAATCTGATTGTGCAAGGTAGTATAATTCGACCCTAGTTGTTGCTGATTTGGCACTACTTGCCCATCTGGAGATAGAGCAATGAGCCATTCATGTTGCACTTCCGTGGAAGAATGAACCAGTGAGGTAAAAACAACATTCGGGTCTTGATTGACACACTTGTCTGCATCACCCAACATAAGTGGCAGCAATGAAGTGAAGGTCACACTCCAGACGAGTCACTTGAATTTGCGCCAGTTTGAGTTGATAAGATGATCTCATGGTGACCAGCTTTTGGATGTATGAATATGCATGGAAGATTACAAGCAGCTGGCACAAGCATGAAATCAGGTTGCAACTCTTTAATCAAAGCTGGAAAATTTCGAGCAGCCTTACAACCTACAAAAACAAAATGAGTCTCAGCTTGTTTTGAACCAGAAATTGGATACATAAGCAATGGAACGTCATTAATTAAGTGGTAAGAAGGTGTAGAATAAGAGTTAAATGCAAAAACTCCCCGTGACACGTGATTCCTTCCATCAATCGATTCAACTTGAGACTGCATTGATGGCTCTTTACATTTTCCTTCAAAATCTGCATAGGAAATACATGTGTGAGGATGGAAATAATGCTCAAAAGAAGGTAAAGATGATGAATGAACCATGGGTAACAAACAAGAATAGAAATATGGAGTTCGAATTAATTCTCCATTGGTGCGGACAGATTCGGGTTGTTCCATGAAGTGATACCAAATAGATCTATCTCCTAGAAGACAAACTCCATGGAAGCTAGTGAATTGTACAAGCAACTTTGGAATGGAACATTGCATGACTAACTTCACTCGACTTCGCTCAATCCGTACAAAAGCAGAAACACTAAACAAGGCAAAGTTAAGTTCGTTAGGAAAACTATAAACACCCGCCTTCCCATGCACAATCAGCTCACTTGATGCTTCACTCATCTCCTCAGATTTTTTTACCTCTTTTTCAATCTCACATTCCTCAGCTTTTACCTCAAGTGCACTCTCACCACCATACTCAACTCGCTCTTTTTCAAGTTTTTGTTGGAGGAGAGTTGTTGACATGTCTCCTGCACTCAACTAACTCCTTCATCTATGGATAAAGTATTTGCATGCTTTGTTGTCGAATGAACCTCCTCCCTTCTCCTTGAATATAATGACTTTGAAGAGGTAGGTTGGACGTCAGGATGAAATTGTGGGGAACCCCTCCTCTTGACATCCTTATTCACCATTCGGTCAAGGCGTCTATGAAGAGGCTCGAAAGCTTCATCCAAACTCTGCTTGAATTCTTCCATCATGGCCACCATGTGTAGTTTAAAGTCCATTGTTTGGTCACCAACTCCACTAGACATGCTTAGGTAAACCTGCAAAAGAAAATAAGCAAACGACTTCTTCTCTCCTTCTTTTTTTTTTGGTACAATGTATAGGTCACTCACGCTTGTGTTTCACTCAAGTGTATCACTCTCTAATAGTCTCACCAAGCAATTCCTTGGCTTGCTAGTTGCTCGGGTTGAACAAATTAGGCGTCACCGCAAGGTACGTTCTTGACTAGTCAACAAGTGACACAAGATAGCAGCAAGGAATGGAGGTGAATGAAGGCCTAGACGCGATCTAAAACTCAGATTAGGACTAATGACTGAAAAAGAAGGCAAGACAAAATGCCTTCAAGGCTGAATTTTTGAAAATCCTAGAAGTACTCTACCCGACAACCCAAAATTCTGGAATTTGCGGAGCGTGCTGGTCCTCGGCCTTTTGGTCGGGGGTTTGGTGGTATTTTGGTGTTGCTTTGGTGTTAGTCAATCAGGTCTTCGACCTCCGCTGAGCTGTCGAGGGTCTCGCTGCCCGGTCGCGGAAGCAACTTAGGATCTTAGAGGACACGTTACGGAATCGACGGAGTTGAACCCAAACTCGGACCACTCAAGAACGAATTCAACGGCAGAGGATGCCACAATCAAGTGTGTTTGCTTGATTGATAAGTCAATAAACAACCTAGGAACCACACTAGGATGTTCAACTTAGCTTTCACAAGCTAGAGGAATTTGGCTTAATGGAAGACGAAATTCTGGAATTTTATTAATAACATCGCAAAAACTAAATGTACCATCAGCTTTAGGGCTATTTATAGCCTTGACTAAACCTAATAAAGCTTGGAAAGCATGAAGGGAAAATCGGCCAGCCCATTGGGTCTCTCTTGGCCGAAAGCTAACCTACTAATTAACTAGCTTAATGACTAGCTAAAGCACTATTGGACCTAAGGCCCACATTGCCGAAGCTAAGCTCAACAAGAGCTACTTAATCGAGGCCCAATCCTCCCTTTGAGGCTTGCTCATTCGTATCATTCCCCTCCTCTTGAAAAGGATTTGTCCTTAAATCTTGGGAAAAAGTGGTACTCCATGCAATGTGGGAGCGAGATGAATGAGCACCAGCCACGTCACATGTCGCTTGGACAACCTCGTGATGCTCTTGAACAAGGACATTCGCCAAGACAAGAAACACCTTGTATAAAGCTTGTGAAAATTCCATGTAGCACTCCAAAACTCTCTCATCAACCCTTGGTCGTTTGCATGTCAAATTCAAACCCATAAAACAAATCACACAATTAGTATATGCAGGGTTAATACTACTTGACAACTTACGTTTCACATGCACTAGATAGGGATCTTCATGATGACTCTCATTCAGCTTAGAAAAATCTTGAATCTGATTGTGCAAGGTAGTATAATTCGACCCTAGTTGTTGCTGATTTGGCACTACTTGCCCATCTGGAGATAGAGCAATGAGCCATTCATGTTGCACTTCCGTGGAAGAATGAACCAGTGAGGTAAAAACAACATTCGGGTCTTGATTGACACACTTGTCTGCATCACCCAACATAAGTGGCAGCAATGAAGTGAAGGTCACACTCCAGACGAGTCACTTGAATTTGCGCCAGTTTGAGTTGATAAGATGATCTCATGGTGACCAGCTTTTGGATGTATGAATATGCATGGAAGATTACAAGCAGCTGGCACAAGCATGAAATCAGGTTGCAACTCTTTAATCAAAGCTGGAAAATTTCGAGCAGCCTTACAACCTACAAAAACAAAATGAGTCTCAGCTTGTTTTGAACCAGAAATTGGATACATAAGCAATGGAACGTCATTAATTAAGTGGTAAGAAGGTGTAGAATAAGAGTTAAATGCAAAAACTCCCCGTGACACGTGATTCCTTCCATCAATCGATTCAACTTGAGACTGCATTGATGGCTCTTTACATTTTCCTTCAAAATCTGCATAGGAAATACATGTGTGAGGATGGAAATAATGCTCAAAAGAAGGTAAAGATGATGAATGAACCATGGGTAACAAACAAGAATAGAAATATGGAGTTCGAATTAATTCTCCATTGGTGCGGACAGATTCGGGTTGTTCCATGAAGTGATACCAAATAGATCTATCTCCTAGAAGACAAACTCCATGGAAGCTAGTGAATTGTACAAGCAACTTTGGAATGGAACATTGCATGACTAACTTCACTCGACTTCGCTCAATCCGTACAAAAGCAGAAACACTAAACAAGGCAAAGTTAAGTTCGTTAGGAAAACTATAAACACCCGCCTTCCCATGCACAATCAGCTCACTTGATGCTTCACTCATCTCCTCAGATTTTTTTACCTCTTTTTCAATCTCACATTCCTCAACTTTTACCTCAAGTGCACTCTCACCACCATACTCAACTCGCTCTTTTTCAAGTTTTTGTTGGAGGAGAGTTGTTGACATGTCTCCTGCACTCAACTAACTCCTTCATCTATGGATAAAGTATTTGCATGCTTTGTTGTCGAATGAACCTCCTCCCTTCTCCTTGAATATAATGACTTTGAAGAGGTAGGTTGGACGTCAGGATGAAATTGTGGGGAACCCCTCCTCTTGACATCCTTATTCACCATTCGGTCAAGGCGTCTATGAAGAGGCTCGAAAGCTTTATCCAAACTCTGCTTGAATTCTTCCATCATGGCCACCATGTGTAGTTTAAAGTCCATTGTTTGGTCACCAACTCCACTAGACATGCTTAGGTAAACCTGCAAAAGAAAATGATACGAGACGCGGAAGCTACTTCGGATCTAGAGGAACACGATGAAGATTTGACGGAGTTGAACCCGAACTTGGACCACTCAAGAACAGATTTAACGGTAGAGGACGCCACAATCAAGTATGTGTGCTTGATTGATAAGTCAAGAACAGCCTAGGATCGACTCTAGGATGTTCAACTTAGCTTTCACAAGCTAAGGGAATTTGCCACAAGGAATGGACGAAATTCTGGAAATTTTATTCAATACTCTCAAAAAACTGAATGTAACATGCGGCTTGAGGCTATTAATAGCCGTGACTAAGACCTAATAAACTGGAAAAATAACAAGGAAAGTTCGGCCAGCCCCTTGGGCCTTCACTTGACCGAAAGCTAGCCCAACTAACTATAGATCCCCGTACGGCTCAGCGACGGTACTTAACTTCAGCTCAACCCGCCGTTTGGAGCTTGAACACTTGCATCTTCAATTGTAAGCAGCATTTTAGTAGTCGTGCAAGGATATTCCAACTCAATCCCTTCAATGCTCGGTTTCTCTTGGTTTTGGATAGCACGTACCAAGGCTTGGAGGGACTCCTTGAATCTCTTAGCTCGTGCTCGTGTCACTGTGCCTTGGGGCACCTTCATAGGGTCTACTTGTACACTTTGGGCCTCGTGCTCCACCGCATCATTCCCCTCCTCTTGAAAAGGATTTGTCCTCAAATCTAGATGGGGATGTCGACAGTGCGTTTGGAGGTCAACCACGTTGGGAACAAATGAAAGGTCACGAGCCAAGTTAAATGCCGTTTGGTCAGTTTCATGAGGCCCTCAAACAAGGACATGCGCCAAGATAGGAAAAAGCTTGTGTAAGGCTCACGAAACTTCCAGGTAGCAATCCAAAGCTCTCTAATCAACCTTCGGCCATGGATTGTCATATTGTCACGTGACATAAGTGGCAGCAATGAAGTGAAATGCACTCCATACGAATCGCATGAATTTGCACAAGTTGGGGTTGGTGAAGTAAGCTCGTGGTGACTAGCTTTTGGACATGTGAAGAAGCACGAACGTGCACCACTTGCAGCAGGAATAAGCACGAAATCGGGTTGCAAGTCTTTAGCCGTTACAGCGTTACAACCTATGAAAACAAAATAACCTTCAACTTGGAGCAATTCAGAAATCGGGTAAAGGACTAATGGGACATTATTAGCTAGATGGTAAGAAGGTGTAGAACGAGATTTAAATGAGAAAACTCCCTTTGACACTTCGATATTCCTTCCACCAATTGATTCAACTTGAGATTCCAGTGCTAGTCCTTGACACATAGGTAAAGAACAAGAAGTAGATTCTGGAATTTCCCTTTTAAGATGAGCTCGAATGAATCCTCCAATGGTGCGGACAGATTTGAATGGACATTGTTCCATGAATTGATACCAAAGAGATTTAGTTCCTAGAAGACCAATTCCATGGAAACTCGCAAAGTGTCCAAGTGACTTCGGGATGGAACATGCCATGATCAATTCTACTTGACTCTGTGTAACTTGAACAAAAGAAGAGGTGCTAAACAAAACACATGTTAGCCGGTTAGCAAACAAAATGGTCACACTTTCAGCCTTTGTAAACATGGCCAACTCCTCCTTTTTACTCTTCACTAAGGCCAAATTATTCTTGTCTTTTTCCACTCCATTCTTCTCGGACCATTGCTCACGCATTGTACATGAGGTTTGATTTTCATTGTCTAGCTCATGTTCATGGCTCAGTTGTAACTCATTCATATTTGGCTCTTCAATCAACGAGGGACTAGGATGAATTTTCCCTTTATTACCACCGGTTGGCACATGGTTAAGTTGCTCCAGGTGTGAATCCAGCACTTGGCTAAGTCTTTCCATCATATCATCAATCAATGCTTCAGTCCGACGTTCGAATTTATCCATTGATTCACGAAGCTTTGACTCAATTCGAAAATTCTCGAGCCCTTCGTCTTGATTGTCAAGACACTTCTTAGATGAACCTTGTTTGCTTGAAGTTGACCTTGATTTAGATGCTCTACGCAAACTGCTTTGCTCCTTCTCATACTCATCACAATCTTGTTTATACCTTTCATACACACACAAAGCACGGTGGCGTTGCATCTCCTCCCGGAGTGAATGATACCCACATTGTGAACTGGATTGCATGGGGCTAAAGTACTTGGAGGTACTTCGCTTGGGACCTCTCCTCTTGAAAGGTTCGGTCTCCATGAATTCTTGATTGTATGAGCAAGATGCAACTCTAGTGGCCATGACTATGTGACCTGCAAAACGGTTAGTAGTGCAAAGGAATTTTCCTCCCACACATGGCTTCCAATTGTAGTTTGATGTCCATGGTTTGTTCACCAACTTCACTAGACATATTTAGTCCACCTGCAAAATAAATAAACAAAAACGAGTTCCTTGCTCTCTTTTTTTTTTTTTTTTTTTTTTTAAATACGATGTATAGGTCACTCACACTCGTGTTTCACTCAAGTGTATCACTCTCTAATAATCTTACCAAGCAATTCCTTGGCTTGCTGGTTGCTCAGGTTGAACAAACTAGGCGTCACCGCAATGTACGTTCTTGACTAGTCAACAAGTGACACACAAGCTAGTAGCACTAAATGGAGGTGAATAACTGAAGACCTAGACACGACTCAAGACTCAGAATATAGTTGGACAATAACTAACGACTCAAAAGAAAGTAAGACAATTAACTTGAATGCTGAAATTTTGAAAATCCTAGAAAACTCTACCCGAAACCCAAATTTCTGGAATGTGTTGAGCTGCTGGTCCGTGGTTTTTTTTTTTTTTGGTCCGTGATCTGATTTGGACACTTGGGGTTGCCAAGATTAGAAACCTTGGAGTTTGGTCAGATTTGGGAGTCCCAAGTGGTCCAAATTCGAAATTTTGGGGCTGGTCAGATTTGGAAGTCAGATTTTGCACAAAATTTGGTAAACTTGTAGGCTGTCAAGAATTGGATGTTGTTC
Source organism: Coffea arabica (assembly GCF_036785885.1). NCBI lineage: Eukaryota > Viridiplantae > Streptophyta > Magnoliopsida > Gentianales > Rubiaceae > Coffea > Coffea arabica. Next base: position 31,486,836 of record NC_092323.1, on the reverse strand, counting down.
AGATTTGGAAGTCCAAGTTTGAATCAGATTTGGTGGCTTGAATGCTGACCAAGACTAGGGCTGTTCAGATTTGAAAGTCCAAGTTTGAATCAGATTTGGTAAAACTTGAAGGCTGGTCAAGAATTGGAAACTAGAGCCGTCTTTCTTGAAAATTTTTTTTGACCTTTGAATCAGATTTGGTAAAACTTGAAGGCTGGTCAAGAATTGGAAACTAGAGCCGTCTTTCTTGAAATTTTTTTTTGACTTCTGTTGGGGTGTTTTCACACAATAGCCAGCTAGTTTAGACCACAATTTCACAGCAATTAACGTAAACAACTTGGACAGATTTGGTTTCAAGATCAAAGTTCCATGAAAACAAGAACACGGTTGAAGGTTTATTTCAGGTTTCAAGACTGCCAAGATTAACCTCTTTGATCCAAGAAGCTCAAGACTTCCCCAATAAGGTTTTGATGTTCGAGTTTTGCAAAGCAACAACACAAAGGTTCAAGAAACAAGTGCAAACAGATTCGGCAACCCAGCAATTAATTCCAGCAACGACTCAAGGGAATGACAATAAGGTATGCAACACAAGAGATTTTTTTTTTCTGGATTTAAACAGAACATAAACACAAGACAAAACTGGACAGAAAATTTCGGACAACAACTAAACAACAAAGACAGATTTCTGACAAGGAAACAACCAAGACAGATTTCTGACAAGGAAACAACAAAGACAGATTTCGGACTTGACAAACCCGAGCACTTGAGCTACGAATTTAGAAGACTAAAATAGATCTAAAAACGATAAAAAAGGATATTCGTGATACCTCTAACTAGCTCTGATGCCAGCTGATACGAGACGCGGAAGCTACTTCGGATCTAGAGGAACACGATGAAGATTTGACGGAGTTGAACCCGAACTTGGACCACTCAAGAACAGATTTAACGGTAGAGGACGCCACAATCAAGTATGTGTGCTTGATTGATAAGTCAAGAACAGCCTAGGATCGACTCTAGGATGTTCAACTTAGCTTTCACAAGCTAAGGGAATTTGCCACAAGGAATGGACGAAATTCTGGAAATTTTATTCAATACTCTCAAAAAACTGAATGTAACATGCGGCTTGAGGCTATTAATAGCCGTGACTAAGACCTAATAAACTGGAAAAATAACAAGGAAAGTTCGGCCAGCCCCTTGGGCCTTCACTTGACCGAAAGCTAGCCCAACTAACTATAGATCCCCGTACGGCTCAGCGACGGTACTTAACTTCAGCTCAACCCGCCGTTTGGAGCTTGAACACTTGCATCTTCAATTGTAAGCAGCATTTTAGTAGTCGTGCAAGGATATTCCAACTCAATCCCTTCAATGCTCGGTTTCTCTTGGTTTTGGATAGCACGTACCAAGGCTTGGAGGGACTCCTTGAATCTCTTAGCTCGTGCTCGTGTCACTGTGCCTTGGGGCACCTTCATAGGGTCTACTTGTACACTTTGGGCCTCGTGCTCCACCGCATCATTCCCCTCCTCTTGAAAAGGATTTGTCCTCAAATCTAGATGGGGATGTCGACAGTGCGTTTGGAGGTCAACCACGTTGGGAACAAATGAAAGGTCACGAGCCAAGTTAAATGCCGTTTGGTCAGTTTCATGAGGCCCTCAAACAAGGACATGCGCCAAGATAGGAAAAAGCTTGTGTAAGGCTCACGAAACTTCCAGGTAGCAATCCAAAGCTCTCTAATCAGCCTTCGGCCATGGATTGTCATATTGTCACGTGACATAAGTGGCAGCAATGAAGTGAAATGCACTCCATACGAATCGCATGAATTTGCACAAGTTGGGGTTGGTGAAGTAAGCTCGTGGTGACTAGCTTTTGGACATGTGAAGAAGCACGAACGTGCACCACTTGCAGTAGGAATAAGCACGAAATCGGGTTGCAAGTCTTTAGCCGTTACAGCGTTACAACCTATGAAAACAAAATAACCTTCAACTTGGAGCAATTCAGAAATCGGGTAAAGGACTAATGGGACATTATTAGCTAGATGGTAAGAAGGTGTAGAACGAGATTTAAATGAGAAAACTCCCTTTGACACTTCGATATTCCTTCCACCAATTGATTCAACTTGAGATTCCAGTGCTAGTCCTTGACACATAGGTAAAGAACAAGAAGTAGATTCTGGAATTTCCCTTTTAAGATGAGCTCGAATGAATCCTCCAATGGTGCGGACAGATTTGAATGGACATTGTTCCATGAATTGATACCAAAGAGATTTAGTTCCTAGAAGACCAATTCCATGGAAACTCGCAAAGTGTCCAAGTGACTTCGGGATGGAACATGCCATGATCAATTCTACTTGACTCTGTGTAACTTGAACAAAAGAAGAGGTGCTAAACAAAACACATGTTAGCCGGTTAGCAAACAAAATGGTCACACTTTCAGCCTTTGTAAACATGGCCAACTCCTCCTTTTTACTCTTCACTAAGGCCAAATTATTCTTGTCTTTTTCCACTCCATTCTTCTCGGACCATTGCTCACGCATTGTACATGAGGTTTGATTTTCATTGTCTAGCTCATGTTCATGGCTCAGTTGTAACTCATTCATATTTGGCTCTTCAATCAACGAGGGACTAGGATGAATTTTCCCTTTATTACCACCGGTTGGCACATGGTTAAGTTGCTCCAGGTGTGAATCCAGCACTTGGCTAAGTCTTTCCATCATATCATCAATCAATGCTTCAGTCCGACGTTCGAATTTATCCATTGATTCACGAAGCTTTGACTCAATTCGAAAATTCTCGAGCCCTTCGTCTTGATTGTCAAGACACTTCTTAGATGAACCTTGTTTGCTTGAAGTTGACCTTGATTTAGATGCTCTACGCAAACTGCTTTGCTCCTTCTCATACTCATCACAATCTTGTTTATACCTTTCATACACACACAAAGCACGGTGGCGTTGCATCTCCTCTCGGAGTGAATGATACCCACATTGTGAACTGGATTGCATGGGGCTAAAGTACTTGGAGGTACTTCGCTTGGGACCTCTCCTCTTGAAAGGTTCGGTCTCCATGAATTCTTGATTGTATGAGCAAGATGCAACTCTAGTGGCCATGACTATGTGACCTGCAAAACGGTTAGTAGTGCAAAGGAATTTTCCTCCCACACATGGCTTCCAATTGTAGTTTGATGTCCATGGTTTGTTCACCAACTTCACTAGACATATTTAGTCCACCTGCAAAATAAATAAACAAAAACGAGTTCCTTGCTCTCTTTTTTTTTTTTTTTTTTTTTTTAAATACGATGTATAGGTCACTCACACTCGTGTTTCACTCAAGTGTATCACTCTCTAATAATCTTACCAAGCAATTCCTTGGCTTGCTGGTTGCTCAGGTTGAACAAACTAGGCGTCACCGCAATGTACGTTCTTGACTAGTCAACAAGTGACACACAAGCTAGTAGCACTAAATGGAGGTGAATAACTGAAGACCTAGACACGACTCAAGACTCAGAATATAGTTGGACAATAACTAACGACTCAAAAGAAAGTAAGACAATTAACTTGAATGCTGAAATTTTGAAAATCCTAGAAAACTCTACCCGAAACCCAAATTTCTGGAATGTGTTGAGCTGCTGGTCCGTGGTTTTTTTTTTTTTTGGTCCGTGATCTGATTTGGACACTTGGGGTTGCCAAGATTAGAAACCTTGGAGTTTGGTCAGATTTGGGAGTCCCAAGTGGTCCAAATTCGAAATTTTGGGGCTGGTCAGATTTGGAAGTCAGATTTTGCACAAAATTTGGTAAACTTGTAGGCTGTCAAGAATTGGATGTTGTTCAGATTTGGAAGTCCAAGTTTGAATCAGATTTGGTGGCTTGAATGCTGACCAAGACTAGGGCTGTTCAGATTTGAAAGTCCAAGTTTGAATCAGATTTGGTAAAACTTGAAGGCTGGTCAAGAATTGGAAACTAGAGCCGTCTTTCTTGAAAATTTTTTTTGACCTTTGAATCAGATTTGGTAAAACTTGAAGGCTGGTCAAGAATTGGAAACTAGAGCCGTCTTTCTTGAAATTTTTTTTTGACTTCTGTTGGGGTGTTTTCACACAATAGCCAGCTAGTTTAGACCACAATTTCACAGCAATTAACGTAAACAACTTGGACAGATTTGGTTTCAAGATCAAAGTTCCATGAAAACAAGAACACGGTTGAAGGTTTATTTCAGGTTTCAAGACTGCCAAGATTAACCTCTTTGATCCAAGAAGCTCAAGACTTCCCCAATAAGGTTTTGATGTTCGAGTTTTGCAAAGCAACAACACAAAGGTTCAAGAAACAAGTGCAAACAGATTCGGCAACCCAGCAATTAATTCCAGCAACGACTCAAGGGAATGACAATAAGGTATGCAACACAAGAGATTTTTTTTTTCTGGATTTAAACAGAACATAAACACAAGACAAAACTGGACAGAAAATTTCGGACAACAACTAAACAACAAAGACAGATTTCTGACAAGGAAACAACCAAGACAGATTTCTGACAAGGAAACAACAAAGACAGATTTCGGACTTGACAAACCCGAGCACTTGAGCTACGAATTTAGAAGACTAAAATAGATCTAAAAACGATAAAAAAGGATATTCGTGATACCTCTAACTAGCTCTGATGCCAGCTGATACGAGACGCGGAAGCTACTTCGGATCTAGAGGAACACGATGAAGATTTGACGGAGTTGAACCCGAACTTGGACCACTCAAGAACAGATTTAACGGTAGAGGACGCCACAATCAAGTATGTGTGCTTGATTGATAAGTCAAGAACAGCCTAGGATCGACTCTAGGATGTTCAACTTAGCTTTCACAAGCTAAGGGAATTTGCCACAAGGAATGGACGAAATTCTGGAAATTTTATTCAATACTCTCAAAAAACTGAATGTAACATGCGGCTTGAGGCTATTAATAGCCGTGACTAAGACCTAATAAACTGGAAAAATAACAAGGAAAGTTCGGCCAGCCCCTTGGGCCTTCACTTGACCGAAAGCTAGCCCAACTAACTATAGATCCCCGTACGGCTCAGCGACGGTACTTAACTTCAGCTCAACCCGCCGTTTGGAGCTTGAACACTTGCATCTTCAATTGTAAGCAGCATTTTAGTAGTCGTGCAAGGATATTCCAACTCAATCCCTTCAATGCTCGGTTTCTCTTGGTTTTGGATAGCACGTACCAAGGCTTGGAGGGACTCCTTGAATCTCTTAGCTCGTGCTCGTGTCACTGTGCCTTGGGGCACCTTCACAGGGTCTACTTGTACACTTTGGGCCTCGTGCTCCACCGCATCAGAAAATAAGCAAACGACTTCTTCTCTCCTTTTTTTTTGGTACAATGTATAGGTCACTCACGCTTGTGTTTCACTCAAGTGTATCACTCTCTAATAGTCTCACCAAGCAATTCCTTGGCTTGCTAGTTGCTCGGGTTGAACAAATTAGGCGTCACCGCAAGGTACGTTCTTGACTAGTCAACAAGTGACACAAGATAGCAGCAAGGAATGGAGGTGAATGAAGGCCTAGACGCGATCTAAAACTCAGATTAGGACTAATGACTGAAAAAGAAGGCAAGACAAAATGCCTTCAAGGCTGAATTTTTGAAAATCCTAGAAGTACTCTACCCGACAACCCAAAATTCTGGAATTTGCGGAGCGTGCTGGTCCTCGGCCTTTTGGTCGGGGGTTTGGTGGTATTTTGGTGTTGCTTTGGTGTTAGTCAATCAGGTCTTCGACCTCCGCTGAGCTGTCGAGGGTCTCGCTGCCCGGTCGCGGAAGCAACTTAGGATCTTAGAGGACACGTTACGGAATCGACGGAGTTGAACCCAAACTCGGACCACTCAAGAACGAATTCAACGGCAGAGGATGCCACAATCAAGTGTGTTTGCTTGATTGATAAGTCAATAAACAACCTAGGAACCACACTAGGATGTTCAACTTAGCTTTCACAAGCTAGAGGAATTTGGCTTAATGGAAGACGAAATTCTGGAATTTTATTAATAACATCGCAAAAACTAAATGTACCATCAGCTTTAGGGCTATTTATAGCCTTGACTAAACCTAATAAAGCTTGGAAAGCATGAAGGGAAAATCGGCCAGCCCATTGGGTCTCTCTTGGCCGAAAGCTAACCTACTAATTAACTAGCTTAATGACTAGCTAAAGCACTATTGGACCTAAGGCCCACATTGCCGAAGCTAAGCTCAACAAGAGCTACTTAATCGAGGCCCAATCCTCCCTTTGAGGCTTGCTCATTCGTATCATTCCCCTCCTCTTGAAAAGGATTTGTCCTTAAATCTTGGGAAAAAGTGGTACTCCATGCAATGTGGGAGCGAGATGAATGAGCACCAGCCACGTCACATGTCGCTTGGACAACCTCGTGATGCTCTTGAACAAGGACATTCGCCAAGACAAGAAACACCTTGTATAAAGCTTGTGAAAATTCCATGTAGCACTCCAAAACTCTCTCATCAACCCTTGGTCGTTTGCATGTCAAATTCAAACCCATAAAACAAATCACACAATTAGTATATGTAGGGTTAATACTACTTGACAACTTACGTTTCACATGCACTAGATAGGGATCTTCATGATCACTCTCATTCAGCTTAGAAAAATCTTGAATCTGATTGTGCAAGGTAGTATAATTCGACCCTAGTTGTTGCTGATTTGGCACTACTTGCCCATCTGGAGATAGAGCAATGAGCCATTCATGTTGCACTTCCGTGGAAGAATGAACCAGTGAGGTAAAAACAACATTCGGGTCTTGATTGACACACTTGTCTGCATCACCCAACATAAGTGGCAGCAATGAAGTGAAGGTCACACTCCAGACGAGTCACTTGAATTTGCGCCAGTTTGAGTTGATAAGATGATCTCATGGTGACCAGCTTTTGGATGTATGAATATGCATGGAAGATTACAAGCAGCTGGCACAAGCATGAAATCAGGTTGCAACTCTTTAATCAAAGCTGGAAAATTTCGAGCAGCCTTACAACCTACAAAAACAAAATGAGTCTCAGCTTGTTTTGAACCAGAAATTGGATACATAAGCAATGGAACGTCATTAATTAAGTGGTAAGAAGGTGTAGAATAAGAGTTAAATGCAAAAACTCCCCGTGACACGTGATTCCTTCCATCAATCGATTCAACTTGAGACTGCATTGATGGCTCTTTACATTTTCCTTCAAAATCTGCATAGGAAATACATGTGTGAGGATGGAAATAATGCTCAAAAGAAGGTAAAGATGATGAATGAACCATGGGTAACAAACAAGAATAGAAATATGGAGTTCGAATTAATTCTCCATTGGTGCGGACAGATTCGGGTTGTTCCATGAAGTGATACCAAATAGATCTATCTCCTAGAAGACAAACTCCATGGAAGCTAGTTGAAGGCCTAGACGCGATCTAAAACTCAGATTAGGACTAATGACTGAAAAAGAAGGCAAGACAAAATGCCTTCAAGGCTGAATTTTTGAAAATCCTAGAAGTACTCTACCCGACAACCCAAAATTCTGGAATTTGCGGAGCGTGCTGGTCCTCGGCCTTTTGGTCGGGGGTTTGGTGGTATTTTGGTGTTGCTTTGGTGTTAGTCAATCAGGTCTTCGACCTCCGCTGAGCTGTCGAGGGTCTCGCTGCCCGGTCGCGGAAGCAACTTAGGATCTTAGAGGACACGTTACGGAATCGACGGAGTTGAACCCAAACTCGGACCACTCAAGAACGAATTCAACGGCAGAGGATGCCACAATCAAGTGTGTTTGCTTGATTGATAAGTCAATAAACAACCTAGGAACCACACTAGGATGTTCAACTTAGCTTTCACAAGCTAGAGGAATTTGGCTTAATGGAAGACGAAATTCTGGAATTTTATTAATAACATCGCAAAAACTAAATGTACCATCAGCTTTAGGGCTATTTATAGCCTTGACTAAACCTAATAAAGCTTGGAAAGCATGAAGGGAAAATCGGCCAGCCCATTGGGTCTCTCTTGGCCGAAAGCTAACCTACTAATTAACTAGCTCAATGACTAGCTAAAGCACTATTGGACCTAAGGCCCACATGGCCGAAGCTAAGCTCAACAAGAGCTACTTAATCGAGGCCCAATCCTCCCTTTGAGGCTTGCTCATTCGTATCATTCCCCTCCTCTTGAAAAGGATTTGTCCTTAAATCTTGGGAAAAAGTGGTACTCCATGCAATGTGGGAGCGAGATGAATGAGCACCAGCCACGTCACATGTCGCTTGGACAACCTCGTGATGCTCTTGAACAAGGACATTCGCCAAGACAAGAAACACCTTGTATAAAGCTTGTGAAAATTCCATGTAGCACTCCAAAACTCTCTCATCAACCCTTGGTCGTTTGCATGTCAAATTCAAACCCATAAAACAAATCACACAATTAGTATATGTAGGGTTAATACTACTTGACAACTTACGTTTCACATGCACTAGATAGGGATCTTCATGATGACTCTCATTCAGCTTAGAAAAATCTTGAATCTGATTGTGCAAGGTAGTATAATTCGACCCTAGTTGTTGCTGATTTGGCACTACTTGCCCATCTGGAGATAGAGCAATGAGCCATTCATGTTGCACTTCCGTGGAAGAATGAACCAGTGAGGTAAAAACAACATTCGGGTCTTGATTGACACACTTGTCTGCATCACCCAACATAAGTGGCAGCAATGAAGTGAAGGTCACACTCCAGACGAGTCACTTGAATTTGCGCCAGTTTGAGTTGATAAGATGATCTCATGGTGACCAGCTTTTGGATGTATGAATATGCATGGAAGATTACAAGCAGCTGGCACAAGCATGAAATCAGGTTGCAACTCTTTAATCAAAGCTGGAAAATTTCGAGCAGCCTTACAACCTACAAAAACAAAATGAGTCTCAGCTTGTTTTGAACCAGAAATTGGATACATAAGCAATGGAACGTCATTAATTAAGTGGTAAGAAGGTGTAGAATAAGAGTTAAATGCAAAAACTCCCCGTGACACGTGATTCCTTCCATCAATCGATTCAACTTGAGACTGCATTGATGGCTCTTTACATTTTCCTTCAAAATCTGCATAGGAAATACATGTGTGAGGATGGAAATAATGCTCAAAAGAAGGTAAAGATGATGAATGAACCATGGGTAACAAACAAGAATAGAAATATGGAGTTCGAATTAATTCTCCATTGGTGCGGACAGATTCGGGTTGTTCCATGAAGTGATACCAAATAGATCTATCTCCTAGAAGACAAACTCCATGGAAGCTAGTGAATTGTACAAGCAACTTTGGAATGGAACATTGCATGACTAACTTCACTCGACTTCGCTCAATCCGTACAAAAGCAGAAACACTAAACAAGGCAAAGTTAAGTTCGTTAGGAAAACTATAAACACCCGCCTTCCCATGCACAATCAGCTCACTTGATGCTTCACTCATCTCCTCAGATTTTTTTACCTCTTTTTCAATCTCACATTCCTCAGCTTTTACCTCAAGTGCACTCTCACCACCATACTCAACTCGCTCTTTTTCAAGTTTTTGTTGGAGGAGAGTTGTTGACATGTCTCCTGCACTCAACTAACTCCTTCATCTATGGATAAAGTATTTGCATGCTTTGTTGTCGAATGAACCTCCTCCCTTCTCCTTGAATATAATGACTTTGAAGAGGTAGGTTGGACGTCAGGATGAAATTGTGGGGAACCCCTCCTCTTGACATCCTTATTCACCATTCGGTCAAGGCGTCTATGAAGAGGCTCGAAAGCTTCATCCAAACTCTGCTTGAATTCTTCCATCATGGCCACCATGTGTAGTTTAAAGTCCATTGTTTGGTCACCAACTCCACTAGACATGCTTAGGTAAACCTGCAAAAGAAAATAAGCAAACGACTTCTTCTCTCCTTCTTTTTTTTTTGGTACAATGTATAGGTCACTCACGCTTGTGTTTCACTCAAGTGTATCACTCTCTAATAGTCTCACCAAGCAATTCCTTGGCTTGCTAGTTGCTCGGGTTGAACAAATTAGGCGTCACCGCAAGGTACGTTCTTGACTAGTCAACAAGTGACACAAGATAGCAGCAAGGAATGGAGGTGAATGAAGGCCTAGACGCGATCTAAAACTCAGATTAGGACTAATGACTGAAAAAGAAGGCAAGACAAAATGCCTTCAAGGCTGAATTTTTGAAAATCCTAGAAGTACTCTACCCGACAACCCAAAATTCTGGAATTTGCGGAGCGTGCTGGTCCTCGGCCTTTTGGTCGGGGGTTTGGTGGTATTTTGGTGTTGCTTTGGTGTTAGTCAATCAGGTCTTCGACCTCCGCTGAGCTGTCGAGGGTCTCGCTGCCCGGTCGCGGAAGCAACTTAGGATCTTAGAGGACACGTTACGGAATCGACGGAGTTGAACCCAAACTCGGACCACTCAAGAACGAATTCAACGGCAGAGGATGCCACAATCAAGTGTGTTTGCTTGATTGATAAGTCAATAAACAACCTAGGAACCACACTAGGATGTTCAACTTAGCTTTCACAAGCTAGAGGAATTTGGCTTAATGGAAGACGAAATTCTGGAATTTTATTAATAACATCGCAAAAACTAAATGTACCATCAGCTTTAGGGCTATTTATAGCCTTGACTAAACCTAATAAAGCTTGGAAAGCATGAAGGGAAAATCGGCCAGCCCATTGGGTCTCTCTTGGCCGAAAGCTAACCTACTAATTAACTAGCTTAATGACTAGCTAAAGCACTATTGGACCTAAGGCCCACATTGCCGAAGCTAAGCTCAACAAGAGCTACTTAATCGAGGCCCAATCCTCCCTTTGAGGCTTGCTCATTCGTATCATTCCCCTCCTCTTGAAAAGGATTTGTCCTTAAATCTTGGGAAAAAGTGGTACTCCATGCAATGTGGGAGCGAGATGAATGAGCACCAGCCACGTCACATGTCGCTTGGACAACCTCGTGATGCTCTTGAACAAGGACATTCGCCAAGACAAGAAACACCTTGTATAAAGCTTGTGAAAATTCCATGTAGCACTCCAAAACTCTCTCATCAACCCTTGGTCGTTTGCATGTCAAATTCAAACCCATAAAACAAATCACACAATTAGTATATGTAGGGTTAATACTACTTGACAACTTACGTTTCACATGCACTAGATAGGGATCTTCATGATGACTCTCATTCAGCTTAGAAAAATCTTGAATCTGATTGTGCAAGGTAGTATAATTCGACCCTAGTTGTTGCTGATTTGGCACTACTTGCCCATCTGGAGATAGAGCAATGAGCCATTCATGTTGCACTTCCGTGGAAGAATGAACCAGTGAGGTAAAAACAACATTCGGGTCTTGATTGACACACTTGTCTGCATCACCCAACATAAGTGGCAGCAATGAAGTGAAGGTCACACTCCAGACGAGTCACTTGAATTTGCGCCAGTTTGAGTTGATAAGATGATCTCATGGTGACCAGCTTTTGGATGTATGAATATGCATGGAAGATTACAAGCAGCTGGCACAAGCATGAAATCAGGTTGCAACTCTTTAATCAAAGCTGGAAAATTTCGAGCAGCCTTACAACCTACAAAAACAAAATGAGTCTCAGCTTGTTTTGAACCAGAAATTGGATACATAAGCAATGGAACGTCATTAATTAAGTGGTAAGAAGGTGTAGAATAAGAGTTAAATGCAAAAACTCCCCGTGACACGTGATTCCTTCCATCAATCGATTCAACTTGAGACTGCATTGATGGCTCTTTACATTTTCCTTCAAAATCTGCATAGGAAATACATGTGTGAGGATGGAAATAATGCTCAAAAGAAGGTAAAGATGATGAATGAACCATGGGTAACAAACAAGAATAGAAATATGGAGTTCGAATTAATTCTCCATTGGTGCGGACAGATTCGGGTTGTTCCATGAAGTGATACCAAATAGATCTATCTCCTAGAAGACAAACTCCATGGAAGCTAGTGAATTGTACAAGCAACTTTGGAATGGAACATTGCATGACTAACTTCACTCGACTTCGCTCAATCCGTACAAAAGCAGAAACACTAAACAAGGCAAAGTTAAGTTCGTTAGGAAAACTATAAACACCCGCCTTCCCATGCACAATCAGCTCACTTGATGCTTCACTCATCTCCTCAGATTTTTTTACCTCTTTTTCAATCTCACATTCCTCAGCTTTTACCTCAAGTGCACTCTCACCACCATACTCAACTCGCTCTTTTTCAAGTTTTTGTTGGAGGAGAGTTGTTGACATGTCTCCTGCACTCAACTAACTCCTTCATCTATGGATAAAGTATTTGCATGCTTTGTTGTCGAATGAACCTCCTCCCTTCTCCTTGAATATAATGACTTTGAAGAGGTAGGTTGGACGTCAGGATGAAATTGTGGGGAACCCCTCCTCTTGACATCCTTATTCACCATTCGGTCAAGGCGTCTATGAAGAGGCTCGAAAGCTTCATCCAAACTCTGCTTGAATTCTTCCATCATGGCCACCATGTGTAGTTTAAAGTCCATTGTTTGGTCACCAACTCCACTAGACATGCTTAGGTAAACCTGCAAAAGAAAATAAGCAAACGACTTCTTCTCTCCTTCTTTTTTTTTTGGTACAATGTATAGGTCACTCACGCTTGTGTTTCACTCAAGTGTATCACTCTCTAATAGTCTCACCAAGCAATTCCTTGGCTTGCTAGTTGCTCGGGTTGAACAAATTAGGCGTCACCGCAAGGTACGTTCTTGACTAGTCAACAAGTGACACAAGATAGCAGCAAGGAATGGAGGTGAATGAAGGCCTAGACGCGATCTAAAACTCAGATTAGGACTAATGACTGAAAAAGAAGGCAAGACAAAATGCCTTCAAGGCTGAATTTTTGAAAATCCTAGAAGTACTCTACCCGACAACCCAAAATTCTGGAATTTGCGGAGCGTGCTGGTCCTCGGCCTTTTGGTCGGGGGTTTGGTGGTATTTTGGTGTTGCTTTGGTGTTAGTCAATCAGGTCTTCGACCTCCGCTGAGCTGTCGAGGGTCTCGCTGCCCGGTCGCGGAAGCAACTTAGGATCTTAGAGGACACGTTACGGAATCGACGGAGTTGAACCCAAACTCGGACCACTCAAGAACGAATTCAACGGCAGAGGATGCCACAATCAAGTGTGTTTGCTTGATTGATAAGTCAATAAACAACCTAGGAACCACACTAGGATGTTCAACTTAGCTTTCACAAGCTAGAGGAATTTGGCTTAATGGAAGACGAAATTCTGGAATTTTATTAATAACATCGCAAAAACTAAATGTACCATCAGCTTTAGGGCTATTTATAGCCTTGACTAAACCTAATAAAGCTTGGAAAGCATGAAGGGAAAATCGGCCAGCCCATTGGGTCTCTCTTGGCCGAAAGCTAACCTACTAATTAACTAGCTTAATGACTAGCTAAAGCACTATTGGACCTAAGGCCCACATTGCCGAAGCTAAGCTCAACAAGAGCTACTTAATCGAGGCCCAATCCTCCCTTTGAGGCTTGCTCATTCGTATCATTCCCCTCCTCTTGAAAAGGATTTGTCCTTAAATCTTGGGAAAAAGTGGTACTCCATGCAATGTGGGAGCGAGATGAATGAGCACCAGCCACGTCACATGTCGCTTGGACAACCTCGTGATGCTCTTGAACAAGGACATTCGCCAAGACAAGAAACACCTTGTATAAAGCTTGTGAAAATTCCATGTAGCACTCCAAAACTCTCTCATCAACCCTTGGTCGTTTGCATGTCAAATTCAAACCCATAAAACAAATCACACAATTAGTATATGTAGGGTTAATACTACTTGACAACTTACGTTTCACATGCACTAGATAGGGATCTTCATGATGACTCTCATTCAGCTTAGAAAAATCTTGAATCTGATTGTGCAAGGTAGTATAATTCGACCCTAGTTGTTGCTGATTTGGCACTACTTGCCCATCTGGAGATAGAGCAATGAGCCATTCATGTTGCACTTCCGTGGAAGAATGAACCAGTGAGGTAAAAACAACATTCGGGTCTTGATTGACACACTTGTCTGCATCACCCAACATAAGTGGCAGCAATGAAGTGAAGGTCACACTCCAGACGAGTCACTTGAATTTGCGCCAGTTTGAGTTGATAAGATGATCTCATGGTGACCAGCTTTTGGATGTATGAATATGCATGGAAGATTACAAGCAGCTGGCACAAGCATGAAATCAGGTTGCAACTCTTTAATCAAAGCTGGAAAATTTCGAGCAGCCTTACAACCTACAAAAACAAAATGAGTCTCAGCTTGTTTTGAACCAGAAATTGGATACATAAGCAATGGAACGTCATTAATTAAGTGGTAAGAAGGTGTAGAATAAGAGTTAAATGCAAAAACTCCCCGTGACACGTGATTCCTTCCATCAATCGATTCAACTTGAGACTGCATTGATGGCTCTTTACATTTTCCTTCAAAATCTGCATAGGAAATACATGTGTGAGGATGGAAATAATGCTCAAAAGAAGGTAAAGATGATGAATGAACCATGGGTAACAAACAAGAATAGAAATATGGAGTTCGAATTAATTCTCCATTGGTGCGGACAGATTCGGGTTGTTCCATGAAGTGATACCAAATAGATCTATCTCCTAGAAGACAAACTCCATGGAAGCTAGTGAATTGTACAAGCAACTTTGGAATGGAACATTGCATGACTAACTTCACTCGACTTCGCTCAATCCGTACAAAAGCAGAAACACTAAACAAGGCAAAGTTAAGTTCGTTAGGAAAACTATAAACACCCGCCTTCCCATGCACAATCAGCTCACTTGATGCTTCACTCATCTCCTCAGATTTTTTTACCTCTTTTTCAATCTCACATTCCTCAGCTTTTACCTCAAGTGCACTCTCACCACCATACTCAACTCGCTCTTTTTCAAGTTTTTGTTGGAGGAGAGTTGTTGACATGTCTCCTGCACTCAACTAACTCCTTCATCTATGGATAAAGTATTTGCATGCTTTGTTGTCGAATGAACCTCCTCCCTTCTCCTTGAATATAATGACTTTGAAGAGGTAGGTTGGACGTCAGGATGAAATTGTGGGGAACCCCTCCTCTTGACATCCTTATTCACCATTCGGTCAAGGCGTCTATGAAGAGGCTCGAAAGCTTCATCCAAACTCTGCTTGAATTCTTCCATCATGGCCACCATGTGTAGTTTAAAGTCCATTGTTTGGTCACCAACTCCACTAGACATGCTTAGGTAAACCTGCAAAAGAAAATAAGCAAACGACTTCTTCTCTCCTTCTTTTTTTTTTGGTACAATGTATAGGTCACTCACGCTTGTGTTTCACTCAAGTGTATCACTCTCTAATAGTCTCACCAAGCAATTCCTTGGCTTGCTAGTTGCTCGGGTTGAACAAATTAGGCGTCACCGCAAGGTACGTTCTTGACTAGTCAACAAGTGACACAAGATAGCAGCAAGGAATGGAGGTGAATGAAGGCCTAGACGCGATCTAAAACTCAGATTAGGACTAATGACTGAAAAAGAAGGCAAGACAAAATGCCTTCAAGGCTGAATTTTTGAAAATCCTAGAAGTACTCTACCCGACAACCCAAAATTCTGGAATTTGCGGAGCGTGCTGGTCCTCGGCCTTTTGGTCGGGGGTTTGGTGGTATTTTGGTGTTGCTTTGGTGTTAGTCAATCAGGTCTTCGACCTCCGCTGAGCTGTCGAGGGTCTCGCTGCCCGGTCGCGGAAGCAACTTAGGATCTTAGAGGACACGTTACGGAATCGACGGAGTTGAACCCAAACTCGGACCACTCAAGAACGAATTCAACGGCAGAGGATGCCACAATCAAGTGTGTTTGCTTGATTGATAAGTCAATAAACAACCTAGGAACCACACTAGGATGTTCAACTTAGCTTTCACAAGCTAGAGGAATTTGGCTTAATGGAAGACGAAATTCTGGAATTTTATTAATAACATCGCAAAAACTAAATGTACCATCAGCTTTAGGGCTATTTATAGCCTTGACTAAACCTAATAAAGCTTGGAAAGCATGAAGGGAAAATCGGCCAGCCCATTGGGTCTCTCTTGGCCGAAAGCTAACCTACTAATTAACTAGCTTAATGACTAGCTAAAGCACTATTGGACCTAAGGCCCACATTGCCGAAGCTAAGCTCAACAAGAGCTACTTAATCGAGGCCCAATCCTCCCTTTGAGGCTTGCTCATTCGTATCATTCCCCTCCTCTTGAAAAGGATTTGTCCTTAAATCTTGGGAAAAAGTGGTACTCCATGCAATGTGGGAGCGAGATGAATGAGCACCAGCCACGTCACATGTCGCTTGGACAACCTCGTGATGCTCTTGAACAAGGACATTCGCCAAGACAAGAAACACCTTGTATAAAGCTTGTGAAAATTCCATGTAGCACTCCAAAACTCTCTCATCAACCCTTGGTCGTTTGCATGTCAAATTCAAACCCATAAAACAAATCACACAATTAGTATATGTAGGGTTAATACTACTTGACAACTTACGTTTCACATGCACTAGATAGGGATCTTCATGATGACTCTCATTCAGCTTAGAAAAATCTTGAATCTGATTGTGCAAGGTAGTATAATTCGACCCTAGTTGTTGCTGATTTGGCACTACTTGCCCATCTGGAGATAGAGCAATGAGCCATTCATGTTGCACTTCCGTGGAAGAATGAACCAGTGAGGTAAAAACAACATTCGGGTCTTGATTGACACACTTGTCTGCATCACCCAACATAAGTGGCAGCAATGAAGTGAAGGTCACACTCCAGACGAGTCACTTGAATTTGCGCCAGTTTGAGTTGATAAGATGATCTCATGGTGACCAGCTTTTGGATGTATGAATATGCATGGAAGATTACAAGCAGCTGGCACAAGCATGAAATCAGGTTGCAACTCTTTAATCAAAGCTGGAAAATTTCGAGCAGCCTTACAACCTACAAAAACAAAATGAGTCTCAGCTTGTTTTGAACCAGAAATTGGATACATAAGCAATGGAACGTCATTAATTAAGTGGTAAGAAGGTGTAGAATAAGAGTTAAATGCAAAAACTCCCCGTGACACGTGATTCCTTCCATCAATCGATTCAACTTGAGACTGCATTGATGGCTCTTTACATTTTCCTTCAAAATCTGCATAGGAAATACATGTGTGAGGATGGAAATAATGCTCAAAAGAAGGTAAAGATGATGAATGAACCATGGGTAACAAACAAGAATAGAAATATGGAGTTCGAATTAATTCTCCATTGGTGCGGACAGATTCGGGTTGTTCCATGAAGTGATACCAAATAGATCTATCTCCTAGAAGACAAACTCCATGGAAGCTAGTGAATTGTACAAGCAACTTTGGAATGGAACATTGCATGACTAACTTCACTCGACTTCGCTCAATCCGTACAAAAGCAGAAACACTAAACAAGGCAAAGTTAAGTTCGTTAGGAAAACTATAAACACCCGCCTTCCCATGCACAATCAGCTCACTTGATGCTTCACTCATCTCCTCAGATTTTTTTACCTCTTTTTCAATCTCACATTCCTCAGCTTTTACCTCAAGTGCACTCTCACCACCATACTCAACTCGCTCTTTTTCAAGTTTTTGTTGGAGGAGAGTTGTTGACATGTCTCCTGCACTCAACTAACTCCTTCATCTATGGATAAAGTATTTGCATGCTTTGTTGTCGAATGAACCTCCTCCCTTCTCCTTGAATATAATGACTTTGAAGAGGTAGGTTGGACGTCAGGATGAAATTGTGGGGAACCCCTCCTCTTGACATCCTTATTCACCATTCGGTCAAGGCGTCTATGAAGAGGCTCGAAAGCTTCATCCAAACTCTGCTTGAATTCTTCCATCATGGCCACCATGTGTAGTTTAAAGTCCATTGTTTGGTCACCAACTCCACTAGACATGCTTAGGTAAACCTGCAAAAGAAAATAAGCAAACGACTTCTTCTCTCCTTCTTTTTTTTTTGGTACAATGTATAGGTCACTCACGCTTGTGTTTCACTCAAGTGTATCACTCTCTAATAGTCTCACCAAGCAATTCCTTGGCTTGCTAGTTGCTCGGGTTGAACAAATTAGGCGTCACCGCAAGGTACGTTCTTGACTAGTCAACAAGTGACACAAGATAGCAGCAAGGAATGGAGGTGAATGAAGGCCTAGACGCGATCTAAAACTCAGATTAGGACTAATGACTGAAAAAGAAGGCAAGACAAAATGCCTTCAAGGCTGAATTTTTGAAAATCCTAGAAGTACTCTACCCGACAACCCAAAATTCTGGAATTTGCGGAGCGTGCTGGTCCTCGGCCTTTTGGTCGGGGGTTTGGTGGTATTTTGGTGTTGCTTTGGTGTTAGTCAATCAGGTCTTCGACCTCCGCTGAGCTGTCGAGGGTCTCGCTGCCCGGTCGCGGAAGCAACTTAGGATCTTAGAGGACACGTTACGGAATCGACGGAGTTGAACCCAAACTCGGACCACTCAAGAACGAATTCAACGGCAGAGGATGCCACAATCAAGTGTGTTTGCTTGATTGATAAGTCAATAAACAACCTAGGAACCACACTAGGATGTTCAACTTAGCTTTCACAAGCTAGAGGAATTTGGCTTAATGGAAGACGAAATTCTGGAATTTTATTAATAACATCGCAAAAACTAAATGTACCATCAGCTTTAGGGCTATTTATAGCCTTGACTAAACCTAATAAAGCTTGGAAAGCATGAAGGGAAAATCGGCCAGCCCATTGGGTCTCTCTTGGCCGAAAGCTAACCTACTAATTAACTAGCTTAATGACTAGCTAAAGCACTATTGGACCTAAGGCCCACATTGCCGAAGCTAAGCTCAACAAGAGCTACTTAATCGAGGCCCAATCCTCCCTTTGAGGCTTGCTCATTCGTATCATTCCCCTCCTCTTGAAAAGGATTTGTCCTTAAATCTTGGGAAAAAGTGGTACTCCATGCAATGTGGGAGCGAGATGAATGAGCACCAGCCACGTCACATGTCGCTTGGACAACCTCGTGATGCTCTTGAACAAGGACATTCGCCAAGACAAGAAACACCTTGTATAAAGCTTGTGAAAATTCCATGTAGCACTCCAAAACTCTCTCATCAACCCTTGGTCGTTTGCATGTCAAATTCAAACCCATAAAACAAATCACACAATTAGTATATGTAGGGTTAATACTACTTGACAACTTACGTTTCACATGCACTAGATAGGGATCTTCATGATGACTCTCATTCAGCTTAGAAAAATCTTGAATCTGATTGTGCAAGGTAGTATAATTCGACCCTAGTTGTTGCTGATTTGGCACTACTTGCCCATCTGGAGATAGAGCAATGAGCCATTCATGTTGCACTTCCGTGGAAGAATGAACCAGTGAGGTAAAAACAACATTCGGGTCTTGATTGACACACTTGTCTGCATCACCCAACATAAGTGGCAGCAATGAAGTGAAGGTCACACTCCAGACGAGTCACTTGAATTTGCGCCAGTTTGAGTTGATAAGATGATCTCATGGTGACCAGCTTTTGGATGTATGAATATGCATGGAAGATTACAAGCAGCTGGCACAAGCATGAAATCAGGTTGCAACTCTTTAATCAAAGCTGGAAAATTTCGAGCAGCCTTACAACCTACAAAAACAAAATGAGTCTCAGCTTGTTTTGAACCAGAAATTGGATACATAAGCAATGGAACGTCATTAATTAAGTGGTAAGAAGGTGTAGAATAAGAGTTAAATGCAAAAACTCCCCGTGACACGTGATTCCTTCCATCAATCGATTCAACTTGAGACTGCATTGATGGCTCTTTACATTTTCCTTCAAAATCTGCATAGGAAATACATGTGTGAGGATGGAAATAATGCTCAAAAGAAGGTAAAGATGATGAATGAACCATGGGTAACAAACAAGAATAGAAATATGGAGTTCGAATTAATTCTCCATTGGTGCGGACAGATTCGGGTTGTTCCATGAAGTGATACCAAATAGATCTATCTCCTAGAAGACAAACTCCATGGAAGCTAGTGAATTGTACAAGCAACTTTGGAATGGAACATTGCATGACTAACTTCACTCGACTTCGCTCAATCCGTACAAAAGCAGAAACACTAAACAAGGCAAAGTTAAGTTCGTTAGGAAAACTATAAACACCCGCCTTCCCATGCACAATCAGCTCACTTGATGCTTCACTCATCTCCTCAGATTTTTTTACCTCTTTTTCAATCTCACATTCCTCAGCTTTTACCTCAAGTGCACTCTCACCACCATACTCAACTCGCTCTTTTTCAAGTTTTTGTTGGAGGAGAGTTGTTGACATGTCTCCTGCACTCAACTAACTCCTTCATCTATGGATAAAGTATTTGCATGCTTTGTTGTCGAATGAACCTCCTCCCTTCTCCTTGAATATAATGACTTTGAAGAGGTAGGTTGGACGTCAGGATGAAATTGTGGGGAACCCCTCCTCTTGACATCCTTATTCACCATTCGGTCAAGGCGTCTATGAAGAGGCTCGAAAGCTTCATCCAAACTCTGCTTGAATTCTTCCATCATGGCCACCATGTGTAGTTTAAAGTCCATTGTTTGGTCACCAACTCCACTAGACATGCTTAGGTAAACCTGCAAAAGAAAATAAGCAAACGACTTCTTCTCTCCTTCTTTTTTTTTTGGTACAATGTATAGGTCACTCACGCTTGTGTTTCACTCAAGTGTATCACTCTCTAATAGTCTCACCAAGCAATTCCTTGGCTTGCTAGTTGCTCGGGTTGAACAAATTAGGCGTCACCGCAAGGTACGTTCTTGACTAGTCAACAAGTGACACAAGATAGCAGCAAGGAATGGAGGTGAATGAAGGCCTAGACGCGATCTAAAACTCAGATTAGGACTAATGACTGAAAAAGAAGGCAAGACAAAATGCCTTCAAGGCTGAATTTTTGAAAATCCTAGAAGTACTCTACCCGACAACCCAAAATTCTGGAATTTGCGGAGCGTGCTGGTCCTCGGCCTTTTGGTCGGGGGTTTGGTGGTATTTTGGTGTTGCTTTGGTGTTAGTCAATCAGGTCTTCGACCTCCGCTGAGCTGTCGAGGGTCTCGCTGCCCGGTCGCGGAAGCAACTTAGGATCTTAGAGGACACGTTACGGAATCGACGGAGTTGAACCCAAACTCGGACCACTCAAGAACGAATTCAACGGCAGAGGATGCCACAATCAAGTGTGTTTGCTTGATTGATAAGTCAATAAACAACCTAGGAACCACACTAGGATGTTCAACTTAGCTTTCACAAGCTAGAGGAATTTGGCTTAATGGAAGACGAAATTCTGGAATTTTATTAATAACATCGCAAAAACTAAATGTACCATCAGCTTTAGGGCTATTTATAGCCTTGACTAAACCTAATAAAGCTTGGAAAGCATGAAGGGAAAATCGGCCAGCCCATTGGGTCTCTCTTGGCCGAAAGCTAACCTACTAATTAACTAGCTTAATGACTAGCTAAAGCACTATTGGACCTAAGGCCCACATTGCCGAAGCTAAGCTCAACAAGAGCTACTTAATCGAGGCCCAATCCTCCCTTTGAGGCTTGCTCATTCGTATCATTCCCCTCCTCTTGAAAAGGATTTGTCCTTAAATCTTGGGAAAAAGTGGTACTCCATGCAATGTGGGAGCGAGATGAATGAGCACCAGCCACGTCACATGTCGCTTGGACAACCTCGTGATGCTCTTGAACAAGGACATTCGCCAAGACAAGAAACACCTTGTATAAAGCTTGTGAAAATTCCATGTAGCACTCCAAAACTCTCTCATCAACCCTTGGTCGTTTGCATGTCAAATTCAAACCCATAAAACAAATCACACAATTAGTATATGTAGGGTTAATACTACTTGACAACTTACGTTTCACATGCACTAGATAGGGATCTTCATGATGACTCTCATTCAGCTTAGAAAAATCTTGAATCTGATTGTGCAAGGTAGTATAATTCGACCCTAGTTGTTGCTGATTTGGCACTACTTGCCCATCTGGAGATAGAGCAATGAGCCATTCATGTTGCACTTCCGTGGAAGAATGAACCAGTGAGGTAAAAACAACATTCGGGTCTTGATTGACACACTTGTCTGCATCACCCAACATAAGTGGCAGCAATGAAGTGAAGGTCACACTCCAGACGAGTCACTTGAATTTGCGCCAGTTTGAGTTGATAAGATGATCTCATGGTGACCAGCTTTTGGATGTATGAATATGCATGGAAGATTACAAGCAGCTGGCACAAGCATGAAATCAGGTTGCAACTCTTTAATCAAAGCTGGAAAATTTCGAGCAGCCTTACAACCTACAAAAACAAAATGAGTCTCAGCTTGTTTTGAACCAGAAATTGGATACATAAGCAATGGAACGTCATTAATTAAGTGGTAAGAAGGTGTAGAATAAGAGTTAAATGCAAAAACTCCCCGTGACACGTGATTCCTTCCATCAATCGATTCAACTTGAGACTGCATTGATGGCTCTTTACATTTTCCTTCAAAATCTGCATAGGAAATACATGTGTGAGGATGGAAATAATGCTCAAAAGAAGGTAAAGATGATGAATGAACCATGGGTAACAAACAAGAATAGAAATATGGAGTTCGAATTAATTCTCCATTGGTGCGGACAGATTCGGGTTGTTCCATGAAGTGATACCAAATAGATCTATCTCCTAGAAGACAAACTCCATGGAAGCTAGTGAATTGTACAAGCAACTTTGGAATGGAACATTGCATGACTAACTTCACTCGACTTCGCTCAATCCGTACAAAAGCAGAAACACTAAACAAGGCAAAGTTAAGTTCGTTAGGAAAACTATAAACACCCGCCTTCCCATGCACAATCAGCTCACTTGATGCTTCACTCATCTCCTCAGATTTTTTTACCTCTTTTTCAATCTCACATTCCTCAGCTTTTACCTCAAGTGCACTCTCACCACCATACTCAACTCGCTCTTTTTCAAGTTTTTGTTGGAGGAGAGTTGTTGACATGTCTCCTGCACTCAACTAACTCCTTCATCTATGGATAAAGTATTTGCATGCTTTGTTGTCGAATGAACCTCCTCCCTTCTCCTTGAATATAATGACTTTGAAGAGGTAGGTTGGACGTCAGGATGAAATTGTGGGGAACCCCTCCTCTTGACATCCTTATTCACCATTCGGTCAAGGCGTCTATGAAGAGGCTCGAAAGCTTCATCCAAACTCTGCTTGAATTCTTCCATCATGGCCACCATGTGTAGTTTAAAGTCCATTGTTTGGTCACCAACTCCACTAGACATGCTTAGGTAAACCTGCAAAAGAAAATAAGCAAACGACTTCTTCTCTCCTTCTTTTTTTTTTGGTACAATGTATAGGTCACTCACGCTTGTGTTTCACTCAAGTGTATCACTCTCTAATAGTCTCACCAAGCAATTCCTTGGCTTGCTAGTTGCTCGGGTTGAACAAATTAGGCGTCACCGCAAGGTACGTTCTTGACTAGTCAACAAGTGACACAAGATAGCAGCAAGGAATGGAGGTGAATGAAGGCCTAGACGCGATCTAAAACTCAGATTAGGACTAATGACTGAAAAAGAAGGCAAGACAAAATGCCTTCAAGGCTGAATTTTTGAAAATCCTAGAAGTACTCTACCCGACAACCCAAAATTCTGGAATTTGCGGAGCGTGCTGGTCCTCGGCCTTTTGGTCGGGGGTTTGGTGGTATTTTGGTGTTGCTTTGGTGTTAGTCAATCAGGTCTTCGACCTCCGCTGAGCTGTCGAGGGTCTCGCTGCCCGGTCGCGGAAGCAACTTAGGATCTTAGAGGACACGTTACGGAATCGACGGAGTTGAACCCAAACTCGGACCACTCAAGAACGAATTCAACGGCAGAGGATGCCACAATCAAGTGTGTTTGCTTGATTGATAAGTCAATAAACAACCTAGGAACCACACTAGGATGTTCAACTTAGCTTTCACAAGCTAGAGGAATTTGGCTTAATGGAAGACGAAATTCTGGAATTTTATTAATAACATCGCAAAAACTAAATGTACCATCAGCTTTAGGGCTATTTATAGCCTTGACTAAACCTAATAAAGCTTGGAAAGCATGAAGGGAAAATCGGCCAGCCCATTGGGTCTCTCTTGGCCGAAAGCTAACCTACTAATTAACTAGCTTAATGACTAGCTAAAGCACTATTGGACCTAAGGCCCACATTGCCGAAGCTAAGCTCAACAAGAGCTACTTAATCGAGGCCCAATCCTCCCTTTGAGGCTTGCTCATTCGTATCATTCCCCTCCTCTTGAAAAGGATTTGTCCTTAAATCTTGGGAAAAAGTGGTACTCCATGCAATGTGGGAGCGAGATGAATGAGCACCAGCCACGTCACATGTCGCTTGGACAACCTCGTGATGCTCTTGAACAAGGACATTCGCCAAGACAAGAAACACCTTGTATAAAGCTTGTGAAAATTCCATGTAGCACTCCAAAACTCTCTCATCAACCCTTGGTCGTTTGCATGTCAAATTCAAACCCATAAAACAAATCACACAATTAGTATATGTAGGGTTAATACTACTTGACAACTTACGTTTCACATGCACTAGATAGGGATCTTCATGATGACTCTCATTCAGCTTAGAAAAATCTTGAATCTGATTGTGCAAGGTAGTATAATTCGACCCTAGTTGTTGCTGATTTGGCACTACTTGCCCATCTGGAGATAGAGCAATGAGCCATTCATGTTGCACTTCCGTGGAAGAATGAACCAGTGAGGTAAAAACAACATTCGGGTCTTGATTGACACACTTGTCTGCATCACCCAACATAAGTGGCAGCAATGAAGTGAAGGTCACACTCCAGACGAGTCACTTGAATTTGCGCCAGTTTGAGTTGATAAGATGATCTCATGGTGACCAGCTTTTGGATGTATGAATATGCATGGAAGATTACAAGCAGCTGGCACAAGCATGAAATCAGGTTGCAACTCTTTAATCAAAGCTGGAAAATTTCGAGCAGCCTTACAACCTACAAAAACAAAATGAGTCTCAGCTTGTTTTGAACCAGAAATTGGATACATAAGCAATGGAACGTCATTAATTAAGTGGTAAGAAGGTGTAGAATAAGAGTTAAATGCAAAAACTCCCCGTGACACGTGATTCCTTCCATCAATCGATTCAACTTGAGACTGCATTGATGGCTCTTTACATTTTCCTTCAAAATCTGCATAGGAAATACATGTGTGAGGATGGAAATAATGCTCAAAAGAAGGTAAAGATGATGAATGAACCATGGGTAACAAACAAGAATAGAAATATGGAGTTCGAATTAATTCTCCATTGGTGCGGACAGATTCGGGTTGTTCCATGAAGTGATACCAAATAGATCTATCTCCTAGAAGACAAACTCCATGGAAGCTAGTGAATTGTACAAGCAACTTTGGAATGGAACATTGCATGACTAACTTCACTCGACTTCGCTCAATCCGTACAAAAGCAGAAACACTAAACAAGGCAAAGTTAAGTTCGTTAGGAAAACTATAAACACCCGCCTTCCCATGCACAATCAGCTCACTTGATGCTTCACTCATCTCCTCAGATTTTTTTACCTCTTTTTCAATCTCACATTCCTCAGCTTTTACCTCAAGTGCACTCTCACCACCATACTCAACTCGCTCTTTTTCAAGTTTTTGTTGGAGGAGAGTTGTTGACATGTCTCCTGCACTCAACTAACTCCTTCATCTATGGATAAAGTATTTGCATGCTTTGTTGTCGAATGAACCTCCTCCCTTCTCCTTGAATATAATGACTTTGAAGAGGTAGGTTGGACGTCAGGATGAAATTGTGGGGAACCCCTCCTCTTGACATCCTTATTCACCATTCGGTCAAGGCGTCTATGAAGAGGCTCGAAAGCTTCATCCAAACTCTGCTTGAATTCTTCCATCATGGCCACCATGTGTAGTTTAAAGTCCATTGTTTGGTCACCAACTCCACTAGACATGCTTAGGTAAACCTGCAAAAGAAAATAAGCAAACGACTTCTTCTCTCCTTCTTTTTTTTTTGGTACAATGTATAGGTCACTCACGCTTGTGTTTCACTCAAGTGTATCACTCTCTAATAGTCTCACCAAGCAATTCCTTGGCTTGCTAGTTGCTCGGGTTGAACAAATTAGGCGTCACCGCAAGGTACGTTCTTGACTAGTCAACAAGTGACACAAGATAGCAGCAAGGAATGGAGGTGAATGAAGGCCTAGACGCGATCTAAAACTCAGATTAGGACTAATGACTGAAAAAGAAGGCAAGACAAAATGCCTTCAAGGCTGAATTTTTGAAAATCCTAGAAGTACTCTACCCGACAACCCAAAATTCTGGAATTTGCGGAGCGTGCTGGTCCTCGGCCTTTTGGTCGGGGGTTTGGTGGTATTTTGGTGTTGCTTTGGTGTTAGTCAATCAGGTCTTCGACCTCCGCTGAGCTGTCGAGGGTCTCGCTGCCCGGTCGCGGAAGCAACTTAGGATCTTAGAGGACACGTTACGGAATCGACGGAGTTGAACCCAAACTCGGACCACTCAAGAACGAATTCAACGGCAGAGGATGCCACAATCAAGTGTGTTTGCTTGATTGATAAGTCAATAAACAACCTAGGAACCACACTAGGATGTTCAACTTAGCTTTCACAAGCTAGAGGAATTTGGCTTAATGGAAGACGAAATTCTGGAATTTTATTAATAACATCGCAAAAACTAAATGTACCATCAGCTTTAGGGCTATTTATAGCCTTGACTAAACCTAATAAAGCTTGGAAAGCATGAAGGGAAAATCGGCCAGCCCATTGGGTCTCTCTTGGCCGAAAGCTAACCTACTAATTAACTAGCTTAATGACTAGCTAAAGCACTATTGGACCTAAGGCCCACATTGCCGAAGCTAAGCTCAACAAGAGCTACTTAATCGAGGCCCAATCCTCCCTTTGAGGCTTGCTCATTCGTATCATTCCCCTCCTCTTGAAAAGGATTTGTCCTTAAATCTTGGGAAAAAGTGGTACTCCATGCAATGTGGGAGCGAGATGAATGAGCACCAGCCACGTCACATGTCGCTTGGACAACCTCGTGATGCTCTTGAACAAGGACATTCGCCAAGACAAGAAACACCTTGTATAAAGCTTGTGAAAATTCCATGTAGCACTCCAAAACTCTCTCATCAACCCTTGGTCGTTTGCATGTCAAATTCAAACCCATAAAACAAATCACACAATTAGTATATGTAGGGTTAATACTACTTGACAACTTACGTTTCACATGCACTAGATAGGGATCTTCATGATGACTCTCATTCAGCTTAGAAAAATCTTGAATCTGATTGTGCAAGGTAGTATAATTCGACCCTAGTTGTTGCTGATTTGGCACTACTTGCCCATCTGGAGATAGAGCAATGAGCCATTCATGTTGCACTTCCGTGGAAGAATGAACCAGTGAGGTAAAAACAACATTCGGGTCTTGATTGACACACTTGTCTGCATCACCCAACATAAGTGGCAGCAATGAAGTGAAGGTCACACTCCAGACGAGTCACTTGAATTTGCGCCAGTTTGAGTTGATAAGATGATCTCATGGTGACCAGCTTTTGGATGTATGAATATGCATGGAAGATTACAAGCAGCTGGCACAAGCATGAAATCAGGTTGCAACTCTTTAATCAAAGCTGGAAAATTTCGAGCAGCCTTACAACCTACAAAAACAAAATGAGTCTCAGCTTGTTTTGAACCAGAAATTGGATACATAAGCAATGGAACGTCATTAATTAAGTGGTAAGAAGGTGTAGAATAAGAGTTAAATGCAAAAACTCCCCGTGACACGTGATTCCTTCCATCAATCGATTCAACTTGAGACTGCATTGATGGCTCTTTACATTTTCCTTCAAAATCTGCATAGGAAATACATGTGTGAGGATGGAAATAATGCTCAAAAGAAGGTAAAGATGATGAATGAACCATGGGTAACAAACAAGAATAGAAATATGGAGTTCGAATTAATTCTCCATTGGTGCGGACAGATTCGGGTTGTTCCATGAAGTGATACCAAATAGATCTATCTCCTAGAAGACAAACTCCATGGAAGCTAGTGAATTGTACAAGCAACTTTGGAATGGAACATTGCATGACTAACTTCACTCGACTTCGCTCAATCCGTACAAAAGCAGAAACACTAAACAAGGCAAAGTTAAGTTCGTTAGGAAAACTATAAACACCCGCCTTCCCATGCACAATCAGCTCACTTGATGCTTCACTCATCTCCTCAGATTTTTTTACCTCTTTTTCAATCTCACATTCCTCAGCTTTTACCTCAAGTGCACTCTCACCACCATACTCAACTCGCTCTTTTTCAAGTTTTTGTTGGAGGAGAGTTGTTGACATGTCTCCTGCACTCAACTAACTCCTTCATCTATGGATAAAGTATTTGCATGCTTTGTTGTCGAATGAACCTCCTCCCTTCTCCTTGAATATAATGACTTTGAAGAGGTAGGTTGGACGTCAGGATGAAATTGTGGGGAACCCCTCCTCTTGACATCCTTATTCACCATTCGGTCAAGGCGTCTATGAAGAGGCTCGAAAGCTTCATCCAAACTCTGCTTGAATTCTTCCATCATGGCCACCATGTGTAGTTTAAAGTCCATTGTTTGGTCACCAACTCCACTAGACATGCTTAGGTAAACCTGCAAAAGAAAATAAGCAAACGACTTCTTCTCTCCTTCTTTTTTTTTTGGTACAATGTATAGGTCACTCACGCTTGTGTTTCACTCAAGTGTATCACTCTCTAATAGTCTCACCAAGCAATTCCTTGGCTTGCTAGTTGCTCGGGTTGAACAAATTAGGCGTCACCGCAAGGTACGTTCTTGACTAGTCAACAAGTGACACAAGATAGCAGCAAGGAATGGAGGTGAATGAAGGCCTAGACGCGATCTAAAACTCAGATTAGGACTAATGACTGAAAAAGAAGGCAAGACAAAATGCCTTCAAGGCTGAATTTTTGAAAATCCTAGAAGTACTCTACCCGACAACCCAAAATTCTGGAATTTGCGGAGCGTGCTGGTCCTCGGCCTTTTGGTCGGGGGTTTGGTGGTATTTTGGTGTTGCTTTGGTGTTAGTCAATCAGGTCTTCGACCTCCGCTGAGCTGTCGAGGGTCTCGCTGCCCGGTCGCGGAAGCAACTTAGGATCTTAGAGGACACGTTACGGAATCGACGGAGTTGAACCCAAACTCGGACCACTCAAGAACGAATTCAACGGCAGAGGATGCCACAATCAAGTGTGTTTGCTTGATTGATAAGTCAATAAACAACCTAGGAACCACACTAGGATGTTCAACTTAGCTTTCACAAGCTAGAGGAATTTGGCTTAATGGAAGACGAAATTCTGGAATTTTATTAATAACATCGCAAAAACTAAATGTACCATCAGCTTTAGGGCTATTTATAGCCTTGACTAAACCTAATAAAGCTTGGAAAGCATGAAGGGAAAATCGGCCAGCCCATTGGGTCTCTCTTGGCCGAAAGCTAACCTACTAATTAACTAGCTTAATGACTAGCTAAAGCACTATTGGACCTAAGGCCCACATTGCCGAAGCTAAGCTCAACAAGAGCTACTTAATCGAGGCCCAATCCTCCCTTTGAGGCTTGCTCATTCGTATCATTCCCCTCCTCTTGAAAAGGATTTGTCCTTAAATCTTGGGAAAAAGTGGTACTCCATGCAATGTGGGAGCGAGATGAATGAGCACCAGCCACGTCACATGTCGCTTGGACAACCTCGTGATGCTCTTGAACAAGGACATTCGCCAAGACAAGAAACACCTTGTATAAAGCTTGTGAAAATTCCATGTAGCACTCCAAAACTCTCTCATCAACCCTTGGTCGTTTGCATGTCAAATTCAAACCCATAAAACAAATCACACAATTAGTATATGTAGGGTTAATACTACTTGACAACTTACGTTTCACATGCACTAGATAGGGATCTTCATGATGACTCTCATTCAGCTTAGAAAAATCTTGAATCTGATTGTGCAAGGTAGTATAATTCGACCCTAGTTGTTGCTGATTTGGCACTACTTGCCCATCTGGAGATAGAGCAATGAGCCATTCATGTTGCACTTCCGTGGAAGAATGAACCAGTGAGGTAAAAACAACATTCGGGTCTTGATTGACACACTTGTCTGCATCACCCAACATAAGTGGCAGCAATGAAGTGAAGGTCACACTCCAGACGAGTCACTTGAATTTGCGCCAGTTTGAGTTGATAAGATGATCTCATGGTGACCAGCTTTTGGATGTATGAATATGCATGGAAGATTACAAGCAGCTGGCACAAGCATGAAATCAGGTTGCAACTCTTTAATCAAAGCTGGAAAATTTCGAGCAGCCTTACAACCTACAAAAACAAAATGAGTCTCAGCTTGTTTTGAACCAGAAATTGGATACATAAGCAATGGAACGTCATTAATTAAGTGGTAAGAAGGTGTAGAATAAGAGTTAAATGCAAAAACTCCCCGTGACACGTGATTCCTTCCATCAATCGATTCAACTTGAGACTGCATTGATGGCTCTTTACATTTTCCTTCAAAATCTGCATAGGAAATACATGTGTGAGGATGGAAATAATGCTCAAAAGAAGGTAAAGATGATGAATGAACCATGGGTAACAAACAAGAATAGAAATATGGAGTTCGAATTAATTCTCCATTGGTGCGGACAGATTCGGGTTGTTCCATGAAGTGATACCAAATAGATCTATCTCCTAGAAGACAAACTCCATGGAAGCTAGTGAATTGTACAAGCAACTTTGGAATGGAACATTGCATGACTAACTTCACTCGACTTCGCTCAATCCGTACAAAAGCAGAAACACTAAACAAGGCAAAGTTAAGTTCGTTAGGAAAACTATAAACACCCGCCTTCCCATGCACAATCAGCTCACTTGATGCTTCACTCATCTCCTCAGATTTTTTTACCTCTTTTTCAATCTCACATTCCTCAGCTTTTACCTCAAGTGCACTCTCACCACCATACTCAACTCGCTCTTTTTCAAGTTTTTGTTGGAGGAGAGTTGTTGACATGTCTCCTGCACTCAACTAACTCCTTCATCTATGGATAAAGTATTTGCATGCTTTGTTGTCGAATGAACCTCCTCCCTTCTCCTTGAATATAATGACTTTGAAGAGGTAGGTTGGACGTCAGGATGAAATTGTGGGGAACCCCTCCTCTTGACATCCTTATTCACCATTCGGTCAAGGCGTCTATGAAGAGGCTCGAAAGCTTCATCCAAACTCTGCTTGAATTCTTCCATCATGGCCACCATGTGTAGTTTAAAGTCCATTGTTTGGTCACCAACTCCACTAGACATGCTTAGGTAAACCTGCAAAAGAAAATAAGCAAACGACTTCTTCTCTCCTTCTTTTTTTTTTGGTACAATGTATAGGTCACTCACGCTTGTGTTTCACTCAAGTGTATCACTCTCTAATAGTCTCACCAAGCAATTCCTTGGCTTGCTAGTTGCTCGGGTTGAACAAATTAGGCGTCACCGCAAGGTACGTTCTTGACTAGTCAACAAGTGACACAAGATAGCAGCAAGGAATGGAGGTGAATGAAGGCCTAGACGCGATCTAAAACTCAGATTAGGACTAATGACTGAAAAAGAAGGCAAGACAAAATGCCTTCAAGGCTGAATTTTTGAAAATCCTAGAAGTACTCTACCCGACAACCCAAAATTCTGGAATTTGCGGAGCGTGCTGGTCCTCGGCCTTTTGGTCGGGGGTTTGGTGGTATTTTGGTGTTGCTTTGGTGTTAGTCAATCAGGTCTTCGACCTCCGCTGAGCTGTCGAGGGTCTCGCTGCCCGGTCGCGGAAGCAACTTAGGATCTTAGAGGACACGTTACGGAATCGACGGAGTTGAACCCAAACTCGGACCACTCAAGAACGAATTCAACGGCAGAGGATGCCACAATCAAGTGTGTTTGCTTGATTGATAAGTCAATAAACAACCTAGGAACCACACTAGGATGTTCAACTTAGCTTTCACAAGCTAGAGGAATTTGGCTTAATGGAAGACGAAATTCTGGAATTTTATTAATAACATCGCAAAAACTAAATGTACCATCAGCTTTAGGGCTATTTATAGCCTTGACTAAACCTAATAAAGCTTGGAAAGCATGAAGGGAAAATCGGCCAGCCCATTGGGTCTCTCTTGGCCGAAAGCTAACCTACTAATTAACTAGCTTAATGACTAGCTAAAGCACTATTGGACCTAAGGCCCACATGGCCGAAGCTAAGCTCAACAAGAGCTACTTAATCGAGGCCCAATCCTCCCTTTGAGGCTTGCTCATTCGTATCATTCCCCTCCTCTTGAAAAGGATTTGTCCTTAAATCTTGGGAAAAAGTGGTACTCCATGCAATGTGGGAGCGAGATGAATGAGCACCAGCCACGTCACATGTCGCTTGGACAACCTCGTGATGCTCTTGAACAAGGACATTCGCCAAGACAAGAAACACCTTGTATAAAGCTTGTGAAAATTCCATGTAGCACTCCAAAACTCTCTCATCAACCCTTGGTCGTTTGCATGTCAAATTCAAACCCATAAAACAAATCACACAATTAGTATATGTAGGGTTAATACTACTTGACAACTTACGTTTCACATGCACTAGATAGGGATCTTCATGATGACTCTCATTCAGCTTAGAAAAATCTTGAATCTGATTGTGCAAGGTAGTATAATTCGACCCTAGTTGTTGCTGATTTGGCACTACTTGCCCATCTGGAGATAGAGCAATGAGCCATTCATGTTGCACTTCCGTGGAAGAATGAACCAGTGAGGTAAAAACAACATTCGGGTCTTGATTGACACACTTGTCTGCATCACCCAACATAAGTGGCAGCAATGAAGTGAAGGTCACACTCCAGACGAGTCACTTGAATTTGCGCCAGTTTGAGTTGATAAGATGATCTCATGGTGACCAGCTTTTGGATGTAT
Organism: Coffea arabica; assembly: GCF_036785885.1. NCBI lineage: Eukaryota > Viridiplantae > Streptophyta > Magnoliopsida > Gentianales > Rubiaceae > Coffea > Coffea arabica. The sequence goes on along the minus strand of NC_092323.1, from coordinate 31,453,834 downwards.
GAATATGCATGGAAGATTACAAGCAGCTGGCACAAGCATGAAATCAGGTTGCAACTCTTTAATCAAAGCTGGAAAATTTCGAGCAGCCTTACAACCTACAAAAACAAAATGAGTCTCAGCTTGTTTTGAACCAGAAATTGGATACATAAGCAATGGAACGTCATTAATTAAGTGGTAAGAAGGTGTAGAATAAGAGTTAAATGCAAAAACTCCCCGTGACACGTGATTCCTTCCATCAATCGATTCAACTTGAGACTGCATTGATGGCTCTTTACATTTTCCTTCAAAATCTGCATAGGAAATACATGTGTGAGGATGGAAATAATGCTCAAAAGAAGGTAAAGATGATGAATGAACCATGGGTAACAAACAAGAATAGAAATATGGAGTTCGAATTAATTCTCCATTGGTGCGGACAGATTCGGGTTGTTCCATGAAGTGATACCAAATAGATCTATCTCCTAGAAGACAAACTCCATGGAAGCTAAGCAGAAACACTAAACAAGGCAAAGTTAAGTTCGTTAGGAAAACTATAAACACCCGCCTTCCCATGCACAATCAGCTCACTTGATGCTTCACTCATCTCCTCAGATTTTTTTACCTCTTTTTCAATCTCACATTCCTCAGCTTTTACCTCAAGTGCACTCTCACCACCATACTCAACTCGCTCTTTTTCAAGTTTTTGTTGGAGGAGAGTTGTTGACATGTCTCCTGCACTCAACTAACTCCTTCATCTATGGATAAAGTATTTGCATGCTTTGTTGTCGAATGAACCTCCTCCCTTCTCCTTGAATATAATGACTTTGAAGAGGTAGGTTGGACGTCAGGATGAAATTGTGGGGAACCCCTCCTCTTGACATCCTTATTCACCATTCGGTCAAGGCGTCTATGAAGAGGCTCGAAAGCTTCATCCAAACTCTGCTTGAATTCTTCCATCATGGCCACCATGTGTAGTTTAAAGTCCATTGTTTGGTCACCAACTCCACTAGACATGCTTAGGTAAACCTGCAAAAGAAAATAAGCAAACGACTTCTTCTCTCCTTCTTTTTTTTTGGTACAATGTATAGGTCACTCACGCTTGTGTTTCACTCAAGTGTATCACTCTCTAATAGTCTCACCAAGCAATTCCTTGGCTTGCTAGTTGCTCGGGTTGAACAAATTAGGCGTCACCGCAAGGTACGTTCTTGACTAGTCAACAAGTGACACAAGATAGCAGCAAGGAATGGAGGTGAATGAAGGCCTAGACGCGATCTAAAACTCAGATTAGGACTAATGACTGAAAAAGAAGGCAAGACAAAATGCCTTCAAGGCTGAATTTTTGAAAATCCTAGAAGTACTCTACCCGACAACCCAAAATTCTGGAATTTGCGGAGCGTGCTGGTCCTCGGCCTTTTGGTCGGGGGTTTGGTGGTATTTTGGTGTTGCTTTGGTGTTAGTCAATCAGGTCTTCGACCTCCGCTGAGCTGTCGAGGGTCTCGCTGCCCGGTCGCGGAAGCAACTTAGGATCTTAGAGGACACGTTACGGAATCGACGGAGTTGAACCCAAACTCGGACCACTCAAGAACGAATTCAACGGCAGAGGATGCCACAATCAAGTGTGTTTGCTTGATTGATAAGTCAATAAACAACCTAGGAACCACACTAGGATGTTCAACTTAGCTTTCACAAGCTAGAGGAATTTGGCTTAATGGAAGACGAAATTCTGGAATTTTATTAATAACATCGCAAAAACTAAATGTACCATCAGCTTTAGGGCTATTTATAGCCTTGACTAAACCTAATAAAGCTTGGAAAGCATGAAGGGAAAATCGGCCAGCCCATTGGGTCTCTCTTGGCCGAAAGCTAACCTACTAATTAACTAGCTTAATGACTAGCTAAAGCACTATTGGACCTAAGGCCCACATTGCCGAAGCTAAGCTCAACAAGAGCTACTTAATCGAGGCCCAATCCTCCCTTTGAGGCTTGCTCATTCGTATCATTCCCCTCCTCTTGAAAAGGATTTGTCCTTAAATCTTGGGAAAAAGTGGTACTCCATGCAATGTGGGAGCGAGATGAATGAGCACCAGCCACGTCACATGTCGCTTGGACAACCTCGTGATGCTCTTGAACAAGGACATTCGCCAAGACAAGAAACACCTTGTATAAAGCTTGTGAAAATTCCATGTAGCACTCCAAAACTCTCTCATCAACCCTTGGTCGTTTGCATGTCAAATTCAAACCCATAAAACAAATCACACAATTAGTATATGTAGGGTTAATACTACTTGACAACTTACGTTTCACATGCACTAGATAGGGATCTTCATGATGACTCTCATTCAGCTTAGAAAAATCTTGAATCTGATTGTGCAAGGTAGTATAATTCGACCCTAGTTGTTGCTGATTTGGCACTACTTGCCCATCTGGAGATAGAGCAATGAGCCATTCATGTTGCACTTCCGTGGAAGAATGAACCAGTGAGGTAAAAACAACATTCGGGTCTTGATTGACACACTTGTCTGCATCACCCAACATAAGTGGCAGCAATGAAGTGAAGGTCACACTCCAGACGAGTCACTTGAATTTGCGCCAGTTTGAGTTGATAAGATGATCTCATGGTAACCAGCTTTTGGATGTATGAATATGCATGGAAGATTACAAGCAGCTGGCACAAGCATGAAATCAGGTTGCAACTCTTTAATCAAAGCTGGAAAATTTCGAGCAGCCTTACAACCTACAAAAACAAAATGAGTCTCAGCTTGTTTTGAACCAGAAATTGGATACATAAGCAATGGAACGTCATTAATTAAGTGGTAAGAAGGTGTAGAATAAGAGTTAAATGCAAAAACTCCCCGTGACACGTGATTCCTTCCATCAATCGATTCAACTTGAGACTGCATTGATGGCTCTTTACATTTTCCTTCAAAATCTGCATAGGAAATACATGTGTGAGGATGGAAATAATGCTCAAAAGAAGGTAAAGATGATGAATGAACCATGGGTAACAAACAAGAATAGAAATATGGAGTTCGAATTAATTCTCCATTGGTGCGGACAGATTCGGGTTGTTCCATGAAGTGATACCAAATAGATCTATCTCCTAGAAGACAAACTCCATGGAAGCTAGTGAATTGTACAAGCAACTTTGGAATGGAACATTGCATGACTAACTTCACTCGACTTCGCTCAATCCGTACAAAAGCAGAAACACTAAACAAGGCAAAGTTAAGTTCGTTAGGAAAACTATAAACACCCGCCTTCCCATGCACAATCAGCTCACTTGATGCTTCACTCATCTCCTCAGATTTTTTTACCTCTTTTTCAATCTCACATTCCTCAGCTTTTACCTCAAGTGCACTCTCACCACCATACTCAACTCGCTCTTTTTCAAGTTTTTGTTGGAGGAGAGTTGTTGACATGTCTCCTGCACTCAACTAACTCCTTCATCTATGGATAAAGTATTTGCATGCTTTGTTGTCGAATGAACCTCCTCCCTTCTCCTTGAATATAATGACTTTGAAGAGGTAGGTTGGACGTCAGGATGAAATTATGGGGAACCCCTCCTCTTGACATCCTTATTCACCATTCGGTCAAGGCGTCTATGAAGAGGCTCGAAAGCTTCATCCAAACTCTGCTTGAATTCTTCCATCATGGCCACCATGTGTAGTTTAAAGTCCATTGTTTGGTCACCAACTCCACTAGACATGCTTAGGTAAACCTGCAAAAGAAAATAAGCAAACGACTTCTTCTCTCCTTCTTTTTTTTTTGGTACAATGTATAGGTCACTCACGCTTGTGTTTCACTCAAGTGTATCACTCTCTAATAGTCTCACCAAGCAATTCCTTGGCTTGCTAGTTGCTCGGGTTGAACAAATTAGGCGTCACCGCAAGGTACGTTCTTGACTAGTCAACAAGTGACACAAGATAGCAGCAAGGAATGGAGGTGAATGAAGGCCTAGACGCGATCTAAAACTCAGATTAGGACTAATGACTGAAAAAGAAGGCAAGACAAAATGCCTTCAAGGCTGAATTTTTGAAAATCCTAGAAGTACTCTACCCGACAACCCAAAATTCTGGAATTTGCGGAGCGTGCTGGTCCTCGGCCTTTTGGTCGGGGGTTTGGTGGTATTTTGGTGTTGCTTTGGTGTTAGTCAATCAGGTCTTCGACCTCCGCTGAGCTGTCGAGGGTCTCGCTGCCCGGTCGCGGAAGCAACTTAGGATCTTAGAGGACACGTTACGGAATCGACGGAGTTGAACCCAAACTCGGACCACTCAAGAACGAATTCAACGGCAGAGGATGCCACAATCAAGTGTGTTTGCTTGATTGATAAGTCAATAAACAACCTAGGAACCACACTAGGATGTTCAACTTAGCTTTCACAAGCTAGAGGAATTTGGCTTAATGGAAGACGAAATTCTGGAATTTTATTAATAACATCGCAAAAACTAAATGTACCATCAGCTTTAGGGCTATTTATAGCCTTGACTAAACCTAATAAAGCTTGGAAAGCATGAAGGGAAAATCGGCCAGCCCATTGGGTCTCTCTTGGCCGAAAGCTAACCTACTAATTAACTAGCTCAATGACTAGCTAAAGCACTATTGGACCTAAGGCCCACATGGCCGAAGCTAAGCTCAACAAGAGCTACTTAATCGAGGCCCAATCCTCCCTTTGAGGCTTGCTCATTCGTATCATTCCCCTCCTCTTGAAAAGGATTTGTCCTTAAATCTTGGGAAAAAGTGGTACTCCATGCAATGTGGGAGCGAGATGAATGAGCACCAGCCACGTCACATGTCGCTTGGACAACCTCGTGATGCTCTTGAACAAGGACATTCGCCAAGACAAGAAACACCTTGTATAAAGCTTGTGAAAATTCCATGTAGCACTCCAAAACTCTCTCATCAACCCTTGGTCGTTTGCATGTCAAATTCAAACCCATAAAACAAATCACACAATTAGTATATGTAGGGTTAATACTACTTGACAACTTACGTTTCACATGCACTAGATAGGGATCTTCATGATGACTCTCATTCAGCTTAGAAAAATCTTGAATCTGATTGTGCAAGGTAGTATAATTCGACCCTAGTTGTTGCTGATTTGGCACTACTTGCCCATCTGGAGATAGAGCAATGAGCCATTCATGTTGCACTTCCGTGGAAGAATGAACCAGTGAGGTAAAAACAACATTCGGGTCTTGATTGACACACTTGTCTGCATCACCCAACATAAGTGGCAGCAATGAAGTGAAGGTCACACTCCAGACGAGTCACTTGAATTTGCGCCAGTTTGAGTTGATAAGATGATCTCATGGTGACCAGCTTTTGGATGTATGAATATGCATGGAAGATTACAAGCAGCTGGCACAAGCATGAAATCAGGTTGCAACTCTTTAATCAAAGCTGGAAAATTTCGAGCAGCCTTACAACCTACAAAAACAAAATGAGTCTCAGCTTGTTTTGAACCATAAATTGGATACATAAGCAATGGAACGTCATTAATTAAGTGGTAAGAAGGTGTAGAATAAGAGTTAAATGCAAAAACTCCCCGTGACACGTGATTCCTTCCATCAATCGATTCAACTTGAGACTGCATTGATGGCTCTTTACATTTTCCTTCAAAATCTGCATAGGAAATACATGTGTGAGGATGGAAATAATGCTCAAAAGAAGGTAAAGATGATGAATGAACCATGGGTAACAAACAAGAATAGAAATATGGAGTTCGAATTAATTCTCCATTGGTGCGGACAGATTCGGGTTGTTCCATGAAGTGATACCAAATAGTTCTATCTCCTAGAAGACAAACTCCATGGAAGCTAGTGAATTGTACAAGCAACTTTGGAATGGAACATTGCATGACTAACTTCACTCGACTTCGCTCAATCCGTACAAAAGCAGAAACACTAAACAAGGCAAAGTTAAGTTCGTTAGGAAAACTATAAACACCCGCCTTCCCATGCACAATCAGCTCACTTGATGCTTCACTCATCTCCTCAGATTTTTTTACCTCTTTTTCAATCTCACATTCCTCAACTTTTACCTCAAGTGCACTCTCACCACCATACTCAACTCGCTCTTTTTCAAGTTTTTGTTGGAGGAGAGTTGTTGACATGTCTCCTGCACTCAACTAACTCCTTCATCTATGGATAAAGTATTTGCATGCTTTGTTGTCGAATGAACCTCCTCCCTTCTCCTTGAATATAATGACTTTGAAGAGGTAGGTTGGACGTCAGGATGAAATTGTGGGGAACCCCTCCTCTTGACATCCTTATTCACCATTCGGTCAAGGCGTCTATGAAGAGGCTCGAAAGCTTCATCCAAACTCTGCTTGAATTCTTCCATCATGGCCACCATGTGTAGTTTAAAGTCCATTGTTTGGTCACCAACTCCACTAGACATGCTTAGGTAAACCTGCAAAAGAAAATAAGCAAACGACTTCTTCTCTCCTTCTTTTTTTTTTGGTACAATGTATAGGTCACTCACGCTTGTGTTTCACTCAAGTGTATCACTCTCTAATAGTCTCACCAAGCAATTCCTTGGCTTGCTAGTTGCTCGGGTTGAACAAATTAGGCGTCACCGCAAGGTACGTTCTTGACTAGTCAACAAGTGACACAAGATAGCAGCAAGGAATGGAGGTGAATGAAGGCCTAGACGCGATCTAAAACTCAGATTAGGACTAATGACTGAAAAAGAAGGCAAGACAAAATGCCTTCAAGGCTGAATTTTTGAAAATCCTAGAAGTACTCTACCCGACAACCCAAAATTCTGGAATTTGCGGAGCGTGCTGGTCCTCGGCCTTTTGGTCGGGGGTTTGGTGGTATTTTGGTGTTGCTTTGGTGTTAGTCAATCAGGTCTTCGACCTCCGCTGAGCTGTCGAGGGTCTCGCTGCCCGGTCGCGGAAGCAACTTAGGATCTTAGAGGACACGTTACGGAATCGACGGAGTTGAACCCAAACTCGGACCACTCAAGAACGAATTCAACGGCAGAGGATGCCACAATCAAGTGTGTTTGCTTGATTGATAAGTCAATAAACAACCTAGGAACCACACTAGGATGTTCAACTTAGCTTTCACAAGCTAGAGGAATTTGGCTTAATGGAAGACGAAATTCTGGAATTTTATTAATAACATCGCAAAAACTAAATGTACCATCAGCTTTAGGGCTATTTATAGCCTTGACTAAACCTAATAAAGCTTGGAAAGCATGAAGGGAAAATCGGCCAGCCCATTGGGTCTCTCTTGGCCGAAAGCTAACCTACTAATTAACTAGCTCAATGACTAGCTAAAGCACTATTGGACCTAAGGCCCACATGGCCGAAGCTAAGCTCAACAAGAGCTACTTAATCGAGGCCCAATCCTCCCTTTGAGGCTTGCTCATTCGTATCATTCCCCTCCTCTTGAAAAGGATTTGTCCTTAAATCTTGGGAAAAAGTGGTACTCCATGCAATGTGGGAGCGAGATGAATGAGCACCAGCCACGTCACATGTCGCTTGGACAACCTCGTGATGCTCTTGAACAAGGACATTCGCCAAGACAAGAAACACCTTGTATAAAGCTTGTGAAAATTCCATGTAGCACTCCAAAACTCTCTCATCAACCCTTGGTCGTTTGCATGTCAAATTCAAACCCATAAAACAAATCACACAATTAGTATATGTAGGGTTAATACTACTTGACAACTTACGTTTCACATGCACTAGATAGGGATCTTCATGATGACTCTCATTCAGCTTAGAAAAATCTTGAATCTGATTGTGCAAGGTAGTATAATTCGACCCTAGTTGTTGCTGATTTGGCACTACTTGCCCATCTGGAGATAGAGCAATGAGCCATTCATGTTGCACTTCCGTGGAAGAATGAACCAGTGAGGTAAAAACAACATTCGGGTCTTGATTGACACACTTGTCTGCATCACCCAACATAAGTGGCAGCAATGAAGTGAAGGTCACACTCCAGACGAGTCACTTGAATTTGCGCCAGTTTGAGTTGATAAGATGATCTCATGGTGACCAGCTTTTGGATGTATGAATATGCATGGAAGATTACAAGCAGCTGGCACAAGCATGAAATCAGGTTGCAACTCTTTAATCAAAGCTGGAAAATTTCGAGCAGCCTTACAACCTACAAAAACAAAATGAGTCTCAGCTTGTTTTGAACCAGAAATTGGATACATAAGCAATGGAACGTCATTAATTAAGTGGTAAGAAGGTGTAGAATAAGAGTTAAATGCAAAAACTCCCCGTGACACGTGATTCCTTCCATCAATCGATTCAACTTGAGACTGCATTGATGGCTCTTTACATTTTCCTTCAAAATCTGCATAGGAAATACATGTGTGAGGATGGAAATAATGCTCAAAAGAAGGTAAAGATGATGAATGAACCATGGGTAACAAACAAGAATAGAAATATGGAGTTCGAATTAATTCTCCATTGGTGCGGACAGATTCGGGTTGTTCCATGAAGTGATACCAAATAGATCTATCTCCTAGAAGACAAACTCCATGGAAGCTAGTGAATTGTGCAAGCAACTTTGGAATGGAACATTGCATGACTAACTTCACTCGACTTCGCTCAATCCGTACAAAAGCAGAAACACTAAAGAAGGCAAAGTTAAGTTCGTTAGGAAAACTATAAACACCCGCCTTCCCATGCACAATCAGCTCACTTGATGCTTCACTCATCTCCTCAGATTTTTTTACCTCTTTTTCAATCTCACATTCCTCACCTTTTACCTCAAGTGCACTCTCACCACCATACTCAACTCGCTCTTTTTCAAGTTTTTGTTGGAGGAGAGTTGTTGACATGTCTCCTGCACTCAACTAACTCCTTCATCTATGGATAAAGTATTTGCATGCTTTGTTGTCGAATGAACCTCCTCCCTTCTCCTTGAATATAATGACTTTGAAGAGGTAGGTTGGACGTCAGGATGAAATTGTGGGGAACCCCTCCTCTTGACATCCTTATTCACCATTCGGTCAAGGCGTCTATGAAGAGGCTCGAAAGCTTCATCCAAACTCTGCTTGAATTCTTCCATCATGGCCACCATGTGTAGTTTAAAGTCCATTGTTTGGTCACCAACTCCACTAGACATGCTTAGGTAAACCTGCAAAAGAAAATAAGCAAACGACTTCTTCTCTCCTTCTTTTTTTTTTGGTACAATGTATAGGTCACTCACGCTTGTGTTTCACTCAAGTGTATCACTCTCTAATAGTCTCACCAAGCAATTCCTTGGCTTGCTAGTTGCTCGGGTTGAACAAATTAGGCGTCACCGCAAGGTACGTTCTTGACTAGTCAACAAGTGACACAAGATAGCAGCAAGGAATGGAGGTGAATGAAGGCCTAGACGCGATCTAAAACTCAGATTAGGACTAATGACTGAAAAAGAAGGCAAGACAAAATGCCTTCAAGGCTGAATTTTTGAAAATCGTAGAAGTACTCTACCCGACAACCCAAAATTCTGGAATTTGCGGAGCGTGCTGGTCCTCGGCCTTTTGGTCGGGGGTTTGGAGCTCAACAAGAGCTACTTAATCGAGGCCCAATCCTCCCTTTGAGGCTTGCTCATTCGTATCATTCCCCTCCTCTTGAAAAGGATTTGTCCTTAAATCTTGGGAAAAAGTGGTACTCCATGCAATGTGGGAGCGAGATGAATGAGCACCAGCCACGTCACATGTCGCTTGGACAACCTCGTGATGCTCTTGAACAAGGACATTCGCCAAGACAAGAAACACCTTGTATAAAGCTTGTGAAAATTCCATGTAGCACTCCAAAACTCTCTCATCAACCCTTGGTCGTTTGCATGTCAAATTCAAACCCATAAAACAAATCACACAATTAGTATATGTAGGGTTAATACTACTTGACAACTTACGTTTCACATGCACTAGATAGGGATCTTCATGATGACTCTCATTCAGCTTAGAAAAATCTTGAATCTGATTGTGCAAGGTAGTATAATTCGACCCTAGTTGTTGCTGATTTGGCACTACTTGCCCATCTGGAGATAGAGCAATGAGCCATTCATGTTGCACTTCCGTGGAAGAATGAACCAGTGAGGTAAAAACAACATTCGGGTCTTGATTGACACACTTGTCTGCATCACCCAACATAAGTGGCAGCAATGAAGTGAAGGTCACACTCCAGACGAGTCACTTGAATTTGCGCCAGTTTGAGTTGATAAGATGATCTCATGGTGACCAGCTTTTGGATGTATGAATATGCATGGAAGATTACAAGCAGCTGGCACAAGCATGAAATCAGGTTGCAACTCTTTAATCAAAGCTGGAAAATTTCGAGCAGCCTTACAACCTACAAAAACAAAATGAGTCTCAGCTTGTTTTGAACCAGAAATTGGATACATAAGCAATGGAACGTCATTAATTAAGTGGTAAGAAGGTGTAGAATAAGAGTTAAATGCAAAAACTCCCCGTGACACGTGATTCCTTCCATCAATCGATTCAACTTGAGACTGCATTGATGGCTCTTTACATTTTCCTTCAAAATCTGCATAGGAAATACATGTGTGAGGATGGAAATAATGCTCAAAAGAAGGTAAAGATGATGAATGAACCATGGGTAACAAACAAGAATAGAAATATGGAGTTCGAATTAATTCTCCATTGGTGCGGACAGATTCGGGTTGTTCCATGAAGTGATACCAAATAGATCTATCTCCTAGAAGACAAACTCCATGGAAGCTAGTGAATTGTACAAGCAACTTTGGAATGGAACATTGCATGACTAACTTCACTCGACTTCGCTCAATCCGTACAAAAGCAGAAACACTAAACAAGGCAAAGTTAAGTTCGTTAGGAAAACTATAAACACCCGCCTTCCCATGCACAATCAGCTCACTTGATGCTTCACTCATCTCCTCAGATTTTTTTACCTCTTTTTCAATCTCACATTCCTCAACTTTTTACCTCAAGTGCACTCTCACCACCATACTCAACTCGCTCTTTTTCAAGTTTTTGTTGGAGGAGAGTTGTTGACATGTCTCCTGCACTCAACTAACTCCTTCATCTATGGATAAAGTATTTGCATGCTTTGTTGTCGAATGAACCTCCTCCCTTCTCCTTGAATATAATGACTTTGAAGAGGTAGGTTGGACGTCAGGATGAAATTGTGGGGAACCCCTCCTCTTGACATCCTTATTCACCATTCGGTCAAGGCGTCTATGAAGAGGCTCGAAAGCTTCATCCAAACTCTGCTTGAATTCTTCCATCATGGCCACCATGTGTAGTTTAAAGTCCATTGTTTGGTCACCAACTCCAACTCCACTAGACATGCTTAGGTAAACCTGCAAAAGAAAATAAGCAAACGACTTCTTCTCTCCTTCTTTTTTTTTTGGTACAATGTATAGGTCACTCACGCTTGTGTTTCACTCAAGTGTATCACTCTCTAATAGTCTCACCAAGCAATTCCTTGGCTTGCTAGTTGCTCGGGTTGAACAAATTAGGCGTCACCGCAAGGTACGTTCTTGACTAGTCAACAAGTGACACAAGATAGCAGCAAGGAATGGAGGTGAATGAAGGCCTAGACGCGATCTAAAACTCAGATTAGGACTAATGACTGAAAAAGAAGGCAAGACAAAATGCCTTCAAGGCTGAATTTTTGAAAATCGTAGAAGTACTCTACCCGACAACCCAAAATTCTGGAATTTGCGGAGCGTGCTGGTCCTCGGCCTTTTGGTCGGGGGTTTGGTGGTATTTTGGTGTTGCTTTGGTGTTAGTCAATCAGGTCTTCGACCTCCGCTGAGCTGTCGAGGGTCTCGCTGCCCGGTCGCGGAAGCAACTTAGGATCTTAGAGGACACGTTACGGAATCGACGGAGTTGAACCCAAACTCGGACCACTCAAGAACGAATTCAACGGCAGAGGATGCCACAATCAAGTGTGTTTGCTTGATTGATAAGTCAATAAACAACCTAGGAACCACACTAGGATGTTCAACTTAGCTTTCACAAGCTAGAGGAATTTGGCTTAATGGAAGACGAAATTCTGGAATTTTATTAATAACATCGCAAAAACTAAATGTACCATCAGCTTTAGGGCTATTTATAGCCTTGACTAAACCTAATAAAGCTTGGAAAGCATGAAGGGAAAATCGGCCAGCCCATTGGGTCTCTCTTGGCCGAAAGCTAACCTACTAATTAACTAGCTCAATGACTAGCTAAAGCACTATTGGACCTAAGGCCCACATGGCCGAAGCTAAGCTCAACAAGAGCTACTTAATCGAGGCCCAATCCTCCCTTTGAGGCTTGCTCATTCGTATCATTCCCCTCCTCTTGAAAAGGATTTGTCCTTAAATCTTGGGAAAAAGTGGTACTCCATGCAATGTGGGAGCGAGATGAATGAGCACCAGCCACGTCACATGTCGCTTGGACAACCTCGTGATGCTCTTGAACAAGGACATTCGCCAAGACAAGAAACACCTTGTATAAAGCTTGTGAAAATTCCATGTAGCACTCCAAAACTCTCTCATCAACCCTTGGTCGTTTGCATGTCAAATTCAAACCCATAAAACAAATCACACAATTAGTATATGTAGGGTTAATACTACTTGACAACTTACGTTTCACATGCACTAGATAGGGATCTTCATGATGACTCTCATTCAGCTTAGAAAAATCTTGAATCTGATTGTGCAAGGTAGTATAATTCGACCCTAGTTGTTGCTGATTTGGCACTACTTGCCCATCTGGAGATAGAGCAATGAGCCATTCATGTTGCACTTCCGTGGAAGAATGAACCAGTGAGGTAAAAACAACATTCGGGTCTTGATTGACACACTTGTCTGCATCACCCAACATAAGTGGCAGCAATGAAGTGAAGGTCACACTCCAGACGAGTCACTTGAATTTGCGCCAGTTTGAGTTGATAAGATGATCTCATGGTGACCAGCTTTTGGATGTATGAATATGCATGGAAGATTACAAGCAGCTGGCACAAGCATGAAATCAGGTTGCAACTCTTTAATCAAAGCTGGAAAATTTCGAGCAGCCTTACAACCTACAAAAACAAAATGAGTCTCAGCTTGTTTTGAACCAGAAATTGGATACATAAGCAATGGAACGTCATTAATTAAGTGGTAAGAAGGTGTAGAATAAGAGTTAAATGCAAAAACTCCCCGTGACACGTGATTCCTTCCATCAATCGATTCAACTTGAGACTGCATTGATGGCTCTTTACATTTTCCTTCAAAATCTGCATAGGAAATACATGTGTGAGGATGGAAATAATGCTCAAAAGAAGGTAAAGATGATGAATGAACCATGGGTAACAAACAAGAATAGAAATATGGAGTTCGAATTAATTCTCCATTGGTGCGGACAGATTCGGGTTGTTCCATGAAGTGATACCAAATAGATCTATCTCCTAGAAGACAAACTCCATGGAAGCTAGTGAATTGTACAAGCAACTTTGGATTGGAACATTGCATGACTAACTTCACTCGACTTCGCTCAATCCGTACAAAAGCAGAAACACTAAACAAGGCAAAGTTAAGTTCGTTAGGAAAACTATAAACACCCGCCTTCCCATGCACAATCAGCTCACTTGATGCTTCACTCATCTCCTCAGATTTTTTTACCTCTTTTTCAATCTCACATTCCTCAACTTTTTACCTCAAGTGCACTCTCACCACCATACTCAACTCGCTCTTTTTCAAGTTTTTGTTGGAGGAGAGTTGTTGACATGTCTCCTGCACTCAACTAACTCCTTCATCTATGGATAAAGTATTTGCATGCTTTGTTGTCGAATGAACCTCCTCCCTTCTCCTTGAATATAATGACTTTGAAGAGGTAGGTTGGACGTCAGGATGAAATTGTGGGGAACCCCTCCTCTTGACATCCTTATTCACCATTCGGTCAAGGCGTCTATGAAGAGGCTCGAAAGCTTCATCCAAACTCTGCTTGAATTCTTCCATCATGGCCACCAAGTGTAGTTTAAAGTCCATTGTTTGGTCACCAACTCCAACTCCACTAGACATGCTTAGGTAAACCTGCAAAAGAAAATAAGCAAACGACTTCTTCTCTCCTTCTTTTTTTTTTGGTACAATGTATAGGTCACTCACGCTTGTGTTTCACTCAAGTGTATCACTCTCTAATAGTCTCACCAAGCAATTCCTTGGCTTGCTAGTTGCTCGGGTTGAACAAATTAGGCGTCACCGCAAGGTACGTTCTTGACTAGTCAACAAGTGACACAAGATAGCAGCAAGGAATGGAGGTGAATGAAGGCCTAGACGCGATCTAAAACTCAGATTAGGACTAATGACTGAAAAAGAAGGCAAGACAAAATGCCTTCAAGGCTGAATTTTTGAAAATCGTAGAAGTACTCTACCCGACAACCCAAAATTCTGGAATTTGCGGAGCGTGCTGGTCCTCGGCCTTTTGGTCGGGGGTTTGGTGGTATTTTGGTGTTGCTTTGGTGTTAGTCAATCAGGTCTTCGACCTCCGCTGAGCTGTCGAGGGTCTCGCTGCCCGGTCGCGGAAGCAACTTAGGATCTTAGAGGACACGTTACGGAATCGACGGAGTTGAACCCAAACTCGGACCACTCAAGAACGAATTCAACGGCAGAGGATGCCACAATCAAGTGTGTTTGCTTGATTGATAAGTCAATAAACAACCTAGGAACCACACTAGGATGTTCAACTTAGCTTTCACAAGCTAGAGGAATTTGGCTTAATGGAAGACGAAATTCTGGAATTTTATTAATAACATCGCAAAAACTAAATGTACCATCAGCTTTAGGGCTATTTATAGCCTTGACTAAACCTAATAAAGCTTGGAAAGCATGAAGGGAAAATCGGCCAGCCCATTGGGTCTCTCTTGGCCGAAAGCTAACCTACTAATTAACTAGCTCAATGACTAGCTAAAGCACTATTGGACCTAAGGCCCACATGGCCGAAGCTAAGCTCAACAAGAGCTACTTAATCGAGGCCCAATCCTCCCTTTGAGGCTTGCTCATTCGTATCATTCCCCTCCTCTTGAAAAGGATTTGTCCTTAAATCTTGGGAAAAAGTGGTACTCCATGCAATGTGGGAGCGAGATGAATGAGCACCAGCCACGTCACATGTCGCTTGGACAACCTCGTGATGCTCTTGAACAAGGACATTCGCCAAGACAAGAAACACCTTGTATAAAGCTTGTGAAAATTCCATGTAGCACTCCAAAACTCTCTCATCAACCCTTGGTCGTTTGCATGTCAAATTCAAACCCATAAAACAAATCACACAATTAGTATATGTAGGGTTAATACTACTTGACAACTTACGTTTCACATGCACTAGATAGGGATCTTCATGATGACTCTCATTCAGCTTAGAAAAATCTTGAATCTGATTGTGCAAGGTAGTATAATTCGACCCTAGTTGTTGCTGATTTGGCACTACTTGCCCATCTGGAGATAGAGCAATGAGCCATTCATGTTGCACTTCCGTGGAAGAATGAACCAGTGAGGTAAAAACAACATTCGGGTCTTGATTGACACACTTGTCTGCATCACCCAACATAAGTGGCAGCAATGAAGTGAAGGTCACACTCCAGACGAGTCACTTGAATTTGCGCCAGTTTGAGTTGATAAGATGATCTCATGGTGACCAGCTTTTGGATGTATGAATATGCATGGAAGATTACAAGCAGCTGGCACAAGCATGAAATCAGGTTGCAACTCTTTAATCAAAGCTGGAAAATTTCGAGCAGCCTTACAACCTACAAAAACAAAATGAGTCTCAGCTTGTTTTGAACCAGAAATTGGATACATAAGCAATGGAACGTCATTAATTAAGTGGTAAGAAGGTGTAGAATAAGAGTTAAATGCAAAAACTCCCCGTGACACGTGATTCCTTCCATCAATCGATTCAACTTGAGACTGCATTGATGGCTCTTTACATTTTCCTTCAAAATCTGCATAGGAAATACATGTGTGAGGATGGAAATAATGCTCAAAAGAAGGTAAAGATGATGAATGAACCATGGGTAACAAACAAGAATAGAAATATGGAGTTCGAATTAATTCTCCATTGGTGCGGACAGATTCGGGTTGTTCCATGAAGTGATACCAAATAGATCTATCTCCTAGAAGACAAACTCCATGGAAGCTAGTGAATTGTACAAGCAACTTTGGATTGGAACATTGCATGACTAACTTCACTCGACTTCGCTCAATCCGTACAAAAGCAGAAACACTAAACAAGGCAAAGTTAAGTTCGTTAGGAAAACTATAAACACCCGCCTTCCCATGCACAATCAGCTCACTTGATGCTTCACTCATCTCCTCAGATTTTTTTACCTCTTTTTCAATCTCACATTCCTCAACTTTTTACCTCAAGTGCACTCTCACCACCATACTCAACTCGCTCTTTTTCAAGTTTTTGTTGGAGGAGAGTTGTTGACATGTCTCCTGCACTCAACTAACTCCTTCATCTATGGATAAAGTATTTGCATGCTTTGTTGTCGAATGAACCTCCTCCCTTCTCCTTGAATATAATGACTTTGAAGAGGTAGGTTGGACGTCAGGATGAAATTGTGGGGAACCCCTCCTCTTGACATCCTTATTCACCATTCGGTCAAGGCGTCTATGAAGAGGCTCGAAAGCTTCATCCAAACTCTGCTTGAATTCTTCCATCATGGCCACCAAGTGTAGTTTAAAGTCCATTGTTTGGTCACCAACTCCAACTCCACTAGACATGCTTAGGTAAACCTGCAAAAGAAAATAAGCAAACGACTTCTTCTCTCCTTCTTTTTTTTTTGGTACAATGTATAGGTCACTCACGCTTGTGTTTCACTCAAGTGTATCACTCTCTAATAGTCTCACCAAGCAATTCCTTGGCTTGCTAGTTGCTCGGGTTGAACAAATTAGGCGTCACCGCAAGGTACGTTCTTGACTAGTCAACAAGTGACACAAGATAGCAGCAAGGAATGGAGGTGAATGAAGGCCTAGACGCGATCTAAAACTCAGATTAGGACTAATGACTGAAAAAGAAGGCAAGACAAAATGCCTTCAAGGCTGAATTTTTGAAAATCGTAGAAGTACTCTACCCGACAACCCAAAATTCTGGAATTTGCGGAGCGTGCTGGTCCTCGGCCTTTTGGTCGGGGGTTTGGTGGTATTTTGGTGTTGCTTTGGTGTTAGTCAATCAGGTCTTCGACCTCCGCTGAGCTGTCGAGGGTCTCGCTGCCCGGTCGCGGAAGCAACTTAGGATCTTAGAGGACACGTTACGGAATCGACGGAGTTGAACCCAAACTCGGACCACTCAAGAACGAATTCAACGGCAGAGGATGCCACAATCAAGTGTGTTTGCTTGATTGATAAGTCAATAAACAACCTAGGAACCACACTAGGATGTTCAACTTAGCTTTCACAAGCTAGAGGAATTTGGCTTAATGGAAGACGAAATTCTGGAATTTTATTAATAACATCGCAAAAACTAAATGTACCATCAGCTTTAGGGCTATTTATAGCCTTGACTAAACCTAATAAAGCTTGGAAAGCATGAAGGGAAAATCGGCCAGCCCATTGGGTCTCTCTTGGCCGAAAGCTAACCTACTAATTAACTAGCTCAATGACTAGCTAAAGCACTATTGGACCTAAGGCCCACATGGCCGAAGCTAAGCTCAACAAGAGCTACTTAATCGAGGCCCAATCCTCCCTTTGAGGCTTGCTCATTCGTATCATTCCCCTCCTCTTGAAAAGGATTTGTCCTTAAATCTTGGGAAAAAGTGGTACTCCATGCAATGTGGGAGCGAGATGAATGAGCACCAGCCACGTCACATGTCGCTTGGACAACCTCGTGATGCTCTTGAACAAGGACATTCGCCAAGACAAGAAACACCTTGTATAAAGCTTGTGAAAATTCCATGTAGCACTCCAAAACTCTCTCATCAACCCTTGGTCGTTTGCATGTCAAATTCAAACCCATAAAACAAATCACACAATTAGTATATGTAGGGTTAATACTACTTGACAACTTACGTTTCACATGCACTAGATAGGGATCTTCATGATGACTCTCATTCAGCTTAGAAAAATCTTGAATCTGATTGTGCAAGGTAGTATAATTCGACCCTAGTTGTTGCTGATTTGGCACTACTTGCCCATCTGGAGATAGAGCAATGAGCCATTCATGTTGCACTTCCGTGGAAGAATGAACCAGTGAGGTAAAAACAACATTCGGGTCTTGATTGACACACTTGTCTGCATCACCCAACATAAGTGGCAGCAATGAAGTGAAGGTCACACTCCAGACGAGTCACTTGAATTTGCGCCAGTTTGAGTTGATAAGATGATCTCATGGTGACCAGCTTTTGGATGTATGAATATGCATGGAAGATTACAAGCAGCTGGCACAAGCATGAAATCAGGTTGCAACTCTTTAATCAAAGCTGGAAAATTTCGAGCAGCCTTACAACCTACAAAAACAAAATGAGTCTCAGCTTGTTTTGAACCAGAAATTGGATACATAAGCAATGGAACGTCATTAATTAAGTGGTAAGAAGGTGTAGAATAAGAGTTAAATGCAAAAACTCCCCGTGACACGTGATTCCTTCCATCAATCGATTCAACTTGAGACTGCATTGATGGCTCTTTACATTTTCCTTCAAAATCTGCATAGGAAATACATGTGTGAGGATGGAAATAATGCTCAAAAGAAGGTAAAGATGATGAATGAACCATGGGTAACAAACAAGAATAGAAATATGGAGTTCGAATTAATTCTCCATTGGTGCGGACAGATTCGGGTTGTTCCATGAAGTGATACCAAATAGATCTATCTCCTAGAAGACAAACTCCATGGAAGCTAGTGAATTGTACAAGCAACTTTGGATTGGAACATTGCATGACTAACTTCACTCGACTTCGCTCAATCCGTACAAAAGCAGAAACACTAAACAAGGCAAAGTTAAGTTCGTTAGGAAAACTATAAACACCCGCCTTCCCATGCACAATCAGCTCACTTGATGCTTCACTCATCTCCTCAGATTTTTTTACCTCTTTTTCAATCTCACATTCCTCAACTTTTTACCTCAAGTGCACTCTCACCACCATACTCAACTCGCTCTTTTTCAAGTTTTTGTTGGAGGAGAGTTGTTGACATGTCTCCTGCACTCAACTAACTCCTTCATCTATGGATAAAGTATTTGCATGCTTTGTTGTCGAATGAACCTCCTCCCTTCTCCTTGAATATAATGACTTTGAAGAGGTAGGTTGGACGTCAGGATGAAATTGTGGGGAACCCCTCCTCTTGACATCCTTATTCACCATTCGGTCAAGGCGTCTATGAAGAGGCTCGAAAGCTTCATCCAAACTCTGCTTGAATTCTTCCATCATGGCCACCAAGTGTAGTTTAAAGTCCATTGTTTGGTCACCAACTCCAACTCCACTAGACATGCTTAGGTAAACCTGCAAAAGAAAATAAGCAAACGACTTCTTCTCTCCTTCTTTTTTTTTTGGTACAATGTATAGGTCACTCACGCTTGTGTTTCACTCAAGTGTATCACTCTCTAATAGTCTCACCAAGCAATTCCTTGGCTTGCTAGTTGCTCGGGTTGAACAAATTAGGCGTCACCGCAAGGTACGTTCTTGACTAGTCAACAAGTGACACAAGATAGCAGCAAGGAATGGAGGTGAATGAAGGCCTAGACGCGATCTAAAACTCAGATTAGGACTAATGACTGAAAAAGAAGGCAAGACAAAATGCCTTCAAGGCTGAATTTTTGAAAATCGTAGAAGTACTCTACCCGACAACCCAAAATTCTGGAATTTGCGGAGCGTGCTGGTCCTCGGCCTTTTGGTCGGGGGTTTGGTGGTATTTTGGTGTTGCTTTGGTGTTAGTCAATCAGGTCTTCGACCTCCGCTGAGCTGTCGAGGGTCTCGCTGCCCGGTCGCGGAAGCAACTTAGGATCTTAGAGGACACGTTACGGAATCGACGGAGTTGAACCCAAACTCGGACCACTCAAGAACGAATTCAACGGCAGAGGATGCCACAATCAAGTGTGTTTGCTTGATTGATAAGTCAATAAACAACCTAGGAACCACACTAGGATGTTCAACTTAGCTTTCACAAGCTAGAGGAATTTGGCTTAATGGAAGACGAAATTCTGGAATTTTATTAATAACATCGCAAAAACTAAATGTACCATCAGCTTTAGGGCTATTTATAGCCTTGACTAAACCTAATAAAGCTTGGAAAGCATGAAGGGAAAATCGGCCAGCCCATTGGGTCTCTCTTGGCCGAAAGCTAACCTACTAATTAACTAGCTCAATGACTAGCTAAAGCACTATTGGACCTAAGGCCCACATGGCCGAAGCTAAGCTCAACAAGAGCTACTTAATCGAGGCCCAATCCTCCCTTTGAGGCTTGCTCATTCGTATCATTCCCCTCCTCTTGAAAAGGATTTGTCCTTAAATCTTGGGAAAAAGTGGTACTCCATGCAATGTGGGAGCGAGATGAATGAGCACCAGCCACGTCACATGTCGCTTGGACAACCTCGTGATGCTCTTGAACAAGGACATTCGCCAAGACAAGAAACACCTTGTATAAAGCTTGTGAAAATTCCATGTAGCACTCCAAAACTCTCTCATCAACCCTTGGTCGTTTGCATGTCAAATTCAAACCCATAAAACAAATCACACAATTAGTATATGTAGGGTTAATACTACTTGACAACTTACGTTTCACATGCACTAGATAGGGATCTTCATGATGACTCTCATTCAGCTTAGAAAAATCTTGAATCTGATTGTGCAAGGTAGTATAATTCGACCCTAGTTGTTGCTGATTTGGCACTACTTGCCCATCTGGAGATAGAGCAATGAGCCATTCATGTTGCACTTCCGTGGAAGAATGAACCAGTGAGGTAAAAACAACATTCGGGTCTTGATTGACACACTTGTCTGCATCACCCAACATAAGTGGCAGCAATGAAGTGAAGGTCACACTCCAGACGAGTCACTTGAATTTGCGCCAGTTTGAGTTGATAAGATGATCTCATGGTGACCAGCTTTTGGATGTATGAATATGCATGGAAGATTACAAGCAGCTGGCACAAGCATGAAATCAGGTTGCAACTCTTTAATCAAAGCTGGAAAATTTCGAGCAGCCTTACAACCTACAAAAACAAAATGAGTCTCAGCTTGTTTTGAACCAGAAATTGGATACATAAGCAATGGAACGTCATTAATTAAGTGGTAAGAAGGTGTAGAATAAGAGTTAAATGCAAAAACTCCCCGTGACACGTGATTCCTTCCATCAATCGATTCAACTTGAGACTGCATTGATGGCTCTTTACATTTTCCTTCAAAATCTGCATAGGAAATACATGTGTGAGGATGGAAATAATGCTCAAAAGAAGGTAAAGATGATGAATGAACCATGGGTAACAAACAAGAATAGAAATATGGAGTTCGAATTAATTCTCCATTGGTGCGGACAGATTCGGGTTGTTCCATGAAGTGATACCAAATAGATCTATCTCCTAGAAGACAAACTCCATGGAAGCTAGTGAATTGTACAAGCAACTTTGGAATGGAACATTGCATGACTAACTTCACTCGACTTCGCTCAATCCGTACAAAAGCAGAAACACTAAACAAGGCAAAGTTAAGTTCGTTAGGAAAACTATAAACACCCGCCTTCCCATGCACAATCAGCTCACTTGATGCTTCACTCATCTCCTCAGATTTTTTTACCTCTTTTTCAATCTCACATTCCTCAACTTTTACCTCAAGTGCACTCTCACCACCATACTCAACTCGCTCTTTTTCAAGTTTTTGTTGGAGGAGAGTTGTTGACATGTCTCCTGCACTCAACTAACTCCTTCATCTATGGATAAAGTATTTGCATGCTTTGTTGTCGAATGAACCTCCTCCCTTCTCCTTGAATATAATGACTTTGAAGAGGTAGGTTGGACGTCAGGATGAAATTGTGGGGAACCCCTCCTCTTGACATCCTTATTCACCATTCGGTCAAGGCGTCTATGAAGAGGCTCGAAAGCTTCATCCAAACTCTGCTTGAATTCTTCCATCATGGCCACCATGTGTAGTTTAAAGTCCATTGTTTGGTCACCAACTCCACTAGACATGCTTAGGTAAACCTGCAAAAGAAAATAAGCAAACGACTTCTTCTCTCCTTCTTTTTTTTTTGGTACAATGTATAGGTCACTCACGCTTGTGTTTCACTCAAGTGTATCACTCTCTAATAGTCTCACCAAGCAATTCCTTGGCTTGCTAGTTGCTCGGGTTGAACAAATTAGGCGTCACCGCAAGGTACGTTCTTGACTAGTCAACAAGTGACACAAGATAGCAGCAAGGAATGGAGGTGAATGAAGGCCTAGACGCGATCTAAAACTCAGATTAGGACTAATGACTGAAAAAGAAGGCAAGACAAAATGCCTTCAAGGCTGAATTTTTGAAAATCGTAGAAGTACTCTACCCGACAACCCAAAATTCTGGAATTTGCGGAGCGTGCTGGTCCTCGGCCTTTTGGTCGGGGGTTTGGTGGTATTTTGGTGTTGCTTTGGTGTTAGTCAATCAGGTCTTCGACCTCCGCTGAGCTGTCGAGGGTCTCGCTGCCCGGTCGCGGAAGCAACTTAGGATCTTAGAGGACACGTTACGGAATCGACGGAGTTGAACCCAAACTCGGACCACTCAAGAACGAATTCAACGGCAGAGGATGCCACAATCAAGTGTGTTTGCTTGATTGATAAGTCAATAAACAACCTAGGAACCACACTAGGATGTTCAACTTAGCTTTCACAAGCTAGAGGAATTTGGCTTAATGGAAGACGAAATTCTGGAATTTTATTAATAACATCGCAAAAACTAAATGTACCATCAGCTTTAGGGCTATTTATAGCCTTGACTAAACCTAATAAAGCTTGGAAAGCATGAAGGGAAAATCGGCCAGCCCATTGGGTCTCTCTTGGCCGAAAGCTAACCTACTAATTAACTAGCTCAATGACTAGCTAAAGCACTATTGGACCTAAGGCCCACATGGCCGAAGCTAAGCTCAACAAGAGCTACTTAATCGAGGCCCAATCCTCCCTTTGAGGCTTGCTCATTCGTATCATTCCCCTCCTCTTGAAAAGGATTTGTCCTTAAATCTTGGGAAAAAGTGGTACTCCATGCAATGTGGGAGCGAGATGAATGAGCACCAGCCACGTCACATGTCGCTTGGACAACCTCGTGATGCTCTTGAACAAGGACATTCGCCAAGACAAGAAACACCTTGTATAAAGCTTGTGAAAATTCCATGTAGCACTCCAAAACTCTCTCATCAACCCTTGGTCGTTTGCATGTCAAATTCAAACCCATAAAACAAATCACACAATTAGTATATGTAGGGTTAATACTACTTGACAACTTACGTTTCACATGCACTAGATAGGGATCTTCATGATGACTCTCATTCAGCTTAGAAAAATCTTGAATCTGATTGTGCAAGGTAGTATAATTCGACCCTAGTTGTTGCTGATTTGGCACTACTTGCCCATCTGGAGATAGAGCAATGAGCCATTCATGTTGCACTTCCGTGGAAGAATGAACCAGTGAGGTAAAAACAACATTCGGGTCTTGATTGACACACTTGTCTGCATCACCCAACATAAGTGGCAGCAATGAAGTGAAGGTCACACTCCAGACGAGTCACTTGAATTTGCGCCAGTTTGAGTTGATAAGATGATCTCATGGTGACCAGCTTTTGGATGTATGAATATGCATGGAAGATTACAAGCAGCTGGCACAAGCATGAAATCAGGTTGCAACTCTTTAATCAAAGCTGGAAAATTTCGAGCAGCCTTACAACCTACAAAAACAAAATGAGTCTCAGCTTGTTTTGAACCAGAAATTGGATACATAAGCAATGGAACGTCATTAATTAAGTGGTAAGAAGGTGTAGAATAAGAGTTAAATGCAAAAACTCCCCGTGACACGTGATTCCTTCCATCAATCGATTCAACTTGAGACTGCATTGATGGCTCTTTACATTTTCCTTCAAAATCTGCATAGGAAATACATGTGTGAGGATGGAAATAATGCTCAAAAGAAGGTAAAGATGATGAATGAACCATGGGTAACAAACAAGAATAGAAATATGGAGTTCGAATTAATTCTCCATTGGTGCGGACAGATTCGGGTTGTTCCATGAAGTGATACCAAATAGATCTATCTCCTAGAAGACAAACTCCATGGAAGCTAGTGAATTGTACAAGCAACTTTGGAATGGAACATTGCATGACTAACTTCACTCGACTTCGCTCAATCCGTACAAAAGCAGAAACACTAAACAAGGCAAAGTTAAGTTCGTTAGGAAAACTATAAACACCCGCCTTCCCATGCACAATCAGCTCACTTGATGCTTCACTCATCTCCTCAGATTTTTTTACCTCTTTTTCAATCTCACATTCCTCAACTTTTACCTCAAGTGCACTCTCACCACCATACTCAACTCGCTCTTTTTCAAGTTTTTGTTGGAGGAGAGTTGTTGACATGTCTCCTGCACTCAACTAACTCCTTCATCTATGGATAAAGTATTTGCATGCTTTGTTGTCGAATGAACCTCCTCCCTTCTCCTTGAATATAATGACTTTGAAGAGGTAGGTTGGACGTCAGGATGAAATTGTGGGGAACCCCTCCTCTTGACATCCTTATTCACCATTCGGTCAAGGCGTCTATGAAGAGGCTCGAAAGCTTCATCCAAACTCTGCTTGAATTCTTCCATCATGGCCACCATGTGTAGTTTAAAGTCCATTGTTTGGTCACCAACTCCACTAGACATGCTTAGGTAAACCTGCAAAAGAAAATAAGCAAACGACTTCTTCTCTCCTTCTTTTTTTTTTGGTACAATGTATAGGTCACTCACGCTTGTGTTTCACTCAAGTGTATCACTCTCTAATAGTCTCACCAAGCAATTCCTTGGCTTGCTAGTTGCTCGGGTTGAACAAATTAGGCGTCACCGCAAGGTACGTTCTTGACTAGTCAACAAGTGACACAAGATAGCAGCAAGGAATGGAGGTGAATGAAGGCCTAGACGCGATCTAAAACTCAGATTAGGACTAATGACTGAAAAAGAAGGCAAGACAAAATGCCTTCAAGGCTGAATTTTTGAAAATCGTAGAAGTACTCTACCCGACAACCCAAAATTCTGGAATTTGCGGAGCGTGCTGGTCCTCGGCCTTTTGGTCGGGGGTTTGGTGGTATTTTGGTGTTGCTTTGGTGTTAGTCAATCAGGTCTTCGACCTCCGCTGAGCTGTCGAGGGTCTCGCTGCCCGGTCGCGGAAGCAACTTAGGATCTTAGAGGACACGTTACGGAATCGACGGAGTTGAACCCAAACTCGGACCACTCAAGAACGAATTCAACGGCAGAGGATGCCACAATCAAGTGTGTTTGCTTGATTGATAAGTCAATAAACAACCTAGGAACCACACTAGGATGTTCAACTTAGCTTTCACAAGCTAGAGGAATTTGGCTTAATGGAAGACGAAATTCTGGAATTTTATTAATAACATCGCAAAAACTAAATGTACCATCAGCTTTAGGGCTATTTATAGCCTTGACTAAACCTAATAAAGCTTGGAAAGCATGAAGGGAAAATCGGCCAGCCCATTGGGTCTCTCTTGGCCGAAAGCTAACCTACTAATTAACTAGCTCAATGACTAGCTAAAGCACTATTGGACCTAAGGCCCACATGGCCGAAGCTAAGCTCAACAAGAGCTACTTAATCGAGGCCCAATCCTCCCTTTGAGGCTTGCTCATTCGTATCATTCCCCTCCTCTTGAAAAGGATTTGTCCTTAAATCTTGGGAAAAAGTGGTACTCCATGCAATGTGGGAGCGAGATGAATGAGCACCAGCCACGTCACATGTCGCTTGGACAACCTCGTGATGCTCTTGAACAAGGACATTCGCCAAGACAAGAAACACCTTGTATAAAGCTTGTGAAAATTCCATGTAGCACTCCAAAACTCTCTCATCAACCCTTGGTCGTTTGCATGTCAAATTCAAACCCATAAAACAAATCACACAATTAGTATATGTAGGGTTAATACTACTTGACAACTTACGTTTCACATGCACTAGATAGGGATCTTCATGATGACTCTCATTCAGCTTAGAAAAATCTTGAATCTGATTGTGCAAGGTAGTATAATTCGACCCTAGTTGTTGCTGATTTGGCACTACTTGCCCATCTGGAGATAGAGCAATGAGCCATTCATGTTGCACTTCCGTGGAAGAATGAACCAGTGAGGTAAAAACAACATTCGGGTCTTGATTGACACACTTGTCTGCATCACCCAACATAAGTGGCAGCAATGAAGTGAAGGTCACACTCCAGACGAGTCACTTGAATTTGCGCCAGTTTGAGTTGATAAGATGATCTCATGGTGACCAGCTTTTGGATGTATGAATATGCATGGAAGATTACAAGCAGCTGGCACAAGCATGAAATCAGGTTGCAACTCTTTAATCAAAGCTGGAAAATTTCGAGCAGCCTTACAACCTACAAAAACAAAATGAGTCTCAGCTTGTTTTGAACCAGAAATTGGATACATAAGCAATGGAACGTCATTAATTAAGTGGTAAGAAGGTGTAGAATAAGAGTTAAATGCAAAAACTCCCCGTGACACGTGATTCCTTCCATCAATCGATTCAACTTGAGACTGCATTGATGGCTCTTTACATTTTCCTTCAAAATCTGCATAGGAAATACATGTGTGAGGATGGAAATAATGCTCAAAAGAAGGTAAAGATGATGAATGAACCATGGGTAACAAACAAGAATAGAAATATGGAGTTCGAATTAATTCTCCATTGGTGCGGACAGATTCGGGTTGTTCCATGAAGTGATACCAAATAGATCTATCTCCTAGAAGACAAACTCCATGGAAGCTAGTGAATTGTACAAGCAACTTTGGAATGGAACATTGCATGACTAACTTCACTCGACTTCGCTCAATCCGTACAAAAGCAGAAACACTAAACAAGGCAAAGTTAAGTTCGTTAGGAAAACTATAAACACCCGCCTTCCCATGCACAATCAGCTCACTTGATGCTTCACTCATCTCCTCAGATTTTTTTACCTCTTTTTCAATCTCACATTCCTCAACTTTTACCTCAAGTGCACTCTCACCACCATACTCAACTCGCTCTTTTTCAAGTTTTTGTTGGAGGAGAGTTGTTGACATGTCTCCTGCACTCAACTAACTCCTTCATCTATGGATAAAGTATTTGCATGCTTTGTTGTCGAATGAACCTCCTCCCTTCTCCTTGAATATAATGACTTTGAAGAGGTAGGTTGGACGTCAGGATGAAATTGTGGGGAACCCCTCCTCTTGACATCCTTATTCACCATTCGGTCAAGGCGTCTATGAAGAGGCTCGAAAGCTTCATCCAAACTCTGCTTGAATTCTTCCATCATGGCCACCATGTGTAGTTTAAAGTCCATTGTTTGGTCACCAACTCCACTAGACATGCTTAGGTAAACCTGCAAAAGAAAATAAGCAAACGACTTCTTCTCTCCTTCTTTTTTTTTTGGTACAATGTATAGGTCACTCACGCTTGTGTTTCACTCAAGTGTATCACTCTCTAATAGTCTCACCAAGCAATTCCTTGGCTTGCTAGTTGCTCGGGTTGAACAAATTAGGCGTCACCGCAAGGTACGTTCTTGACTAGTCAACAAGTGACACAAGATAGCAGCAAGGAATGGAGGTGAATGAAGGCCTAGACGCGATCTAAAACTCAGATTAGGACTAATGACTGAAAAAGAAGGCAAGACAAAATGCCTTCAAGGCTGAATTTTTGAAAATCGTAGAAGTACTCTACCCGACAACCCAAAATTCTGGAATTTGCGGAGCGTGCTGGTCCTCGGCCTTTTGGTCGGGGGTTTGGTGGTATTTTGGTGTTGCTTTGGTGTTAGTCAATCAGGTCTTCGACCTCCGCTGAGCTGTCGAGGGTCTCGCTGCCCGGTCGCGGAAGCAACTTAGGATCTTAGAGGACACGTTACGGAATCGACGGAGTTGAACCCAAACTCGGACCACTCAAGAACGAATTCAACGGCAGAGGATGCCACAATCAAGTGTGTTTGCTTGATTGATAAGTCAATAAACAACCTAGGAACCACACTAGGATGTTCAACTTAGCTTTCACAAGCTAGAGGAATTTGGCTTAATGGAAGACGAAATTCTGGAATTTTATTAATAACATCGCAAAAACTAAATGTACCATCAGCTTTAGGGCTATTTATAGCCTTGACTAAACCTAATAAAGCTTGGAAAGCATGAAGGGAAAATCGGCCAGCCCATTGGGTCTCTCTTGGCCGAAAGCTAACCTACTAATTAACTAGCTCAATGACTAGCTAAAGCACTATTGGACCTAAGGCCCACATGGCCGAAGCTAAGCTCAACAAGAGCTACTTAATCGAGGCCCAATCCTCCCTTTGAGGCTTGCTCATTCGTATCATTCCCCTCCTCTTGAAAAGGATTTGTCCTTAAATCTTGGGAAAAAGTGGTACTCCATGCAATGTGGGAGCGAGATGAATGAGCACCAGCCACGTCACATGTCGCTTGGACAACCTCGTGATGCTCTTGAACAAGGACATTCGCCAAGACAAGAAACACCTTGTATAAAGCTTGTGAAAATTCCATGTAGCACTCCAAAACTCTCTCATCAACCCTTGGTCGTTTGCATGTCAAATTCAAACCCATAAAACAAATCACACAATTAGTATATGTAGGGTTAATACTACTTGACAACTTACGTTTCACATGCACTAGATAGGGATCTTCATGATGACTCTCATTCAGCTTAGAAAAATCTTGAATCTGATTGTGCAAGGTAGTATAATTCGACCCTAGTTGTTGCTGATTTGGCACTACTTGCCCATCTGGAGATAGAGCAATGAGCCATTCATGTTGCACTTCCGTGGAAGAATGAACCAGTGAGGTAAAAACAACATTCGGGTCTTGATTGACACACTTGTCTGCATCACCCAACATAAGTGGCAGCAATGAAGTGAAGGTCACACTCCAGACGAGTCACTTGAATTTGCGCCAGTTTGAGTTGATAAGATGATCTCATGGTGACCAGCTTTTGGATGTATGAATATGCATGGAAGATTACAAGCAGCTGGCACAAGCATGAAATCAGGTTGCAACTCTTTAATCAAAGCTGGAAAATTTCGAGCAGCCTTACAACCTACAAAAACAAAATGAGTCTCAGCTTGTTTTGAACCAGAAATTGGATACATAAGCAATGGAACGTCATTAATTAAGTGGTAAGAAGGTGTAGAATAAGAGTTAAATGCAAAAACTCCCCGTGACACGTGATTCCTTCCATCAATCGATTCAACTTGAGACTGCATTGATGGCTCTTTACATTTTTCTTCAAAATCTGCATAGGAAATACATGTGTGAGGATGGAAATAATGCTCAAAAGAAGGTAAAGATGATGAATGAACCATGGGTAACAAACAAGAATAGAAATATGGAGTTCGAATTAATTCTCCATTGGTGCGGACAGATTCGGGTTGTTCCATGAAGTGATACCAAATAGATCTATCTCCTAGAAGACAAACTCCATGGAAGCTAGTGAATTGTACAAGCAACTTTGGAATGGAACATTGCATGACTAACTTCACTCGACTTCGCTCAATCCGTACAAAAGCAGAAACACTAAACAAGGCAAAGTTAAGTTCGTTAGGAAAACTATAAACACCCGCCTTCCCATGCACAATCAGCTCACTTGATGCTTCACTCATCTCCTCAGATTTTTTTACCTCTTTTTCAATCTCACATTCCTCAACTTTTACCTCAAGTGCACTCTCACCACCATACTCAACTCGCTCTTTTTCAAGTTTTTGTTGGAGGAGAGTTGTTGACATGTCTCCTGCACTCAACTAACTCCTTCATCTATGGATAAAGTATTTGCATGCTTTGTTGTCGAATGAACCTCCTCCCTTCTCCTTGAATATAATGACTTTGAAGAGGTAGGTTGGACGTCAGGATGAAATTGTGGGGAACCCCTCCTCTTGACATCCTTATTCACCATTCGGTCAAGGCGTCTATGAAGAGGCTCGAAAGCTTCATCCAAACTCTGCTTGAATTCTTCCATCATGGCCACCATGTGTAGTTTAAAGTCCATTGTTTGGTCACCAACTCCACTAGACATGCTTAGGTAAACCTGCAAAAGAAAATAAGCAAACGACTTCTTCTCTCCTTCTTTTTTTTTTGGTACAATGTATAGGTCACTCACGCTTGTGTTTCACTCAAGTGTATCACTCTCTAATAGTCTCACCAAGCAATTCCTTGGCTTGCTAGTTGCTCGGGTTGAACAAATTAGGCGTCACCGCAAGGTACGTTCTTGACTAGTCAACAAGTGACACAAGATAGCAGCAAGGAATGGAGGTGAATGAAGGCCTAGACGCGATCTAAAACTCAGATTAGGACTAATGACTGAAAAAGAAGGCAAGACAAAATGCCTTCAAGGCTGAATTTTTGAAAATCGTAGAAGTACTCTACCCGACAACCCAAAATTCTGGAATTTGCGGAGCGTGCTGGTCCTCGGCCTTTTGGTCGGGGGTTTGGTGGTATTTTGGTGTTGCTTTGGTGTTAGTCAATCAGGTCTTCGACCTCCGCTGAGCTGTCGAGGGTCTCGCTGCCCGGTCGCGGAAGCAACTTAGGATCTTAGAGGACACGTTACGGAATCGACGGAGTTGAACCCAAACTCGGACCACTCAAGAACGAATTCAACGGCAGAGGATGCCACAATCAAGTGTGTTTGCTTGATTGATAAGTCAATAAACAACCTAGGAACCACACTAGGATGTTCAACTTAGCTTTCACAAGCTAGAGGAATTTGGCTTAATGGAAGACGAAATTCTGGAATTTTATTAATAACATCGCAAAAACTAAATGTACCATCAGCTTTAGGGCTATTTATAGCCTTGACTAAACCTAATAAAGCTTGGAAAGCATGAAGGGAAAATCGGCCAGCCCATTGGGTCTCTCTTGGCCGAAAGCTAACCTACTAATTAACTAGCTCAATGACTAGCTAAAGCACTATTGGACCTAAGGCCCACATGGCCGAAGCTAAGCTCAACAAGAGCTACTTAATCGAGGCCCAATCCTCCCTTTGAGGCTTGCTCATTCGTATCATTCCCCTCCTCTTGAAAAGGATTTGTCCTTAAATCTTGGGAAAAAGTGGTACTCCATGCAATGTGGGAGCGAGATGAATGAGCACCAGCCACGTCACATGTCGCTTGGACAACCTCGTGATGCTCTTGAACAAGGACATTCGCCAAGACAAGAAACACCTTGTATAAAGCTTGTGAAAATTCCATGTAGCACTCCAAAACTCTCTCATCAACCCTTGGTCGTTTGCATGTCAAATTCAAACCCATAAAACAAATCACACAATTAGTATATGTAGGGTTAATACTACTTGACAACTTACGTTTCACATGCACTAGATAGGGATCTTCATGATGACTCTCATTCAGCTTAGAAAAATCTTGAATCTGATTGTGCAAGGTAGTATAATTCGACCCTAGTTGTTGCTGATTTGGCACTACTTGCCCATCTGGAGATAGAGCAATGAGCCATTCATGTTGCACTTCCGTGGAAGAATGAACCAGTGAGGTAAAAACAACATTCGGGTCTTGATTGACACACTTGTCTGCATCACCCAACATAAGTGGCAGCAATGAAGTGAAGGTCACACTCCAGACGAGTCACTTGAATTTGCGCCAGTTTGAGTTGATAAGATGATCTCATGGTGACCAGCTTTTGGATGTATGAATATGCATGGAAGATTACAAGCAGCTGGCACAAGCATGAAATCAGGTTGCAACTCTTTAATCAAAGCTGGAAAATTTCGAGCAGCCTTACAACCTACAAAAACAAAATGAGTCTCAGCTTGTTTTGAACCAGAAATTGGATACATAAGCAGTGGAACGTCATTAATTAAGTGGTAAGAAGGTGTAGAATAAGAGTTAAATGCAAAAACTCCCCGTGACACGTGATTCCTTCCATCAATCGATTCAACTTGAGACTGCATTGATGGCTCTTTACATTTTCCTTCAAAATCTGCATAGGAAATACATGTGTGAGGATGGAAATAATGCTCAAAAGAAGGTAAAGATGATGAATGAACCATGGGTAACAAACAAGAATAGAAATACGGAGTTCGAATTAATTCTCCATTGGTGCGGACAGATTCGGGTTGTTCCATGAAGTGATACCAAATAGATCTATCTCCTAGAAGACAAACTCCATGGAAGCTAGTGAATTGTACAAGCAACTTTGGAATGGAACATTGCATGACTAACTTCACTCGACTTCGCTCAATCCGTACTAAAGCAGAAACACTAAACAAAGCAAAGTTAAGTTCGTTTGGAAAACTATAAACACTCGCCTTCCCATGCACAATCAGCTCACTTGATGCTTCACTCATCTCCTCAGATTTTTTTACCTCTTTTTCAATCTCACATTCCTCAACTTTTACCTCAAGTGCACTCTCACCACCATACTCAACTCGCTCTTTTTCAAGTTTTTGTTGGAGGAGAGTTGTTGACATGTCTCCTGCACTCAACTAACTCCTTCATCTATGGATAAAGTATTTGCATGCTTTGTTGTCGAATGAACCTCCTCCCTTCTCCTTGAATATAATGACTTTGAAGAGGTAGGTTGGACGTCAGGATGAAATTGTGGGGAACCCCTCCTCTTGACATCCTTATTCACCATTCGGTCAAGGCGTCTATGAAGAGGCTCGAAAGCTTCATCCAAACTCTGCTTGAATTCTTCCATCATGGCCACCATGTGTAGTTTAAAGTCCATTGTTTGGTCACCAACTCCACTAGACATGCTTAGGTAAACCTGCAAAAGAAAATAAGCAAACGACTTCTTCTCTCCTTCTTTTTTTTTTGGTACAATGTATAGGTCACTCACGCTTGTGTTTCACTCAAGTGTATCACTCTCTAATAGTCTCACCAAGCAATTCCTTGGCTTGCTAGTTGCTCGGGTTGAACAAATTAGGCGTCACCGCAAGGTACGTTCTTGACTAGTCAACAAGTGACACAAGATAGCAGCAAGGAATGGAGGTGAATGAAGGCCTAGACGCGATCTAAAACTCAGATTAGGACTAATGACTGAAAAAGAAGGCAAGACAAAATGCCTTCAAGGCTGAATTTTTGAAAATCGTAGAAGTACTCTACCCGACAACCCAAAATTCTGGAATTTGCGGAGCGTGCTGGTCCTCGGCCTTTTGGTCGGGGGTTTGGTGGTATTTTGGTGTTGCTTTGGTGTTAGTCAATCAGGTCTTCGACCTCCGCTGAGCTGTCGAGGGTCTCGCTGCCCGGTCGCGGAAGCAACTTAGGATCTTAGAGGACACGTTACGGAATCGACGGAGTTGAACCCAAACTCGGACCACTCAAGAACGAATTCAACGGCAGAGGATGCCACAATCAAGTGTGTTTGCTTGATTGATAAGTCAATAAACAACCTAGGAACCACACTAGGATGTTCAACTTAGCTTTCACAAGCTAGAGGAATTTGGCTTAATGGAAGACGAAATTCTGGAATTTTATAAATAACATCGCAAAAACTAAATGTACCATCAGCTTTAGGGCTATTTATAGCCTTGACTAAACCTAATAAAGCTTGGAAAGCATGAAGGGAAAATCGGCCAGCCCATTGGGTCTCTCTTGGCCGAAAGCTAACCTACTAATTAACTAGCTTAATGACTAGCTAAAGCACTATTGGACCTAAGGCCCACATGGCCGAAGCTAAGCTCAACAAGAGCTACTTAATCGAGGCCCAATCCTCCCTTTGAGGCTTGCTCATTCGTATCATTCCCCTCCTCTTGAAAAGGATTTGTCCTTAAATCTTGGGAAAAAGTGGTACTCCATGCAATGTGGGAGCGAGATGAATGAGCACCAGCCACGTCACATGTCGCTTGGACAACCTCGTGATGCTCTTGAACAAGGACATTCGCCAAGACAAGAAACACCTTGTATAAAGCTTGTGAAAATTCCATGTAGCACTCCAAAACTCTCTCATCAACCCTTGGTCGTTTGCATGTCAAATTCAAACCCATAAAACAAATCACACAATTAGTATATGTAGGGTTAATACTACTTGACAACTTACGTTTCACATGCACTAGATAGGGATCTTCATGATGACTCTCATTCAGCTTAGAAAAATCTTGAATCTGATTGTGCAAGGTAGTATAATTCGACCCTAGTTGTTGCTGATTTGGCACTACTTGCCCATCTGGAGATAGAGCAATGAGCCATTCATGTTGCACTTCCGTGGAAGAATGAACCAGTGAGGTAAAAACAACATTCGGGTCTTGATTGACACACTTGTCTGCATCACCCAACATAAGTGGCAGCAATGAAGTGAAGGTCACACTCCAGACGAGTCACTTGAATTTGCGCCAGTTTGAGTTGATAAGATGATCTCATGGTGACCAGCTTTTGGATGTATGAATATGCATGGAAGATTACAAGCAGCTGGCACAAGCATGAAATCAGGTTGCAACTCTTTAATCAAAGCTGGAAAATTTCGAGCAGCCTTACATCCTACAAAAACAAAATGAGTCTCAGCTTGTTTTGAACCAGAAATTGGATACATAAGCAATGGAACGTCATTAATTAAGTGGTAAGAAGGTGTAGAATAAGAGTTAAATGCAAAAACTCCCCGTGACACGTGATTCCTTCCATCAATCGATTCAACTTGAGACTGCATTGATGGCTCTTTACATTTTCCTTCAAAATCTGCATAGGAAATACATGTGTGAGGATGGAAATAATGCTCAAAAGAACGTAAAGATGATGAATGAACCATGGGTAACAAACAAGAATAGAAATATGGAGTTCGAATTAATTCTCCATTGGTGCGGACAGATTCGGGTTGTTCCATGAAGTGATACCAAATAGATCTATCTCCTAGAAGACAAACTCCATGGAAGCTAGTGAATTGTACAAGCAACTTTGGAATGGAACATTGCATGACTAACTTCACTCGACTTCGCTCAATCCGTACAAAAGCAGAAACACTAAACAAGGCAAAGTTAAGTTCGTTAGGAAAACTATAAACACCCGCCTTCCCATGCACAATCAGCTCACTTGATGCTTCACTCATCTCCTCAGATTTTTTTACCTCTTTTTCAATCTCACATTCCTCAACTTTTACCTCAAGTGCACTCTCACCACCATACTCAACTCGCTCTTTTTCAAGTTTTTGTTGGAGGAGAGTTGTTGACATGTCTCCTGCACTCAACTAACTCCTTCATCTATGGATAAAGTATTTGCATGCTTTGTTGTCGAATGAACCTCCTCCCTTCTCCTTGAATATAATGACTTTGAAGAGGTAGGTTGGACGTCAGGATGAAATTGTGGGGAACCCCTCCTCTTGACATCCTTATTCACCATTCGGTCAAGGCGTCTATGAAGAGGCTCGAAAGCTTCATCCAAACTCTGCTTGAATTCTTCCATCATGGCCACCATGTGTAGTTTAAAGTCCATTGTTTGGTCACCAACTCCACTAGACATGCTTAGGTAAACCTGCAAAAGAAAATAAGCAAACGACTTCTTCTCTCCTTCTTTTTTTTTTGGTACAATGTATAGGTCACTCACGCTTGTGTTTCACTCAAGTGTATCACTCTCTAATAGTCTCACCAAGCAATTCCTTGGCTTGCTAGTTGCTCGGGTTGAACAAATTAGGCGTCACCGCAAGGTACGTTCTTGACTAGTCAACAAGTGACACAAGATAGCAGCAAGGAATGGAGGTGAATGAAGGCCTAGACGCGATCTAAAACTCAGATTAGGACTAATGACTGAAAAAGAAGGCAAGACAAAATGCCTTCAAGGCTGAATTTTTGAAAATCGTAGAAGTACTCTACCCGACAACCCAAAATTCTGGAATTTGCGGAGCGTGCTGGTCCTCGGCCTTTTGGTCGGGGGTTTGGTGGTATTTTGGTGTTGCTTTGGTGTTAGTCAATCAGGTCTTCGACCTCCGCTGAGCTGTCGAGGGTCTCGCTGCCCGGTCGCGGAAGCAACTTAGGATCTTAGAGGACACGTTACGGAATCGACGGAGTTGAACCCAAACTCGGACCACTCAAGAACGAATTCAACGGCAGAGGATGCCACAATCAAGTGTGTTTGCTTGATTGATAAGTCAATAAACAACCTAGGAACCACACTAGGATGTTCAACTTAGCTTTCACAAGCTAGAGGAATTTGGCTTAATGGAAGACGAAATTCTGGAATTTTATAAATAACATCGCAAAAACTAAATGTACCATCAGCTTTAGGGCTATTTATAGCCTTGACTAAACCTAATAAAGCTTGGAAAGCATGAAGGGAAAATCGGCCAGCCCATTGGGTCTCTCTTGGCCGAAAGCTAACCTACTAATTAACTAGCTTAATGACTAGCTAAAGCACTATTGGACCTAAGGCCCACATGGCCGAAGCTAAGCTCAACAAGAGCTACTTAATCGAGGCCCAATCCTCCCTTTGAGGCTTGCTCATTCGTATCATTCCCCTCCTCTTGAAAAGGATTTGTCCTTAAATCTTGGGAAAAAGTGGTACTCCATGCAATGTGGGAGCGAGATGAATGAGCACCAGCCACGTCACATGTCGCTTGGACAACCTCGTGATGCTCTTGAACAAGGACATTCGCCAAGACAAGAAACACCTTGTATAAAGCTTGTGAAAATTCCATGTAGCACTCCAAAACTCTCTCATCAACCCTTGGTCGTTTGCATGTCAAATTCAAACCCATAAAACAAATCACACAATTAGTATATGTAGGGTTAATACTACTTGACAACTTACGTTTCACATGCACTAGATAGGGATCTTCATGATGACTCTCATTCAGCTTAGAAAAATCTTGAATCTGATTGTGCAAGGTAGTATAATTCGACCCTAGTTGTTGCTGATTTGGCACTACTTGCCCATCTGGAGATAGAGCAATGAGCCATTCATGTTGCACTTCCGTGGAAGAATGAACCAGTGAGGTAAAAACAACATTCGGGTCTTGATTGACACACTTGTCTGCATCACCCAACATAAGTGGCAGCAATGAAGTGAAGGTCACACTCCAGACGAGTCACTTGAATTTGCGCCAGTTTGAGTTGATAAGATGATCTCATGGTGACCAGCTTTTGGATGTATGAATATGCATGGAAGATTACAAGCAGCTGGCACAAGCATGAAATCAGGTTGCAACTCTTTAATCAAAGCTGGAAAATTTCGAGCAGCCTTACAACCTACAAAAACAAAATGAGTCTCAGCTTGTTTTGAACCAGAAATTGGATACATAAGCAATGGAACGTCATTAATTAAGTGGTAAGAAGGTGTAGAATAAGAGTTAAATGCAAAAACTCCCCGTGACACGTGATTCCTTCCATCAATCGATTCAACTTGAGACTGCATTGATGGCTCTTTACATTTTCCTTCAAAATCTGCATAGGAAATACATGTGTGAGGATGGAAATAATGCTCAAAAGAACGTAAAGATGATGAATGAACCATGGGTAACAAACAAGAATAGAAATATGGAGTTCGAATTAATTCTCCATTGGTGCGGACAGATTCGGGTTGTTCCATGAAGTGATACCAAATAGATCTATCTCCTAGAAGACAAACTCCATGGAAGCTAGTGAATTGTACAAGCAACTTTGGAATGGAACATTGCATGACTAACTTCACTCGACTTCGCTCAATCCGTACAAAAGCAGAAACACTAAACAAGGCAAAGTTAAGTTCGTTAGGAAAACTATAAACACCCGCCTTCCCATGCACAATCAGCTCACTTGATGCTTCACTCATCTCCTCAGATTTTTTTACCTCTTTTTCAATCTCACATTCCTCAACTTTTACCTCAAGTGCACTCTCACCACCATACTCAACTCGCTCTTTTTCAAGTTTTTGTTGGAGGAGAGTTGTTGACATGTCTCCTGCACTCAACTAACTCCTTCATCTATGGATAAAGTATTTGCATGCTTTGTTGTCGAATGAACCTCCTCCCTTCTCCTTGAATATAATGACTTTGAAGAGGTAGGTTGGACGTCAGGATGAAATTGTGGGGAACCCCTCCTCTTGACATCCTTATTCACCATTCGGTCAAGGCGTCTATGAAGAGGCTCGAAAGCTTCATCCAAACTCTGCTTGAATTCTTCCATCATGGCCACCATGTGTAGTTTAACGTCCATTGTTTGGTCACCAACTCCACTAGACATGCTTAGGTAAACCTGCAAAAGAAAATAAGCAAACGACTTCTTCTCTCCTTCTTTTTTTTTTGGTACAATGTATAGGTCACTCACGCTTGTGTTTCACTCAAGTGTATCACTCTCTAATAGTCTCACCAAGCAATTCCTTGGCTTGCTAGTTGCTCGGGTTGAACAAATTAGGCGTCACCGCAAGGTACGTTCTTGACTAGTCAACAAGTGACACAAGATAGCAGCAAGGAATGGAGGTGAATGAAGGCCTAGACGCGATCTAAAACTCAGATTAGGACTAATGACTGAAAAAGAAGGCAAGACAAAATGCCTTCAAGGCTGAATTTTTGAAAATCGTAGAAGTACTCTACCCGACAACCCAAAATTCTGGAATTTGCGGAGCGTGCTGGTCCTCGGCCTTTTGGTCGGGGGTTTGGTGGTATTTTGGTGTTGCTTTGGTGTTAGTCAATCAGGTCTTCGACCTCCGCTGAGCTGTCGAGGGTCTCGCTGCCCGGTCGCGGAAGCAACTTAGGATCTTAGAGGACACGTTACGGAATCGACGGAGTTGAACCCAAACTCGGACCACTCAAGAACGAATTCAACGGCAGAGGATGCCACAATCAAGTGTGTTTGCTTGATTGATAAGTCAATAAACAACCTAGGAACCACACTAGGATGTTCAACTTAGCTTTCACAAGCTAGAGGAATTTGGCTTAATGGAAGACGAAATTCTGGAATTTTATAAATAACATCGCAAAAACTAAATGTACCATCAGCTTTAGGGCTATTTATAGCCTTGACTAAACCTAATAAAGCTTGGAAAGCATGAAGGGAAAATCGGCCAGCCCATTGGGTCTCTCTTGGCCGAAAGCTAACCTACTAATTAACTAGCTTAATGACTAGCTAAAGCACTATTGGACCTAAGGCCCACATGGCCGAAGCTAAGCTCAACAAGAGCTACTTAATCGAGGCCCAATCCTCCCTTTGAGGCTTGCTCATTCGTATCATTCCCCTCCTCTTGAAAAGGATTTGTCCTTAAATCTTGGGAAAAAGTGGTACTCCATGCAATGTGGGAGCGAGATGAATGAGCACCAGCCACGTCACATGTCGCTTGGACAACCTCGTGATGCTCTTGAACAAGGACATTCGCCAAGACAAGAAACACCTTGTATAAAGCTTGTGAAAATTCCATGTAGCACTCCAAAACTCTCTCA
Source organism: Coffea arabica (assembly GCF_036785885.1). NCBI lineage: Eukaryota > Viridiplantae > Streptophyta > Magnoliopsida > Gentianales > Rubiaceae > Coffea > Coffea arabica. The sequence goes on along the minus strand of NC_092323.1, from coordinate 31,414,426 downwards.
TCAACCCTTGGTCGTTTGCATGTCAAATTCAAACCCATAAAACAAATCACACAATTAGTATATGTAGGGTTAATACTACTTGACAACTTACGTTTCACATGCACTAGATAGGGATCTTCATGATGACTCTCATTCAGCTTAGAAAAATCTTGAATCTGATTGTGCAAGGTAGTATAATTCGACCCTAGTTGTTGCTGATTTGGCACTACTTGCCCATCTGGAGATAGAGCAATGAGCCATTCATGTTGCACTTCCGTGGAAGAATGAACCAGTGAGGTAAAAACAACATTCGGGTCTTGATTGACACACTTGTCTGCATCACCCAACATAAGTGGCAGCAATGAAGTGAAGGTCACACTCCAGACGAGTCACTTGAATTTGCGCCAGTTTGAGTTGATAAGATGATCTCATGGTGACCAGCTTTTGGATGTATGAATATGCATGGAAGATTACAAGCAGCTGGCACAAGCATGAAATCAGGTTGCAACTCTTTAATCAAAGCTGGAAAATTTCGAGCAGCCTTACAACCTACAAAAACAAAATGAGTCTCAGCTTGTTTTGAACCAGAAATTGGATACATAAGCAATGGAACGTCATTAATTAAGTGGTAAGAAGGTGTAGAATAAGAGTTAAATGCAAAAACTCCCCGTGACACGTGATTCCTTCCATCAATCGATTCAACTTGAGACTGCATTGATGGCTCTTTACATTTTCCTTCAAAATCTGCATAGGAAATACATGTGTGAGGATGGAAATAATGCTCAAAAGAACGTAAAGATGATGAATGAACCATGGGTAACAAACAAGAATAGAAATATGGAGTTCGAATTAATTCTCCATTGGTGCGGACAGATTCGGGTTGTTCCATGAAGTGATACCAAATAGATCTATCTCCTAGAAGACAAACTCCATGGAAGCTAGTGAATTGTACAAGCAACTTTGGAATGGAACATTGCATGACTAACTTCACTCGACTTCGCTCAATCCGTACAAAAGCAGAAACACTAAACAAGGCAAAGTTAAGTTCGTTAGGAAAACTATAAACACCCGCCTTCCCATGCACAATCAGCTCACTTGATGCTTCACTCATCTCCTCAGATTTTTTTACCTCTTTTTCAATCTCACATTCCTCAACTTTTACCTCAAGTGCACTCTCACCACCATACTCAACTCGCTCTTTTTCAAGTTTTTGTTGGAGGAGAGTTGTTGACATGTCTCCTGCACTCAACTAACTCCTTCATCTATGGATAAAGTATTTGCATGCTTTGTTGTCGAATGAACCTCCTCCCTTCTCCTTGAATATAATGACTTTGAAGAGGTAGGTTGGACGTCAGGATGAAATTGTGGGGAACCCCTCCTCTTGACATCCTTATTCACCATTCGGTCAAGGCGTCTATGAAGAGGCTCGAAAGCTTCATCCAAACTCTGCTTGAATTCTTCCATCATGGCCACCATGTGTAGTTTAACGTCCATTGTTTGGTCACCAACTCCACTAGACATGCTTAGGTAAACCTGCAAAAGAAAATAAGCAAACGACTTCTTCTCTCCTTCTTTTTTTTTTGGTACAATGTATAGGTCACTCACGCTTGTGTTTCACTCAAGTGTATCACTCTCTAATAGTCTCACCAAGCAATTCCTTGGCTTGCTAGTTGCTCGGGTTGAACAAATTAGGCGTCACCGCAAGGTACGTTCTTGACTAGTCAACAAGTGACACAAGATAGCAGCAAGGAATGGAGGTGAATGAAGGCCTAGACGCGATCTAAAACTCAGATTAGGACTAATGACTGAAAAAGAAGGCAAGACAAAATGCCTTCAAGGCTGAATTTTTGAAAATCGTAGAAGTACTCTACCCGACAACCCAAAATTCTGGAATTTGCGGAGCGTGCTGGTCCTCGGCCTTTTGGTCGGGGGTTTGGTGGTATTTTGGTGTTGCTTTGGTGTTAGTCAATCAGGTCTTCGACCTCCGCTGAGCTGTCGAGGGTCTCGCTGCCCGGTCGCGGAAGCAACTTAGGATCTTAGAGGACACGTTACGGAATCGACGGAGTTGAACCCAAACTCGGACCACTCAAGAACGAATTCAACGGCAGAGGATGCCACAATCAAGTGTGTTTGCTTGATTGATAAGTCAATAAACAACCTAGGAACCACACTAGGATGTTCAACTTAGCTTTCACAAGCTAGAGGAATTTGGCTTAATGGAAGACGAAATTCTGGAATTTTATAAATAACATCGCAAAAACTAAATGTACCATCAGCTTTAGGGCTATTTATAGCCTTGACTAAACCTAATAAAGCTTGGAAAGCATGAAGGGAAAATCGGCCAGCCCATTGGGTCTCTCTTGGCCGAAAGCTAACCTACTAATTAACTAGCTTAATGACTAGCTAAAGCACTATTGGACCTAAGGCCCACATGGCCGAAGCTAAGCTCAACAAGAGCTACTTAATCGAGGCCCAATCCTCCCTTTGAGGCTTGCTCATTCGTATCATTCCCCTCCTCTTGAAAAGGATTTGTCCTTAAATCTTGGGAAAAAGTGGTACTCCATGCAATGTGGGAGCGAGATGAATGAGCACCAGCCACGTCACATGTCGCTTGGACAACCTCGTGATGCTCTTGAACAAGGACATTCGCCAAGACAAGAAACACCTTGTATAAAGCTTGTGAAAATTCCATGTAGCACTCCAAAACTCTCTCATCAACCCTTGGTCGTTTGCATGTCAAATTCAAACCCATAAAACAAATCACACAATTAGTATATGTAGGGTTAATACTACTTGACAACTTACGTTTCACATGCACTAGATAGGGATCTTCATGATGACTCTCATTCAGCTTAGAAAAATCTTGAATCTGATTGTGCAAGGTAGTATAATTCGACCCTAGTTGTTGCTGATTTGGCACTACTTGCCCATCTGGAGATAGAGCAATGAGCCATTCATGTTGCACTTCCGTGGAAGAATGAACCAGTGAGGTAAAAACAACATTCGGGTCTTGATTGACACACTTGTCTGCATCACCCAACATAAGTGGCAGCAATGAAGTGAAGGTCACACTCCAGACGAGTCACTTGAATTTGCGCCAGTTTGAGTTGATAAGATGATCTCATGGTGACCAGCTTTTGGATGTATGAATATGCATGGAAGATTACAAGCAGCTGGCACAAGCATGAAATCAGGTTGCAACTCTTTAATCAAAGCTGGAAAATTTCGAGCAGCCTTACAACCTACAAAAACAAAATGAGTCTCAGCTTGTTTTGAACCAGAAATTGGATACATAAGCAATGGAACGTCATTAATTAAGTGGTAAGAAGGTGTAGAATAAGAGTTAAATGCAAAAACTCCCCGTGACACGTGATTCCTTCCATCAATCGATTCAACTTGAGACTGCATTGATGGCTCTTTACATTTTCCTTCAAAATCTGCATAGGAAATACATGTGTGAGGATGGAAATAATGCTCAAAAGAACGTAAAGATGATGAATGAACCATGGGTAACAAACAAGAATAGAAATATGGAGTTCGAATTAATTCTCCATTGGTGCGGACAGATTCGGGTTGTTCCATGAAGTGATACCAAATAGATCTATCTCCTAGAAGACAAACTCCATGGAAGCTAGTGAATTGTACAAGCAACTTTGGAATGGAACATTGCATGACTAACTTCACTCGACTTCGCTCAATCCGTACAAAAGCAGAAACACTAAACAAGGCAAAGTTAAGTTCGTTAGGAAAACTATAAACACCCGCCTTCCCATGCACAATCAGCTCACTTGATGCTTCACTCATCTCCTCAGATTTTTTTACCTCTTTTTCAATCTCACATTCCACAACTTTTACCTCAAGTGCACTCTCACCACCATACTCAACTCGCTCTTTTTCAAGTTTTTGTTGGAGGAGAGTTGTTGACATGTCTCCTGCACTCAACTAACTCCTTCATCTATGGATAAAGTATTTGCATGCTTTGTTGTCGAATGAACCTCCTCCCTTCTCCTTGAATATAATGACTTTGAAGAGGTAGGTTGGACGTCAGGATGAAATTGTGGGGAACCCCTCCTCTTGACATCCTTATTCACCATTCGGTCAAGGCGTCTATGAAGAGGCTCGAAAGCTTCATCCAAACTCTGCTTGAATTCTTCCATCATGGCCACCATGTGTAGTTTAACGTCCATTGTTTGGTCACCAACTCCACTAGACATGCTTAGGTAAACCTGCAAAAGAAAATAAGCAAACGACTTCTTCTCTCCTTCTTTTTTTTTTGGTACAATGTATAGGTCACTCACGCTTGTGTTTCACTCAAGTGTATCACTCTCTAATAGTCTCACCAAGCAATTCCTTGGCTTGCTAGTTGCTCGGGTTGAACAAATTAGGCGTCACCGCAAGGTACGTTCTTGACTAGTCAACAAGTGACACAAGATAGCAGCAAGGAATGGAGGTGAATGAAGGCCTAGACGCGATCTAAAACTCAGATTAGGACTAATGACTGAAAAAGAAGGCAAGACAAAATGCCTTCAAGGCTGAATTTTTGAAAATCGTAGAAGTACTCTACCCGACAACCCAAAATTCTGGAATTTGCGGAGCGTGCTGGTCCTCGGCCTTTTGGTCGGGGGTTTGGTGGTATTTTGGTGTTGCTTTGGTGTTAGTCAATCAGGTCTTCGACCTCCGCTGAGCTGTCGAGGGTCTCGCTGCCCGGTCGCGGAAGCAACTTAGGATCTTAGAGGACACGTTACGGAATCGACGGAGTTGAACCCAAACTCGGACCACTCAAGAACGAATTCAACGGCAGAGGATGCCACAATCAAGTGTGTTTGCTTGATTGATAAGTCAATAAACAACCTAGGAACCACACTAGGATGTTCAACTTAGCTTTCACAAGCTAGAGGAATTTGGCTTAATGGAAGACGAAATTCTGGAATTTTATAAATAACATCGCAAAAACTAAATGTACCATCAGCTTTAGGTCTATTTATAGCCTTGACTAAACCTAATAAAGCTTGGAAAGCATGAAGGGAAAATCGGCCAGCCCATTGGGTCTCTCTTCGCCGAAAGCTAACCTACTAATTAACTAGCTTAATGACTAGCTAAAGCACTATTGGACCTAAGGCCCACATGGTCGAAGCTAAGCTCAACAAGAGCTACTTAATCGAGGCCCAATCCTCCCTTTGAGGCTTGCTCATTCGTATCATTCCCCTCCTCTATAAAAGGATTTGTCCTTAAATCTTGGGAAAAAGTGGTACTCCATGCAATGTGGGAGCGAGATGAATGAGCACCAGCCACGTCACATGTCGCTTGGACAACCTCGTGATGCTCTTGAACAAGGACATTCGCCAAGACAAGAAACACCTTGTATAAAGCTTGTGAAAATTCCATGTAGCACTCCAAAACTCTCTCATCAACCCTTGGTCGTTTGCATGTCAAATTCAAACCCATAAAACAAATCACACAATTAGTATATGTAGGGTTAATACTACTTGACAACTTACGTTTCACATGCACTAGATAGGGATCTTCATGATGACTCTCATTCAGCTTAGAAAAATCTTGAATCTGATTGTGCAAGGTAGTATAAACCCTAGTTGTTGCTGATTTGGCACTACTTGCCCATCTGGAGATAGAGCAATGAGCCATTCATGTTGCACTTCCGTGGAAGAATGAACCAGTGAGGTAAAAACAACATTCGGGTCTTGATTGACACACTTGTCTGCATCACCCAACATAAGTGGCAGCAATGAAGTGAAGGTCACACTCCAGACGAGTCACTTGAATTTGCGCCAGTTTGAGTTGATAAGATGATCTCATGGTGACCAGCTTTTGGATGTATGAATATGCATGGAAGATTACAAGCAGCTGGCACAAGCATGAAATCAGGTTGCAACTCTTTAATCAAAGCTGGAAAATTTCGAGCAGCCTTACAACCTACAAAAACAAAATGAGTCTCAGCTTGTTTTGAACCAGAAATTGGATACATAAGCAGTGGAACGTCATTAATTAAGTGGTAAGAAGGTGTAGAATAAGAGTTAAATGCAAAAACTCCCCGTGACACGTGATTCCTTCCATCAATCGTTTCAACTTGAGACTGCATTGATGGCTCTTTACATTTTCCTTCAAAATCTGCATAGGAAATACATGTGTGAGGATGGAAATAATGCTCAAAAGAAGGTAAAGATGATGAATGAACCATGGGTAACAAACAAGAATAGAAATATGGAGTTCGAATTAATTCTCCATTGGTGCGGACAGATTCGGGTTGTTCCATGAAGTGATACCAAATAGATCTATCTCCTAGAAGACAAACTCCATGGAAGCTAGTGAATTGTACAAGCAACTTTGGAATGGAACATTGCATGACTAACTTCACTCGACTTCGCTCAATCCGTACTAAAGCAGAAACACTAAACAAAGCAAAGTTAAGTTCGTTAGGAAAACTATAAACACCCGCCTTCCCATGCACAATCAGCTCACTTGATGCTTCACTCATCTCCTCAGATTTTTTTACCTCTTTTTCAATCTCACATTCCTCAACTTTTACCTCAAGTGCACTCTCACCACCATACTCAACTCGCTCTTTTTCAAGTTTTTGTTGGAGGAGAGTTGTTGACATGTCTCCTGCACTCAACTAACTCCTTCATCTATGGATAAAGTATTTGCATGCTTTGTTGTCGAATGAACCTCCTCCCTTCTCCTTGAATATAATGACTTTGAAGAGGTAGGTTGGACGTCAGGATGAAATTGTGGGGAACCCCTCCTCTTGACATCCTTATTCACCATTCGGTCAAGGCGTCTATGAAGAGGCTCGAAAGCTTCATCCAAACTCTGCTTGAATTCTTCCATCATGGCCACCATGTGTAGTTTAAAGTCCATTGTTTGGTCACCAACTCCACTAGACATGCTTAGGTAAACCTGCAAAAGAAAATAAGCAAACGACTTCTTCTCTCCTTCTTTTTTTTTTGGTACAATGTATAGGTCACTCACGCTTGTGTTTCACTCAAGTGTATCACTCTCTAATAGTCTCACCAAGCAATTCCTTGGCTTGCTAGTTGCTCGGGTTGAACAAATTAGGCGTCACCGCAAGGTACGTTCTTGACTAGTCAACAAGTGACACAAGATAGCAGCAAGGAATGGAGGTGAATGAAGGCCTAGACGCGATCTAAAACTCAGATTAGGACTAATGACTGAAAAAGAAGGCAAGACAAAATGCCTTCAAGGCTGAATTTTTGAAAATCGTAGAAGTACTCTACCCGACAACCCAAAATTCTGGAATTTGCGGAGCGTGCTGGTCCTCGGCCTTTTGGTCGGGGGTTTGGTGGTATTTTGGTGTTGCTTTGGTGTTAGTCAATCAGGTCTTCGACCTCCGCTGAGCTGTCGAGGGTCTCGCTGCCCGGTCGCGGAAGCAACTTAGGATCTTAAAGGACACGTTACGGAATCGACGGAGTTGAACCCAAACTCGGACCACTCAAGAACGAATTCAACGGCAGAGGATGCCACAATCAAGTGTGTTTGCTTGATTGATAAGTCAATAAACAACCTAGGAACCACACTAGGATGTTCAACTTAGCTTTCACAAGCTAGAGGAATTTTGCTTAATGGAAGACGAAATTCTGGAATTTTATTAATAACATCGCAAAAACTAAATGTACCATCAGCTTTAGGGCTATTTATAGCCTTGACTAAACCTAATAAAGCTTGGAAAGCATGAAGGGAAAATCGGCCAGCCCATTGGGTCTCTCTTCGCCGAAAGCTAACCTACTAATTAACTAGCTTAATGACTAGCTAAAGCACTATTGGACCTAAGTCCACATGGCCGAAGCTAAGCTCAACAAGAGCTACTTAATCGAGGCCCAATCCTCCCTTTGAGGCTTGCTCATTCGTATCATTCCCCTCCTCTTGAAAAGGATTTGTCCTTAAATCTTGGGAAAAAGTGGTACTCCATGCAATGTGGGAGCGAGATGAATGAGCACCAGCCACGTCACATGTCGCTTGGACAACCTCGTGATGCTCTTGAACAAGGACATTCGCCAAGACAAGAAACACCTTGTATAAAGCTTGTGAAAATTCCATGTAGCACTCCAAAACTCTCTCATCAACCCTTGGTCGTTTGCATGTCAAATTCAAACCCATAAAACAAATCACACAATTAGTATATGTAGGGTTAATACTACTTGACAACTTACGTTTCACATGCACTAGATAGGGATCTTCATGATGACTCTCATTCAGCTTAGAAAAATCTTGAATCTGATTGTGCAAGGTAGTATAATTCGACCCTAGTTGTTGCTGATTTGGCACTACTTGCCCATCTGGAGATAGAGCAATGAGCCATTCATGTTGCACTTCCGTGGAAGAATGAACCAGTGAGGTAAAAACAACATTCGGGTCTTGATTGACACACTTGTCTGCATCACCCAACATAAGTGGCAGCAATGAAGTGAAGGTCACACTCCAGACGAGTCACTTGAATTTGCGCCAGTTTGAGTTGATAAGATGATCTCATGGTGACCAGCTTTTGGATGTATGAATATGCATGGAAGATTACAAGCAGCTGGCACAAGCATGAAATCAGGTTGCAACTCTTTAATCAAAGCTGGAAAATTTCGAGCAGCCTTACAACCTACAAAAACAAAATGAGTCTCAGCTTGTTTTGAACCAGAAATTGGATACATAAGCAATGGAACGTCATTAATTAAGTGGTAAGAAGGTGTAGAATAAGAGTTAAATGCAAAAACTCCCCGTGACACGTGATTCCTTCCATCAATCGATTCAACTTGAGACTGCATTGATGGCTCTTTACATTTTCCTTCAAAATCTGCATAGGAAATACATGTGTGAGGATGGAAATAATGCTCAAAAGAACGTAAAGATGATGAATGAACCATGGGTAACAAACAAGAATAGAAATATGGAGTTCGAATTAATTCTCCATTGGTGCGGACAGATTCGGGTTGTTCCATGAAGTGATACCAAATAGATCTATCTCCTAGAAGACAAACTTCCATGGAAGCTAGTGAATTGTACAAGCAACTTTGGAATGGAACATTGCATGACTAACTTCACTCGACTTCGCTCAATCCGTACAAAAGCAGAAACACTAAACAAGGCAAAGTTAAGTTCGTTAGGAAAACTATAAACACCCGCCTTCCCATGCACAATCAGCTCACTTGATGCTTCACTCATCTCCTCAGATTTTTTTACCTCTTTTACCTCTTTTTTTACCTCTTTTAGATCGCGTCTAGGCCTTCATTCACCTCCATTCCTTGCTGCTATCTTGTGTCACTTGTTGACTAGTCAAGAACGTACCTTGCGGTGACGCCTAATTTGTTCAACCCGAGCAACTAGCAAGCCAAGGAATTGCTTGGTGAGACTATTAGAGAGTGATACACTTGAGTGAAACACAAGCGTGAGTGACCTATACATTGTACCAAAAAAAAAAGAAGGAGAGAAGAAGTCGTTTGCTTATTTTCTTTTGCAGGTTTACCTAAGCATGTCTAGTGGAGTTGGTGACCAAACAATGGACTTTAAACTACACATGGTGGCCATGATGGAAGAATTCAAGCAGAGTTTGGATGAAGCTTTCGAGCCTCTTCATAGACGCCTTGACCGAATGGTGAATAAGGATGTCAAGAGGAGGGGTTCCCCACAATTTCATCCTGACGTCCAACCTACCTCTTCAAAGTCATTATATTCAAGGAGAAGGGAGGAGGTTCATTCGACAACAAAGCATGCAAATACTTTATCCATAGATGAAGGAGTTAGTTGAGTGCAGGAGACATGTCAACAACTCTCCTCCAACAAAAACTTGAAAAAGAGCGAGTTGAGTATGGTGGTGAGAGTGCACTTGAGGTAAAAGCTGAGGAATGTGAGATTGAAAAAGAGGTAAAAAAATCTGAGGAGATGAGTGAAGCATCAAGTGAGCTGATTGTGCATGGGAAGGCGGGTGTTTATAGTTTTCCTAACGAACTTAACTTTGCCTTGTTTAGTGTTTCTGCTTTTGTACGGATTGAGCGAAGTCGAGTGAAGTTAGTCATGCAATGTTCCATTCCAAAGTTGCTTGTACAATTCACTAGCTTCCATGGAGTTTGTCTTCTAGGAGATAGATCTATTTGGTATCACTTCATGGAACAACCCGAATCTGTCCGCACCAATGGAGAATTAATTCGAACTCCATATTTCTATTCTTGTTTGTTACCCATGGTTCATTCATCATCTTTACCTTCTTTTGAGCATTATTTCCATCCTCACACATGTATTTCCTATGCAGATTTTGAAGGAAAATGTAAAGAGCCATCAATGCAGTCTCAAGTTGAATCGATTGATGGAAGGAATCACGTGTCACGGGGAGTTTTTGCATTTAACTCTTATTCTACACCTTCTTACCACTTAATTAATGACGTTCCATTGCTTATGTATCCAATTTCTGGTTCAAAACAAGCTGAGACTCATTTTGTTTTTGTAGGTTGTAAGGCTGCTCGAAATTTTCCAGCTTTGATTAAAGAGTTGCAACCTGATTTCATGCTTGTGCCAGCTGCTTGTAATCTTCCATGCATATTCATACATCCAAAAGCTGGTCACCATGAGATCATCTTATCAACTCAAACTGGCGCAAATTCAAGTGACTCGTCTGGAGTGTGACCTTCACTTCATTGCTGCCACTTATGTTGGGTGATGCAGACAAGTGTGTCAATCAAGACCCGAATGTTGTTTTTACCTCACTGGTTCATTCTTCCACGGAAGTGCAACATGAATGGCTCATTGCTCTATCTCCAGATGGGCAAGTAGTGCCAAATCAGCAACAACTAGGGTCGAATTATACTACCTTGCACAATCAGATTCAAGATTTTTCTAAGCTGAATGAGAGTCATCATGAAGATCCCTATCTAGTGCATGTGAAACGTAAGTTGTCAAGTAGTATTAACCCTACATATACTAATTGTGTGATTTGTTTTATGGGTTTGAATTTGACATGCAAACGACCAAGGGTTGATGAGAGAGTTTTGGAGTGCTACATGGAATTTTCACAAGCTTTATACAAGGTGTTTCTTGTCTTGGCGAATGTCCTTGTTCAAGAGCATCACGAGGTTGTCCAAGCGACATGTGACGTGGCTGGTGCTCATTCATCTCGCTCCCACATTGCATGGAGTACCACTTTTTCCCAAGATTTAAGGACAAATCCTTTTCAAGAGGAGGGGAATGATACGAATGAGCAAGCCTCAAAGGGAGGATTGGGCCTCGATTAAGTAGCTCTTGTTGAGCTTAGCTTCGGCCATGTGGGCCTTAGGTCCAATAGTGCTTTAGCTAGTCATTGAGCTAGTTAATTAGTAGGTTAGCTTTCGGCCAAGAGAGACCCAATGGGCTGGCCGATTTTCCCTTCATGCTTTCCAAGCTTTATTAGGTTTAGTCAAGGCTATAAATAGCCCTAAAGCTGATGGTACATTTAGTTTTTGCGATGTTATTAATAAAATTCCAGAATTTCGTCTTCCATTAAGCCAAATTCCTCTAGCTTGTGAAAGCTAAGTTGAACATCCTAGTGTGGTTCCTAGGTTGTTTATTGACTTATCAATCAAGCAAACACACTAAGAATTCAAGCAGAGTTTGGATGAAGCTTTCGAGCCTCTTCATAGACGCCTTGACCGAATGGTGAATAAGGATGTCAAGAGGAGGGGTTCCCCACAATTTCATCCTGACGTCCAACCTACCTCTTCAAAGTCATTATATTCAAGGAGAAGGGAGGAGGTTCATTCGACAACAAAGCATGCAAATACTTTATCCATAGATGAAGGAGTTAGTTGAGTGCAGGAGACATGTCAACAACTCTCCTCCAACAAAAACTTGAAAAAGAGCGAGTTGAGTATGGTGGTGAGAGTGCACTTGAGGTAAAAGTTGAGGAATGTGAGATTGAAAAAGAGGTAAAAAAATCTGAGGAGATGAGTGAAGCATCAAGTGAGCTGATTGTGCATGGGAAGGCGGGTGTTTATAGTTTTCCTAACGAACTTAACTTTGCCTTGTTTAGTGTTTCTGCTTTTGTACGGATTGAGCGAAGTCGAGTGAAGTTAGTCATGCAATGTTCCATTCCAAAGTTGCTTGTACAATTCACTAGCTTCCATGGAGTTTGTCTTCTAGGAGATAGATCTATTTGGTATCACTTCATGGAACAACCCGAATCTGTCCGCACCAATGGAGAATTAATTCGAACTCCATATTTCTATTCTTGTTTGTTACCCATGGTTCATTCATCATCTTTACGTTCTTTTGAGCATTATTTCCATCCTCACACATGTATTTCCTATGCAGATTTTGAAGGAAAATGTAAAGAGCCATCAATGCAGTCTCAAGTTGAATCGATTGATGGAAGGAATCACGTGTCACGGGGAGTTTTTGCATTTAACTCTTATTCTACACCTTCTTACCACTTAATTAATGACGTTCCATTGCTTATGTATCCAATTTCTGGTTCAAAACAAGCTGAGACTCATTTTGTTTTTGTAGGATGTAAGGCTGCTCGAAATTTTCCAGCTTTGATTAAAGAGTTGCAACCTGATTTCATGCTTGTGCCAGCTGCTTGTAATCTTCCATGCATATTCATACATCCAAAAGCTGGTCACCATGAGATCATCTTATCAACTCAAACTGGCGCAAATTCAAGTGACTCGTCTGGAGTGTGACCTTCACTTCATTGCTGCCACTTATGTTGGGTGATGCAGACAAGTGTGTCAATCAAGACCCGAATGTTGTTTTTACCTCACTGGTTCATTCTTCCACGGAAGTGCAACATGAATGGCTCATTGCTCTATCTCCAGATGGGCAAGTAGTGCCAAATCAGCAACAACTAGGGTCGAATTATACTACCTTGCACAATCAGATTCAAGATTTTTCTAAGCTGAATGAGAGTCATCATGAAGATCCCTATCTAGTGCATGTGAAACGTAAGTTGTCAAGTAGTATTAACCCTACATATACTAATTGTGTGATTTGTTTTATGGGTTTGAATTTGACATGCAAACGACCAAGGGTTGATGAGAGAGTTTTGGAGTGCTACATGGAATTTTCACAAGCTTTATACAAGGTGTTTCTTGTCTTGGCGAATGTCCTTGTTCAAGAGCATCACGAGGTTGTCCAAGCGACATGTGACGTGGCTGGTGCTCATTCATCTCGCTCCCACATTGCATGGAGTACCACTTTTTCCCAAGATTTAAGGACAAATCCTTTTCAAGAGGAGGGGAATGATACGAATGAGCAAGCCTCAAAGGGAGGATTGGGCCTCGATTAAGTAGCTCTTGTTGAGCTTAGCTTCGGCCATGTGGGCCTTAGGTCCAATAGTGCTTTAGCTAGTCATTAAGCTAGTTAATTAGTAGGTTAGCTTTCGGCCAAGAGAGACCCAATGGGCTGGCCGATTTTCCCTTCATGCTTTCCAAGCTTTATTAGGTTTAGTCAAGGCTATAAATAGCCCTAAAGCTGATGGTACATTTAGTTTTTGCGATGTTATTTATAAAATTCCAGAATTTCGTCTTCCATTAAGCCAAATTCCTCTAGCTTGTGAAAGCTAAGTTGAACATCCTAGTGTGGTTCCTAGGTTGTTTATTGACTTATCAATCAAGCAAACACACTTGATTGTGGCATCCTCTGCCGTTGAATTCGTTCTTGAGTGGTCCGAGTTTGGGTTCAACTCCGTCGATTCCGTAACGTGTCCTCTAAGATCCTAAGTTGCTTCCGCGACCGGGCAGCGAGACCCTCGACAGCTCAGCGGAGGTCGAAGACCTGATTGACTAACACCAAAGCAACACCAAAATACCACCAAACCCCCGACCAAAAGGCCGAGGACCAGCACGCTCCGCAAATTCCAGAATTTTGGGTTGTCGGGTAGAGTACTTCTACGATTTTCAAAAATTCAGCCTTGAAGGCATTTTGTCTTGCCTTCTTTTTCAGTCATTAGTCCTAATCTGAGTTTTAGATCGCGTCTAGGCCTTCATTCACCTCCATTCCTTGCTGCTATCTTGTGTCACTTGTTGACTAGTCAAGAACGTACCTTGCGGTGACGCCTAATTTGTTCAACCCGAGCAACTAGCAAGCCAAGGAATTGCTTGGTGAGACTATTAGAGAGTGATACACTTGAGTGAAACACAAGCGTGAGTGACCTATACATTGTACCAAAAAAAAAAGAAGGAGAGAAGAAGTCGTTTGCTTATTTTCTTTTGCAGGTTTACCTAAGCATGTCTAGTGGAGTTGGTGACCAAACAATGGACTTTAAACTACACATGGTGGCCATGATGGAAGAATTCAAGCAGAGTTTGGATGAAGCTTTCGAGCCTCTTCATAGACGCCTTGACCGAATGGTGAATAAGGATGTCAAGAGGAGGGGTTCCCCACAATTTCATCCTGACGTCCAACCTACCTCTTCAAAGTCATTATATTCAAGGAGAAGGGAGGAGGTTCATTCGACAACAAAGCATGCAAATACTTTATCCATAGATGAAGGAGTTAGTTGAGTGCAGGAGACATGTCAACAACTCTCCTCCAACAAAAACTTGAAAAAGAGCGAGTTGAGTATGGTGGTGAGAGTGCACTTGAGGTAAAAGTTGTGGAATGTGAGATTGAAAAAGAGGTAAAAAAATCTGAGGAGATGAGTGAAGCATCAAGTGAGCTGATTGTGCATGGGAAGGCGGGTGTTTATAGTTTTCCTAACGAAATTAACTTTGCCGTGTTTAGTGTTTCTGCTTTTGTACGGATTGAGCGAAGTCGAGTGAAGTTAGTCATGCAATGTTCCATTCCAAAGTTGCTTGTACAATTCACTAGCTTCCATGGAGTTTGTCTTCTAGGAGATAGATCTATTTGGTATCACTTCATGGAACAACCCGAATCTGTCCGCACCAATGGAGAATTAATTCGAACTCCATATTTCTATTCTTGTTTGTTACCCATGGTTCATTCATCATCTTTACGTTCTTTTGAGCATTATTTCCATCCTCACACATGTATTTCCTATGCAGATTTTGAAGGAAAATGTAAAGAGCCATCAATGCAGTCTCAAGTTGAATCGATTGATGGAAGGAATCACGTGTCACGGGGAGTTTTTGCATTTAACTCTTATTCTACACCTTCTTACCACTTAATTAATGACGTTCCACTGCTTATGTATCCAATTTCTGGTTCAAAACAAGCTGAGACTCATTTTGTTTTTGTAGGTTGTAAGGCTGCTCGAAATTTTCCAGCTTTGATTAAAGAGTTGCAACCTGATTTCATGCTTGTGCCAGCTGCTTGTAATCTTCCATGCATATTCATACATCCAAAAGCTGGTCACCATGAGATCATCTTATCAACTCAAACTGGCGCAAATTCAAGTGACTCGTCTGGAGTGTGACCTTCACTTCATTGCTGCCACTTATGTTGGGTGATGCAGACAAGTGTGTCAATCAAGACCCGAATGTTGTTTTTACCTCACTGGTTCATTCTTCCACGGAAGTGCAACATGAATGGCTCATTGCTCTATCTCCAGATGGGCAAGTAGTGCCAAATCAGCAACAACTAGGGTCGAATTATACTACCTTGCACAATCAGATTCAAGATTTTTCTAAGCTGAATGAGAGTCATCATGAAGATCCCTATCTAGTGCATGTGAAACGTAAGTTGTCAAGTAGTATTAACCCTACATATACTAATTGTGTGATTTGTTTTATGGGTTTGAATTTGACATGCAAACGACCAAGGGTTGATGAGAGAGTTTTGGAGTGCTACATGGAATTTTCACAAGCTTTATACAAGGTGTTTCTTGTCTTGGCGAATGTCCTTGTTCAAGAGCATCACGAGGTTGTCCAAGCGACATGTGACGTGGCTGGTGCTCATTCATCTCGCTCCCACATTGCATGGAGTACCACTTTTTCCCAAGATTTAAGGACAAATCCTTTTCAAGAGGAGGGGAATGATACGAATGAGCAAGCCTCAAAGGGAGGATTGGGCCTCGATTAAGTAGCTCTTGTTGAGCTTAGCTTCGGCCATGTGGGCCTTAGGTCCAATAGTGCTTTAGCTAGTCATTAAGCTAGTTAATTAGTAGGTTAGCTTTCGGCCAAGAGAGACCCAATGGGCTGGCCGATTTTCCCTTCATGCTTTCCAAGCTTTATTAGGTTTAGTCAAGGCTATAAATAGCCCTAAAGCTGATGGTACATTTAGTTTTTGCGATGTTATTTATAAAATTCCAGAATTTCGTCTTCCATTAAGCCAAATTCCTCTAGCTTGTGAAAGCTAAGTTGAACATCCTAGTGTGGTTCCTAGGTTGTTTATTGACTTATCAATCAAGCAAACACACTTGATTGTGGCATCCTCTGCCGTTGAATTCGTTCTTGAGTGGTCCGAGTTTGGGTTCAACTCCGTCGATTCCGTAACGTGTCCTCTAAGATCCTAAGTTGCTTCCGCGACCGGGCAGCGAGACCCTCGACAGCTCAGCGGAGGTCGAAGACCTGATTGACTAACACCAAAGCAACACCAAAATACCACCAAACCCCCGACCAAAAGGCCGAGGACCAGCACGCTCCGCAAATTCCAGAATTTTGGGTTGTCGGGTAGAGTACTTCTACGATTTTCAAAAATTCAGCCTTGAAGGCATTTTGTCTTGCCTTCTTTTTCAGTCATTAGTCCTAATCTGAGTTTTAGATCGCGTCTAGGCCTTCATTCACCTCCATTCCTTGCTGCTATCTTGTGTCACTTGTTGACTAGTCAAGAACGTACCTTGCGGTGACGCCTAATTTGTTCAACCCGAGCAACTAGCAAGCCAAGGAATTGCTTGGTGAGACTATTAGAGAGTGATACACTTGAGTGAAACACAAGCGTGAGTGACCTATACATTGTACCAAAAAAAAAAGAAGGAGAGAAGAAGTCGTTTGCTTATTTTCTTTTGCAGGTTTACCTAAGCATGTCTAGTGGAGTTGGTGACCAAACAATGGACGTTAAACTACACATGGTGGCCATGATGGAAGAATTCAAGCAGAGTTTGGATGAAGCTTTCGAGCCTCTTCATAGACGCCTTGACCGAATGGTGAATAAGGATGTCAAGAGGAGGGGTTCCCCACAATTTCATCCTGACGTCCAACCTACCTCTTCAAAGTCATTATATTCAAGGAGAAGGGAGGAGGTTCATTCGACAACAAAGCATGCAAATACTTTATCCATAGATGAAGGAGTTAGTTGAGTGCAGGAGACATGTCAAC
The DNA here is from genome assembly GCF_036785885.1 of Coffea arabica. Lineage (NCBI taxonomy): Eukaryota > Viridiplantae > Streptophyta > Magnoliopsida > Gentianales > Rubiaceae > Coffea > Coffea arabica. The sequence goes on along the minus strand of NC_092323.1, from coordinate 31,397,243 downwards.
AACTCTCCTCCAACAAAAACTTGAAAAAGAGCGAGTTGAGTATGGTGGTGAGAGTGCACTTGAGGTAAAAGTTGAGGAATGTGAGATTGAAAAAGAGGTAAAAAAATCTGAGGAGATGAGTGAAGCATCAAGTGAGCTGATTGTGCATGGGAAGGCGGGTGTTTATAGTTTTCCTAACGAACTTAACTTTGCCTTGTTTAGTGTTTCTGCTTTTGTACGGATTGAGCGAAGTCGAGTGAAGTTAGTCATGCAATGTTCCATTCCAAAGTTGCTTGTACAATTCACTAGCTTCCATGGAGTTTGTCTTCTAGGAGATAGATCTATTTGGTATCACTTCATGGAACAACCCGAATCTGTCCGCACCAATGGAGAATTAATTCGAACTCCATATTTCTATTCTTGTTTGTTACCCATGGTTCATTCATCATCTTTACGTTCTTTTGAGCATTATTTCCATCCTCACACATGTATTTCCTATGCAGATTTTGAAGGAAAATGTAAAGAGCCATCAATGCAGTCTCAAGTTGAATCGATTGATGGAAGGAATCACGTGTCACGGGGAGTTTTTGCATTTAACTCTTATTCTACACCTTCTTACCACTTAATTAATGACGTTCCATTGCTTATGTATCCAATTTCTGGTTCAAAACAAGCTGAGACTCATTTTGTTTTTGTAGGTTGTAAGGCTGCTCGAAATTTTCCAGCTTTGATTAAAGAGTTGCAACCTGATTTCATGCTTGTGCCAGCTGCTTGTAATCTTCCATGCATATTCATACATCCAAAAGCTGGTCACCATGAGATCATCTTATCAACTCAAACTGGCGCAAATTCAAGTGACTCGTCTGGAGTGTGACCTTCACTTCATTGCTGCCACTTATGTTGGGTGATGCAGACAAGTGTGTCAATCAAGACCCGAATGTTGTTTTTACCTCACTGGTTCATTCTTCCACGGAAGTGCAACATGAATGGCTCATTGCTCTATCTCCAGATGGGCAAGTAGTGCCAAATCAGCAACAACTAGGGTCGAATTATACTACCTTGCACAATCAGATTCAAGATTTTTCTAAGCTGAATGAGAGTCATCATGAAGATCCCTATCTAGTGCATGTGAAACGTAAGTTGTCAAGTAGTATTAACCCTACATATACTAATTGTGTGATTTGTTTTATGGGTTTGAATTTGACATGCAAACGACCAAGGGTTGATGAGAGAGTTTTGGAGTGCTACATGGAATTTTCACAAGCTTTATACAAGGTGTTTCTTGTCTTGGCGAATGTCCTTGTTCAAGAGCATCACGAGGTTGTCCAAGCGACATGTGACGTGGCTGGTGCTCATTCATCTCGCTCCCACATTGCATGGAGTACCACTTTTTCCCAAGATTTAAGGACAAATCCTTTTCAAGAGGAGGGGAATGATACGAATGAGCAAGCCTCAAAGGGAGGATTGGGCCTCGATTAAGTAGCTCTTGTTGAGCTTAGCTTCGGCCATGTGGGCCTTAGGTCCAATAGTGCTTTAGCTAGTCATTAAGCTAGTTAATTAGTAGGTTAGCTTTCGGCCAAGAGAGACCCAATGGGCTGGCCGATTTTCCCTTCATGCTTTCCAAGCTTTATTAGGTTTAGTCAAGGCTATAAATAGCCCTAAAGCTGATGGTACATTTAGTTTTTGCGATGTTATTTATAAAATTCCAGAATTTCGTCTTCCATTAAGCCAAATTCCTCTAGCTTGTGAAAGCTAAGTTGAACATCCTAGTGTGGTTCCTAGGTTGTTTATTGACTTATCAATCAAGCAAACACACTTGATTGTGGCATCCTCTGCCGTTGAATTCGTTCTTGAGTGGTCCGAGTTTGGGTTCAACTCCGTCGATTCCGTAACGTGTCCTCTAAGATCCTAAGTTGCTTCCGCGACCGGGCAGCGAGACCCTCGACAGCTCAGCGGAGGTCGAAGACCTGATTGACTAACACCAAAGCAACACCAAAATACCACCAAACCCCCGACCAAAAGGCCGAGGACCAGCACGCTCCGCAAATTCCAGAATTTTGGGTTGTCGGGTAGAGTACTTCTACGATTTTCAAAAATTCAGCCTTGAAGGCATTTTGTCTTGCCTTCTTTTTCAGTCATTAGTCCTAATCTGAGTTTTAGATCGCGTCTAGGCCTTCATTCACCTCCATTCCTTGCTGCTATCTTGTGTCACTTGTTGACTAGTCAAGAACGTACCTTGCGGTGACGCCTAATTTGTTCAACCCGAGCAACTAGCAAGCCAAGGAATTGCTTGGTGAGACTATTAGAGAGTGATACACTTGAGTGAAACACAAGCGTGAGTGACCTATACATTGTACCAAAAAAAAAAGAAGGAGAGAAGAAGTCGTTTGCTTATTTTCTTTTGCAGGTTTACCTAAGCATGTCTAGTGGAGTTGGTGACCAAACAATGGACGTTAAACTACACATGGTGGCCATGATGGAAGAATTCAAGCAGAGTTTGGATGAAGCTTTCGAGCCTCTTCATAGACGCCTTGACCGAATGGTGAATAAGGATGTCAAGAGGAGGGGTTCCCCACAATTTCATCCTGACGTCCAACCTACCTCTTCAAAGTCATTATATTCAAGGAGAAGGGAGGAGGTTCATTCGACAACAAAGCATGCAAATACTTTATCCATAGATGAAGGAGTTAGTTGAGTGCAGGAGACATGTCAACAACTCTCCTCCAACAAAAACTTGAAAAAGAGCGAGTTGAGTATGGTGGTGAGAGTGCACTTGAGGTAAAAGTTGAGGAATGTGAGATTGAAAAAGAGGTAAAAAAATCTGAGGAGATGAGTGAAGCATCAAGTGAGCTGATTGTGCATGGGAAGGCGGGTGTTTATAGTTTTCCTAACGAACTTAACTTTGCCTTGTTTAGTGTTTCTGCTTTTGTACGGATTGAGCGAAGTCGAGTGAAGTTAGTCATGCAATGTTCCAATCCAAAGTTGCTTGTACAATTCACTAGCTTCCATGGAGTTTGTCTTCTAGGAGATAGATCTATTTGGTATCACTTCATGGAACAACCCGAATCTGTCCGCACCAATGGAGAATTAATTCGAACTCCATATTTCTATTCTTGTTTGTTACCCATGGTTCATTCATCATCTTTACGTTCTTTTGAGCATTATTTCCATCCTCACACATGTATTTCCTATGCAGATTTTGAAGGAAAATGTAAAGAGCCATCAATGCAGTCTCAAGTTGAATCGATTGATGGAAGGAATCACGTGTCACGGGGAGTTTTTGCATTTAACTCTTATTCTACACCTTCTTACCACTTAATTAATGACGTTCCACTGCTTATGTATCCAATTTCTGGTTCAAAACAAGCTGAGACTCATTTTGTTTTTGTAGGTTGTAAGGCTGCTCGAAATTTTCCAGCTTTGATTAAAGAGTTGCAACCTGATTTCATGCTTGTGCCAGCTGCTTGTAATCTTCCATGCATATTCATACATCCAAAAGCTGGTCACCATGAGATCATCTTATCAACTCAAACTGGCGCAAATTCAAGTGACTCGTCTGGAGTGTGACCTTCACTTCATTGCTGCCACTTATGTTGGGTGATGCAGACAAGTGTGTCAATCAAGACCCGAATGTTGTTTTTACCTCACTGGTTCATTCTTCCACGGAAGTGCAACATGAATGGCTCATTGCTCTATCTCCAGATGGGCAAGTAGTGCCAAATCAGCAACAACTAGGGTCGAATTATACTACCTTGCACAATCAGATTCAAGATTTTTCTAAGCTGAATGAGAGTCATCATGAAGATCCCTATCTAGTGCATGTGAAACGTAAGTTGTCAAGTAGTATTAACCCTACATATACTAATTGTGTGATTTGTTTTATGGGTTTGAATTTGACATGCAAACGACCAAGGGTTGATGAGAGAGTTTTGGAGTGCTACATGGAATTTTCACAAGCTTTATACAAGGTGTTTCTTGTCTTGGCGAATGTCCTTGTTCAAGAGCATCACGAGGTTGTCCAAGCGACATGTGACGTGGCTGGTGCTCATTCATCTCGCTCCCACATTGCATGGAGTACCACTTTTTCCCAAGATTTAAGGACAAATCCTTTTCAAGAGGAGGGGAATGATACGAATGAGCAAGCCTCAAAGGGAGGATTGGGCCTCGATTAAGTAGCTCTTGTTGAGCTTAGCTTCGACCATGTGGGCCTTAGGTCCAATAGTGCTTTAGCTAGTCATTAAGCTAGTTAATTAGTAGGTTAGCTTTCGGCCAAGAGAGACCCAATGGGCTGGCCGATTTTCCCTTCATGCTTTCCAAGCTTTATTAGGTTTAGTCAAGGCTATAAATAGCCCTAAAGCTGATGGTACATTTAGTTTTTGCGATGTTATTAATAAAATTCCAGAATTTCGTCTTCCATTAAGCCAAATTCCTCTAGCTTGTGAAAGCTAAGTTGAACATCCTAGTGTGGTTCCTAGGTTGTTTATTGACTTATCAATCAAGCAAACACACTTGATTGTGGCATCCTCTGCCGTTGAATTCGTTCTTGAGTGGTCCGAGTTTGGGTTCAACTCCGTCGATTCCGTAACGTGTCCTCTAAGATCCTAAGTTGCTTCCGCGACCGGGCAGCGAGACCCTCGACAGCTCAGCGGAGGTCGAAGACCTGATTGACTAACACCAAAGCAACACCAAAATACCACCAAACCCCCGACCAAAAGGCCGAGGACCAGCACGCTCCGCAAATTCCAGAATTTTGGGTTGTCGGGTAGAGTACTTCTACGATTTTCAAAAATTCAGCCTTGAAGGCATTTTGTCTTGCCTTCTTTTTCAGTCATTAGTCCTAATCTGAGTTTTAGATCGCGTCTCGGCCTTCATTCACCTCCATTCCTTGCTGCTATCTTGTGTCACTTGTTGACTAGTCAAGAACGTACCTTGCGGTGACGCCTAATTTGTTCAACCCGAGCAACTAGCAAGCCAAGGAATTGCTTGGTGAGACTATTAGAGAGTGATACACTTGAGTGAAACACAAGCGTGAGTGACCTATACATTGTACCAAAAAAAAAAGAAGGAGAGAAGAAGTCGTTTGCTTATTTTCTTTTGCAGGTTTACCTAAGCATGTCTAGTGGAGTTGGTGACCAAACAATGGACTTTAAACTACACATGGTGGCCATGATGGAAGAATTCAAGCAGAGTTTGGATGAAGCTTTCGAGCCTCTTCATAGACGCCTTGACCGAATGGTGAATAAGGATGTCAAGAGGAGGGGTTCCCCACAATTTCATCCTGACGTCCAACCTACCTCTTCAAAGTCATTATATTCAAGGAGAAGGGAGGAGGTTCATTCGACAACAAAGCATGCAAATACTTTATCCATAGATGAAGGAGTTAGTTGAGTGCAGGAGACATGTCAACAACTCTCCTCCAACAAAAACTTGAAAAAGAGCGAGTTGAGTATGGTGGTGAGAGTGCACTTGAGGTAAAAGTTGAGGAATGTGAGATTGAAAAAGAGGTAAAAAAATCTGAGGAGATGAGTGAAGCATCAAGTGAGCTGATTGTGCATGGGAAGGCGGGTGTTTATAGTTTTCCTAACGAACTTAACTTTGCCTTGTTTAGTGTTTCTGCTTTTGTACGGATTGAGCGAAGTCGAGTGAAGTTAGTCATGCAATGTTCCATTCCAAAGTTGCTTGTACAATTCACTAGCTTCCATGGAGTTTGTCTTCTAGGAGATAGATCTATTTGGTATCACTTCATGGAACAACCCGAATCTGTCCGCACCAATGGAGAATTAATTCGAACTCCATATTTCTATTCTTGTTTGTTACCCATGGTTCATTCATCATCTTTACGTTCTTTTGAGCATTATTTCCATCCTCACACATGTATTTCCTATGCAGATTTTGAAGGAAAATGTAAAGAGCCATCAATGCAGTCTCAAGTTGAATCGATTGATGGAAGGAATCACGTGTCACGGGGAGTTTTTGCATTTAACTCTTATTCTACACCTTCTTACCACTTAATTAATGACGTTCCACTGCTTATGTATCCAATTTCTGGTTCAAAACAAGCTGAGACTCATTTTGTTTTTGTAGGTTGTAAGGCTGCTCGAAATTTTCCAACTTTGATTAAAGAGTTGCAACCTGATTTCATGCTTGTGCCAGCTGCTTGTAATCTTCCATGCATATTCATACATCCAAAAGCTGGTCACCATGAGATCATCTTATCAACTCAAACTGGCGCAAATTCAAGTGACTCGTCTGGAGTGTGACCTTCACTTCATTGCTGCCACTTATGTTGGGTGATGCAGACAAGTGTGTCAATCAAGACCCGAATGTTGTTTTTACCTCACTGGTTCATTCTTCCACGGAAGTGCAACATGAATGGCTCATTGCTCTATCTCCAGATGGGCAAGTAGTGCCAAATCAGCAACAACTAGGGTCGAATTATACTACCTTGCACAATCAGATTCAAGATTTTTCTAAGCTGAATGAGAGTCATCATGAAGATCCCTATCTAGTGCATGTGAAACGTAAGTTGTCAAGTAGTATTAACCCTACATATACTAATTGTGTGATTTGTTTTATGGGTTTGAATTTGACATGCAAACGACCAAGGGTTGATGAGAGAGTTTTGGAGTGCTACATGGAATTTTCACAAGCTTTATACAAGGTGTTTCTTGTCTTGGCGAATGTCCTTGTTCAAGAGCATCACGAGGTTGTCCAAGCGACATGTGACGTGGCTGGTGCTCATTCATCTCGCTCCCACATTGCATGGAGTACCACTTTTTCCCAAGATTTAAGGACAAATCCTTTTCAAGAGGAGGGGAATGATACGAATGAGCAAGCCTCAAAGGGAGGATTGGGCCTCGATTAAGTAGCTCTTGTTGAGCTTAGCTTCGGCCATGTGGGCCTTAGGTCCAATAGTGCTTTAGCTAGTCATTAAGCTAGTTAATTAGTAGGTTAGCTTTCGGCCAAGAGAGACCCAATGGGCTGGCCGATTTTCCCTTCATGCTTTCCAAGCTTTATTAGGTTTAGTCAAGGCTATAAATAGCCCTAAAGCTGATGGTACATTTAGTTTTTGCGATGTTATTTATAAAATTCCAGAATTTCGTCTTCCATTAAGCCAAATTCCTCTAGCTTGTGAAAGCTAAGTTGAACATCCTAGTGTGGTTCCTAGGTTGTTTATTGACTTATCAATCAAGCAAACACACTTGATTGTGGCATCCTCTGCCGTTGAATTCGTTCTTGAGTGGTCCGAGTTTGGGTTCAACTCCGTCGATTCCGTAACGTGTCCTCTAAGATCCTAAGTTGCTTCCGCGACCGGGCAGCGAGACCCTCGACAGCTCAGCGGAGGTCGAAGACCTGATTGACTAACACCAAAGCAACACCAAAATACCACCAAACCCCCGACCAAAAGGCCGAGGACCAGCACGCTCCGCAAATTCCAGAATTTTGGGTTGTCGGGTAGAGTACTTCTACGATTTTCAAAAATTCAGCCTTGAAGGCATTTTGTCTTGCCTTCTTTTTCAGTCATTAGTCCTAATCTGAGTTTTAGATCGCGTCTAGGCCTTCATTCACCTCCATTCCTTGCTGCTATCTTGTGTCACTTGTTGACTAGTCAAGAACGTACCTTGCGGTGACGCCTAATTTGTTCAACCCGAGCAACTAGCAAGCCAAGGAATTGCTTGGTGAGACTATTAGAGAGTGATACACTTGAGTGAAACACAAGCGTGAGTGACCTATACATTGTACCAAAAAAAAAAGAAGGAGAGAAGAAGTCGTTTGCTTATTTTCTTTTGCAGGTTTACCTAAGCATGTCTAGTGGAGTTGGTGACCAAACAATGGACTTTAAACTACACATGGTGGCCATGATGGAAGAATTCAAGCAGAGTTTGGATGAAGCTTTCGAGCCTCTTCATAGACGCCTTGACCGAATGGTGAATAAGGATGTCAAGAGGAGGGGTTCCCCACAATTTCATCCTGACGTCCAACCTACCTCTTCAAAGTCATTATATTCAAGGAGAAGGGAGGAGGTTCATTCGACAACAAAGCATGCAAATACTTTATCCATAGATGAAGGAGTTAGTTGAGTGCAGGAGACATGTCAACAACTCTCCTCCAACAAAAACTTGAAAAAGAGCGAGTTGAGTATGGTGGTGAGAGTGCACTTGAGGTAAAAGTTGTGGAATGTGAGATTGAAAAAGAGGTAAAAAAATCTGAGGAGATGAGTGAAGCATCAAGTGAGCTGATTGTGCATGGGAAGGCGGGTGTTTATAGTTTTCCTAACGAAATTAACTTTGCCTTGTTTAGTGTTTCTGCTTTTGTACGGATTGAGCGAAGTCGAGTGAAGTTAGTCATGCAATGTTCCATTCCAAAGTTGCTTGTACAATTCACTAGCTTCCATGGAGTTTGTCTTCTAGGAGATAGATCTATTTGGTATCACTTCATGGAACAACCCGAATCTGTCCGCACCAATGGAGAATTAATTCGAACTCCATATTTCTATTCTTGTTTGTTACCCATGGTTCATTCATCATCTTTACGTTCTTTTGAGCATTATTTCCATCCTCACACATGTATTTCCTATGCAGATTTTGAAGGAAAATGTAAAGAGCCATCAATGCAGTCTCAAGTTGAATCGATTGATGGAAGGAATCACGTGTCACGGGGAGTTTTTGCATTTAACTCTTATTCTACACCTTCTTACCACTTAATTAATGACGTTCCACTGCTTATGTATCCAATTTCTGGTTCAAAACAAGCTGAGACTCATTTTGTTTTTGTAGGTTGTAAGGCTGCTCGAAATTTTCCAGCTTTGATTAAAGAGTTGCAACCTGATTTCATGCTTGTGCCAGCTGCTTGTAATCTTCCATGCATATTCATACATCCAAAAGCTGGTCACCATGAGATCATCTTATCAACTCAAACTGGCGCAAATTCAAGTGACTCGTCTGGAGTGTGACCTTCACTTCATTGCTGCCACTTATGTTGGGTGATGCAGACAAGTGTGTCAATCAAGACCCGAATGTTGTTTTTACCTCACTGGTTCATTCTTCCACGGAAGTGCAACATGAATGGCTCATTGCTCTATCTCCAGATGGGCAAGTAGTGCCAAATCAGCAACAACTAGGGTCGAATTATACTACCTTGCACAATCAGATTCAAGATTTTTCTAAGCTGAATGAGAGTCATCATGAAGATCCCTATCTAGTGCATGTGAAACGTAAGTTGTCAAGTAGTATTAACCCTACATATACTAATTGTGTGATTTGTTTTATGGGTTTGAATTTGACATGCAAACGACCAAGGGTTGATGAGAGAGTTTTGGAGTGCTACATGGAATTTTCACAAGCTTTATACAAGGTGTTTCTTGTCTTGGCGAATGTCCTTGTTCAAGAGCATCACGAGGTTGTCCAAGCGACATGTGACGTGGCTGGTGCTCATTCATCTCGCTCCCACATTGCATGGAGTACCACTTTTTCCCAAGATTTAAGGACAAATCCTTTTCAAGAGGAGGGGAATGATACGAATGAGCAAGCCTCAAAGGGAGGATTGGGCCTCGATTAAGTAGCTCTTGTTGAGCTTAGCTTCGACCATGTGGGCCTTAGGTCCAATAGTGCTTTAGCTAGTCATTAAGCTAGTTAATTAGTAGGTTAGCTTTCGGCGAAGAGAGACCCAATGGGCTGGCCGATTTTCCCTTCATGCTTTCCAAGCTTTATTAGGTTTAGTCAAGGCTATAAATAGACCTAAAGCTGATGGTACATTTAGTTTTTGCGATGTTATTAATAAAATTCCAGAATTTCGTCTTCCATTAAGCCAAATTCCTCTAGCTTGTGAAAGCTAAGTTGAACATCCTAGTGTGGTTCCTAGGTTGTTTATTGACTTATCAATCAAGCAAACACACTTGATTGTGGCATCCTCTGCCGTTGAATTCGTTCTTGAGTGGTCCGAGTTTGGGTTCAACTCCGTCGATTCCGTAACGTGTCCTCTAAGATCCTAAGTTGCTTCCGCGACCGGGCAGCGAGACCCTCGACAGCTCAGCGGAGGTCGAAGACCTGATTGACTAACACCAAAGCAACACCAAAATACCACCAAACCCCCGACCAAAAGGCCGAGGACCAGCACGCTCCGCAAATTCCAGAATTTTGGGTTGTCGGGTAGAGTACTTCTACGATTTTCAAAAATTCAGCCTTGAAGGCATTTTGTCTTGCCTTCTTTTTCAGTCATTAGTCCTAATCTGAGTTTTAGATCGCGTCTAGGCCTTCATTCACCTCCATTCCTTGCTGCTATCTTGTGTCACTTGTTGACTAGTCAAGAACGTACCTTGCGGTGACGCCTAATTTGTTCAACCCGAGCAACTAGCAAGCCAAGGAATTGCTTGGTGAGACTATTAGAGAGTGATACACTTGAGTGAAACACAAGCGTGAGTGACCTATACATTGTACCAAAAAAAAAAGAAGGAGAGAAGAAGTCGTTTGCTTATTTTCTTTTGCAGGTTTACCTAAGCATGTCTAGTGGAGTTGGTGACCAAACAATGGACTTTAAACTACACATGGTGGCCATGATGGAAGAATTCAAGCAGAGTTTGGATGAAGCTTTCGAGCCTCTTCATAGACGCCTTGACCGAATGGTGAATAAGGATGTCAAGAGGAGGGGTTCCCCACAATTTCATCCTGACGTCCAACCTACCTCTTCAAAGTCATTATATTCAAGGAGAAGGGAGGAGGTTCATTCGACAACAAAGCATGCAAATACTTTATCCATAGATGAAGGAGTTAGTTGAGTGCAGGAGACATGTCAACAACTCTCCTCCAACAAAAACTTGAAAAAGAGCGAGTTGAGTATGGTGGTGAGAGTGCACTTGAGGTAAAAGTTGAGGAATGTGAGATTGAAAAAGAGGTAAAAAAATCTGAGGAGATGAGTGAAGCATCAAGTGAGCTGATTGTGCATGGGAAGGCGAGTGTTTATAGTTTTCCTAACGAACTTAACTTTGCCTTGTTTAGTGTTTCTGCTTTTGTACGGATTGAGCGAAGTCGAGTGAAGTTAGTCATGCAATGTTCCATTCCAAAGTTGCTTGTACAATTCACTAGCTTCCATGGAGTTTGTCTTCTAGGAGATAGATCTATTTGGTATCACTTCATGGAACAACCCGAATCTGTCCGCACCAATGGAGAATTAATTCGAACTCCATATTTCTATTCTTGTTTGTTACCCATGGTTCATTCATCATCTTTACCTTCTTTTGAGCATTATTTCCATCCTCAAACATGTATTTCCTATGCAGATTTTGAAGGAAAATGTAAAGAGCCATCAATGCAGTCTCAAGTTTGTGACGCCCCGAAAAGTATGAGTGTGAGAACCCGAAAATTTTCTAATTTTCTAGGGTTTATTTTATTTAATCGCCCGCCTTTTCTACATTTTCTTTATTAGAAAAATTCCCCAGATAAAGTTTATGAGCAAAGATAGTTTTAAAATGATTTTTCTAGTATCGGTTAGTTTTTGAGAAATTAAAAGCGTATTTTGGACGTGGGACCCGCTAGTACGGTAAATGCATTATATTTTTGACAACTTGTTGGAATTTTGTATTAAGTGATATTATTTTACAAAGTGTTAAGATATTTGTATTGGAGAGACAAAAGGATAGAGTTGCATTAAAAAGGGTGACAAGTGTCACCTTCCTATTCAACCTTGACTTTGACTATTATTTCTTACCTTTACTAATACTCAATTTTGACCCAAAAATCACCTAAATTTCTGCAAGCTTGGCCGAACCTCTTGGAGCAAAAATACAAGAAGAAAGCCTTCAACTCCAACTCCATTTCTTGCTCAATCTTGTGAATCAACCGTTAAACTTTCAAATTCCTCCACAAAAGTCACTTGTTTAGGAAGATTGAAGGTAGTGGTGGAGTGATTAGAGAAGGCAAAGGACTAAGCCATCAACTTTCTTGATATTTCAAGGTTCATGTCTAGCAATCCTTTCTTTGTTCTTGATTATGCTAAATTAGAGACTTGTGATGGCTAAAGAGATGGTTTGATGGATTATATTTTGAGTTGTGGTTGAATGGATGAACTTTTATTATTTTTGGGGATTTTTCTGTTTTACTATGAACATGATTGTGTGGCTATATATGATGATTGGAAATGGTATATAATGATTCTAGAATGTGGAAAAAGTGGAAGATTGCAAGTAATTTCTGTTTTGGAAGAAATTTCAGAAAATTAGGTTTTGTGAAGGAACATTCTGTCCGAATTTATAGCTCATAGATAGAGGCCGAATTGGCCTTAGCTCAAAACATGAAAGTTGTAGGGAATGAAATTTTAAAGGTGGCTACAAAATTTCAGGTCAATCGGAGTAGCGTAGAGTGAGAAAAGTCGAAATTACTATTGCTGTTCTGGTTTACCCGAAATTGGGATTTGCGACTGTAATTGGTTGTTTTGGCTGGAATTGCTTCCGAATTGGATGTTGAGGTCTTCTGATGAAATTTATCCCTGTTTCTTAGCTTTCAACTGGTTTTGGAATTTCTGGATTTGGACTTGGAGAGCCTGAGTTATGATGTTTCCGCTAGAATGCGTTCTGTGAATCTGTTTTTGTGATTCTGGTGTAGTATCTTACATTTTTGACCTGGTTACACTCGAAACTGGGTTGAGTGACCTTCTGTAATATTGTAGCCCTATCTCTTAGCTTCGAAACGGTGGGTCTTGTACCTTCATCCGACCATCGTAGTGCCATTGGTACCATTACCGCAAAATGACGTCAAAACTATTTTTCTGGTTTTGAGCTTAACTTTCATTTCCGAACTTTTCCATAGCTTGACTTGTACTAGTACTACTTGGAGCTTGCTGAATGGCTATTGGATGAACTTGTTGTTGTGTGTGTACCTTTGGGACTGGTTGAGGAAATAATGAAGCCGTGACGGCTGGAAAAGTAAGCAAATTCAGGGGAAGTGCTGTCCGAACTTTTAAAGGATTTGTTTGTATTGAGTTTGTGATCTAAGACTTGGATTTGAGCAAGGCAATGTTATATGATGGATGATTTCTGAGCCATTGAGGTGAGTGACCTCAAACTATTTCTAAAGTTATTTATAAACTGTTTCTTGCATTATTTACTTTTGATCTGTTTCCAAAGTTACTTTTGAACTGTTTTCTTGCATATCATGCATGCTTATATGAGAGTGTTCTTTGTTTGATATATTTTCTTGACTTATTGGCTTGTTATTATGGTGTTAAGTGCTTTCAATGATTGTTAAAACGAGTTTTCTGGGCGAGTGTGTACTTTATCGCACTCGACCTAAATAAATATGAAATTTTCAATGATTAATGATTAAATGTTAGTTGCGCATGAATGTAAGCCGTTTGGCTGAACTGGCCACTGCCCTTCGTTGCCGATTGACTCGAGCCAGAAGCGGATTCGGTCGGGCGATATGGTGACCCTGGGTGAATTTGGTATACTCGAGTATTACCTTGTAGTCCGGCTACGTCCGGATGGGTGGAGTCCGGCTACGTCCGGATGGGTGGAGACCGGCCAACGTCCGGAAAAAAAAAAAGATGAACGAGGGATTATTTATAAAAAAATGAACGTATCCTTTTCATGAATGTTACTATCGCTTTCCATTGTACATGTTTCTTGAATTATTGATACTCCATATTTAATGTTTTGTAAAGGCTGTAATCGTTTCTGGACTTATCATTTGATTTATGACATCATTGATTTATGACATCATTGAAAAGAAATATTGTTAAACCGATTTGATTATTGATTTTCTGGTTACTCGCTGAGCTTCTAGCTCACCCCAAAAATATTTTATTCCCCTCCACAGGGCTCAAGGCGAAGGCAGGACTTGTTGTGCTTATTCACGTGAATGGATGGCCTTTATGTTGTACAATTTGGATTTGGAATCATTTTATGTATAGTTGGAAATTGTTACCACTGCATTTGTGACATGTAATTATTGGAGACTTGGATGTATATTTGTGGACCATGTGATGTATATTTGAGGTTTATTCTTGTAATTCATTTGAGGACTTTAGTGAACGACTGAGTCCCGGCGAGAGCCGGGCAGGCGGCCCGCCGAACCCTCTGGTTCGCCTTAGGGGGAGGTGGGGTCGTCACAAAGTTGAATCGATTGATGGAAGGAATCACGTGTCACGGGGAGTTTTTGCATTTAACTCTTATTCTACACCTTCTTACCACTTAATTAATGACGTTCCATTGCTTATGTATCCAATTTCTGGTTCAAAACAAGCTGAGACTCATTTTGTTTTTGTAGGTTGTAAGGCTGCTCGAAATTTTCCAGCTTTGATTAAAGAGTTGCAACCTGATTTCATGCTTGTGCCAACTGCTTGTAATCTTCCATGCATATTCATACATCCAAAAGCTGGTCACCATGAGATCATCTTATCAACTCAAACTGGCGCAAATTCAAGTGACTCGTCTGGAGTGTGACCTTCACTTCATTGCTGCCACTTATGTTGGGTGATGCAGACAAGTGTGTCAATCAAGACCCGAATGTTGTTTTTACCTCACTGGTTCATTCTTCCACGGAAGTGCAACATGAATGGCTCATTGCTCTACCTCCAGATGGGCAAGTAGTGCCAAATCAGCAACAACTAGGGTCGAATTATACTACCTTGCACAATCAGATTCAAGATTTTTCTAAGCTGAATGAGAGTCATCATGAAGATCCCTATCTAGTGCATGTGAAACGTAAGTTGTCAAGTAGTATTAACCCTACATATACTAATTGTGTGATTTGTTTTATGGGTTTGAATTTGACATGCAAACGACCAAGGGTTGATGAGAGAGTTTTGGAGTGCTACATGGAATTTTCACAAGCTTTTTACAAGGTGTTTCTTGTCTTGGCGAATGTCCGTGTTCAAGAGCATCACGAGGTTGTCCAAGCGACATGTGACGTGGCTGGTGCTCATTCATCTCGCTCCCACATTGCATGGAGTACCACTTTTTCCCACGATTTAAGGACAAATGCTTTTCAAGAGGAGGGGAATGATACGAATGAGCAAGCCTCAAAGGGAGGATTGGGCCTCGATTAAGTAGCTCTTGTTGAGCTTAGCTTCGGCCATGTGGGCCTTAGGTCCAATAGTGCTTTAGCTAGTCATTAAGCTAGTTAATTAGTAGGTTAGCTTTCGGCCAAGAGAGACCCATTGGGCTGGCCGATTTTCCCTTCATGCTTTCCAAGCTTTATTAGGTTTAGTCAAGGCTATAAATAGCCCTAAAGCTGATGGTACATTTAGTTTTTGCGATGTTATTAATAAAATTCCAGAATTTCGTCTTCCATTAAGCCAAATTCCTCTAGCTTGTGAAAGCTAAGTTGAACATCCTAGTGTGGTTCCTAGGTTGTTTATTGACTTATCAATCAAGCAAACACACTTGATTGTGGCATCCTCTGCCGTTGAATTCGTTCTTGAGTGGTCCGAGTTTGGGTTCAACTCCGTCGATTCCGTAACGTGTCCTCTAAGATGCTAAGTTGCTTCCGCGACCGGGCAGCGAGACCCTCGACAGCTCAGCGGAGGTCGAAGACCTGATTGACTAACACCAAAGCAACACCAAAATACCACCAAACCCCCGACCAAAAGGCCGAGGACCAGCACGCTCCGCAAATTCCAGAATTTTGGGTTGTCGGGTAGAGTACTTCTACGATTTTCAAAAATTCAGCCTTGAAGGCATTTTGTCTTGCCTTCTTTTTCAGTCATTAGTCCTAATCTGAGTTTTAGATCGCGTCTAGGCCTTCATTCACCTCCATTCCTTGCTGCTATCTTGTGTCACTTGTTGACTAGTCAAGAACGTACCTTGCGGTGACGCCTAATTTGTTCAACCCGAGCAACTAGCAAGCCAAGGAATTGCTTGGTGAGACTATTAGAGAGTGATACACTTGAGTGAAACACAAGCGTGAGTGACCTATACATTGTACCAAAAAAAAAAGAAGGAGAGAAGAAGTCGTTTGCTTATTTTCTTTTGCAGGTTTACCTAAGCATGTCTAGTGGAGTTGGTGACCAAACAATGGACTTTAAACTACACATGGTGGCCATGATGGAAGAATTCAAGCAGAGTTTGGATGAAGCTTTCGAGCCTCTTCATAGACGCCTTGACCGAATGGTGAATAAGGATGTCAAGAGGAGGGGTTCCCCACAATTTCATCCTGACGTCCAACCTACCTCTTCAAAGTCATTATATTCAAGGAGAAGGGAGGAGGTTCATTCGACAACAAAGCATGCAAATACTTTATCCATAGATGAAGGAGTTAGTTGAATGCAGGAGACATGTCAACAACTCTCCTCCAACAAAAACTTGAAAAAGAGCGAGTTGAGTATGGTGGTGAGAGTGCACTTGAGGTAAAAGTTGTGGAATGTGAGATTGAAAAAGAGGTAAAAAAATCTGAGGAGATGAGTGAAGCATCAAGTGAGCTGATTGTGCATGGGAAGGCGGGTGTTTATAGTTTTCCTAACGAACTTAACTTTGCCTTGTTTAGTGTTTCTGCTTTTGTACGGATTGAGCGAAGTCGAGTGAAGTTAGTCATGCAATGTTCCATTCCAAAGTTGCTTGTACAATTCACTAGCTTCCATGGAGTTTGTCTTCTAGGAGATAGATCTATTTG
Source organism: Coffea arabica (assembly GCF_036785885.1). Taxonomy (NCBI): domain Eukaryota; kingdom Viridiplantae; phylum Streptophyta; class Magnoliopsida; order Gentianales; family Rubiaceae; genus Coffea; species Coffea arabica. Next base: position 31,380,663 of record NC_092323.1, on the reverse strand, counting down.
GTATCACTTCATGGAACAACCCGAATCTGTCCGCACCAATGGAGAATTAATTCGAACTCCATATTTCTATTCTTGTTTGTTACCCATGGTTCATTCATCATCTTTATGTTCTTTTGAGCATTATTTCCATCCTCACACATGTATTTCCTATGCAGATTTTGAAGGAAAATGTAAAGAGCCATCAATGCAGTCTCAAGTTGAATCGATTGATGGAAGGAATCACGTGTCACGGGGAGTTTTTGCATTTAACTCTTATTCTACACCTTCTTACCACTTAATTAATGACGTTCCATTGCTTATGTATCCAATTTCTGGTTCAAAACAAGCTGAGACTCATTTTGTTTTTGTAGGTTGTAAGGCTGCTCGAAATTTTCCAGCTTTGATTAAAGAGTTGCAACCTGATTTCATGCTTGTGCCAGCTGCTTGTAATCTTCCATGCATATTCATACATCCAAAAGCTGGTCACCATGAGATCATCTTATCAACTCAAACTGGCGCAAATTCAAGTGACTCGTCTGGAGTGTGACCTTCACTTCATTGCTGCCACTTATGTTGGGTGATGCAGACAAGTGTGTCAATCAAGACCCGAATGTTGTTTTTACCTCACTGGTTCATTCTTCCACGGAAGTGCAACATGAATGGCTCATTGCTCTATCTCCAGATGGGCAAGTAGTGCCAAATCAGCAACAACTAGGGTCGAATTATACTACCTTGCACAATCAGATTCAAGATTTTTCTAAGCTGAATGAGAGTCATCATGAAGATCCCTATCTAGTGCATGTGAAACGTAAGTTGTCAAGTAGTATTAACCCTACATATACTAATTGTGTGATTTGTTTTATGGGTTTGAATTTGACATGCAAACGACCAAGGGTTGATGAGAGAGTTTTGGAGTGCTACATGGAATTTTCACAAGCTTTATACAAGGTGTTTCTTGTCTTGGCGAATGTCCTTGTTCAAGAGCATCACGAGGTTGTCCAAGCGACATGTGACGTGGCTGGTGCTCATTCATCTCGCTCCCACATTGCATGGAGTACCACTTTTTCCCAAGATTTAAGGACAAATCCTTTTCAAGAGGAGGGGAATGATACGAATGAGCAAGCCTCAAAGGGAGGATTGGGCCTCGATTAAGTAGCTCTTGTTGAGCTTAGCTTCGGCCATGTGGGCCTTAGGTCCAATAGTGCTTTAGCTAGTCATTAAGCTAGTTAATTAGTAGGTTAGCTTTCGGCCAAGAGAGACCCAATGGGCTGGCCGATTTTCCCTTCATGCTTTCCAAGCTTTATTAGGTTTAGTCAAGGCTATAAATAGCCCTAAAGCTGATGGTACATTTAGTTTTTGCGATGTTATTTATAAAATTCCAGAATTTCGTCTTCCATTAAGCCAAATTCCTCTAGCTTGTGAAAGCTAAGTTGAACATCCTAGTGTGGTTCCTAGGTTGTTTATTGACTTATCAATCAAGCAAACACACTTGATTGTGGCATCCTCTGCCGTTGAATTCGTTCTTGAGTGGTCCGAGTTTGGGTTCAACTCCGTCGATTCCGTAACGTGTCCTCTAAGATCCTAAGTTGCTTCCGCGACCGGGCAGCGAGACCCTCGACAGCTCAGCGGAGGTCGAAGACCTGATTGACTAACACCAAAGCAACACCAAAATACCACCAAACCCCCGACCAAAAGGCCGAGGACCAGCACGCTCCGCAAATTCCAGAATTTTGGGTTGTCGGGTAGAGTACTTCTACGATTTTCAAAAATTCAGCCTTGAAGGCATTTTGTCTTGCCTTCTTTTTCAGTCATTAGTCCTAATCTGAGTTTTAGATCGCGTCTAGGCCTTCATTCACCTCCATTCCTTGCTGCTATCTTGTGTCACTTGTTGACTAGTCAAGAACGTACCTTGCGGTGACGCCTAATTTGTTCAACCCGAGCAACTAGCAAGCCAAGGAATTGCTTGGTGAGACTATTAGAGAGTGATACACTTGAGTGAAACACAAGCGTGAGTGACCTATACATTGTACCAAAAAAAAAAGAAGGAGAGAAGAAGTCGTTTGCTTATTTTCTTTTGCAGGTTTACCTAAGCATGTCTAGTGGAGTTGGTGACCAAACAATGGACTTTAAACTACACATGGTGGCCATGATGGAAGAATTCAAGCAGAGTTTGGATGAAGCTTTCGAGCCTCTTCATAGACGCCTTGACCGAATGGTGAATAAGGATGTCAAGAGGAGGGGTTCCCCACAATTTCATCCTGACGTCCAACCTACCTCTTCAAAGTCATTATATTCAAGGAGAAGGGAGGAGGTTCATTCGACAACAAAGCATGCAAATACTTTATCCATAGATGAAGGAGTTAGTTGAGTGCAGGAGACATGTCAACAACTCTCCTCCAACAAAAACTTGAAAAAGAGCGAGTTGAGTATGGTGGTGAGAGTGCACTTGAGGTAAAAGTTGTGGAATGTGAGATTGAAAAAGAGGTAAAAAAATCTGAGGAGATGAGTGAAGCATCAAGTGAGCTGATTGTGCATGGGAAGGCGGGTGTTTATAGTTTTCCTAACGAACTTAACTTTGCCTTGTTTAGTGTTTCTGCTTTTGTACGGATTGAGCGAAGTCGAGTGAAGTTAGTCATGCAATGTTCCATTCCAAAGTTGCTTGTACAATTCACTAGCTTCCATGGAGTTTGTCTTCTAGGAGATAGATCTATTTGGTATCACTTCATGGAACAACCCGAATCTGTCCGCACCAATGGAGAATTAATTCGAACTCCATATTTCTATTCTTGTTTGTTACCCATGGTTCATTCATCATCTTTACGTTCTTTTGAGCATTATTTCCATCCTCACACATGTATTTCCTATGCAGATTTTGAAGGAAAATGTAAAGAGCCATCAATGCAGTCTCAAGTTGAATCGATTGATGGAAGGAATCACGTGTCACGGGGAGTTTTTGCATTTAACTCTTATTCTACACCTTCTTACCACTTAATTAATGACGTTCCATTGCTTATGTATCCAATTTCTGGTTAAAAACAAGCTGAGACTCATTTTGTTTTTGTAGGTTGTAAGGCTGCTCGAAATTTTCCAGCTTTGATTAAAGAGTTGCAACCTGATTTCATGCTTGTGCCAGCTGCTTGTAATCTTCCATGCATATTCATACATCCAAAAGCTGGTCACCATGAGATCATCTTATCAACTCAAACTGGCGCAAATTCAAGTGACTCGTCTGGAGTGTGACCTTCACTTCATTGCTGCCACTTATGTTGGGTGATGCAGACAAGTGTGTCAATCAAGACCCGAATGTTGTTTTTACCTCACTGGTTCATTCTTCCACGGAAGTGCAACATGAATGGCTCATTGCTCTATCTCCAGATGGGCAAGTAGTGCCAAATCAGCAACAACTAGGGTCGAATTATACTACCTTGCACAATCAGATTCAAGATTTTTCTAAGCTGAATGAGAGTCATCATGAAGATCCCTATCTAGTGCATGTGAAACGTAAGTTGTCAAGTAGTATTAACCCTACATATACTAATTGTGTGATTTGTTTTATGGGTTTGAATTTGACATGCAAACGACCAAGGGTTGATGAGAGAGTTTTGGAGTGCTACATGGAATTTTCACAAGCTTTATACAAGGTGTTTCTTGTCTTGGCGAATGTCCTTGTTCAAGAGCATCACGAGGTTGTCCAAGCGACATGTGACGTGGCTGGTGCTCATTCATCTCGCTCCCACATTGCATGGAGTACCACTTTTTCCCAAGATTTAAGGACAAATACTTTTCAAGAGGAGGGGAATGATACGAATGAGCAAGCCTCAAAGGGAGGATTGGGCCTCGATTAAGTAGCTCTTGTTGAGCTTAGCTTCGGCCATGTGGGACTTAGGTCCAATAGTGCTTTAGCTAGTCATTAAGCTAGTTAATTAGTAGGTTAGCTTTCGGCCAAGAGAGACCCAATGGGCTGGCCGATTTTCCCTTCATGCTTTCCAAGCTTTATTAGGTTTAGTCAAGGCTATAAATAGCCCTAAAGCTGATGGTACATTTAGTTTTTGCGATGTTATTAATAAAATTCCAGAATTTCGTCTTCCATTAAGCAAAATTCCTCTAGCTTGTGAAAGCTAAGTTGAACATCCTAGTGTGGTTCCTAGGTTGTTTATTGACTTATCAATCAAGCAAACACACTTGATTGTGGCATCCTCTGCCGTTGAATTCGTTCTTGAGTGGTCCGAGTTTGGGTTCAACTCCGTCGATTCCGTAACGTGTCCTCTAAGATCCTAAGTTGCTTCCGCGACCGGGCAGCGAGACCCTCGACAGCTCAGCGGAGGTCGAAGACCTGATTGACTAACACCAAAGCAACACCAAAATACCACCAAACCCCCGACCAAAAGGCCGAGGACCAGCACGCTCCGCAAATTCCAGAATTTTGGGTTGTCGGGTAGAGTACTTCTACGATTTTCAAAAATTCAGCCTTGAAGGCATTTTGTCTTGCCTTCTTTTTCAGTCATTAGTCCTAATCTGAGTTTTAGATCGCGTCTAGGCCTTCATTCACCTCCATTCCTTGCTGCTATCTTGTGTCACTTGTTGACTAGTCAAGAACGTACCTTGCGGTGACGCCTAATTTGTTCAACCCGAGCAACTAGCAAGCCAAGGAATTGCTTGGTGAGACTATTAGATAGTGATACACTTGAGTGAAACACAAGCGTGAGTGACCTATACATTGTACCAAAAAAAAAAGAAGGAGAGAAGAAGTCGTTTGCTTATTTTCTTTTGCAGGTTTACCTAAGCATGTCTAGTGGAGTTGGTGACCAAACAATGGACTTTAAACTACACATGGTGGCCATGATGGAAGAATTCAAGCAGAGTTTGGATGAAGCTTTCGAGCCTCTTCATAGACGCCTTGACCGAATGGTGAATAAGGATGTCAAGAGGAGGGGTTCCCCACAATTTCATCCTGACGTCCAACCTACCTCTTCAAAGTCATTATATTCAAGGAGAAGGGAGGAGGTTCATTCGACAACAAAGCATGCAAATACTTTATCCATAGATGAAGGAGTTAGTTGAGTGCAGGAGACATGTCAACAACTCTCCTCCAACAAAAACTTGAAAAAGAGCGAGTTGAGTATGGTGGTGAGAGTGCACTTGAGGTAAAAGTTGAGGAATGTGAGATTGACAAAGAGGTAAAAAAATCTGAGGAGATGAGTGAAGCATCAAGTGAGCTGATTGTGCATGGGAAGGCGGGTGTTTATAGTTTTCCTAACGAACTTAACTTTGCCTTGTTTAGTGTTTCTGCTTTTGTACGGATTGAGCGAAGTCGAGTGAAGTTAGTCATGCAATGTTCCATTCCAAAGTTGCTTGTACAATTCACTAGCTTCCATGGAGTTTGTCTTCTAGGAGATAGATCTATTTGGTATCACTTCATGGAACAACCCGAATCTGTCCGCACCAATGGAGAATTAATTCGAACTCCATATTTCTATTCTTTTTTGTTACCCATGGTTCATTCATCATCTTTACGTTCTTTTGAGCATTATTTCCATCCTCACACATGTATTTCCTATGCAGATTTTGAAGGAAAATGTAAAGAGCCATCAATGCAGTCTCAAGTTGAATCGATTGATGGAAGGAATCACGTGTCACGGGGAGTTTTTGCATTTAACTCTTATTCTACACCTTCTTACCACTTAATTAATGACGTTCCATTGCTTATGTATCCAATTTCTGGTTAAAAACAAGCTGAGACTCATTTTGTTTTTGTAGGTTGTAAGGCTGCTCGAAATTTTCCAGCTTTGATTAAAGAGTTGCAACCTGATTTCATGCTTGTGCCAGCTACTTGTAATCTTCCATGCATATTCATACATCCAAAAGCTGGTCACCATGAGATCATCTTATCAACTCAAACTGGCGCAAATTCAAGTGACTCGTCTGGAGTGTGACCTTCACTTCATTGCTGCCACTTATGTTGGGTGATGCAGACAAGTGTGTCAATCAAGACCCGAATGTTGTTTTTACCTCACTGGTTCATTCTTCCACGGAAGTGCAACATGAATGGCTCATTGCTCTATCTCCAGATGGGCAAGTAGTGCCAAATCAGCAACAACTAGGGTCGAATTATACTACCTTGCACAATCAGATTCAAGATTTTTCTAAGCTGAATGAGAGTCATCATGAAGATCCCTATCTAGTGCATGTGAAACGTAAGTTGTCAAGTAGTATTAACCCTACATATACTAATTGTGTGATTTGTTTTATGGGTTTGAATTTGACATGCAAACGACCAAGGGTTGATGAGAGAGTTTTGGAGTGCTACATGGAATTTTCACAAGCTTTATACAAGGTGTTTCTTGTCTTGGCGAATGTCCTTGTTCAAGAGCATCACGAGGTTGTCCAAGCGACATGTGACGTGGCTGGTGCTCATTCATCTCGCTCCCACATTGCATGGAGTACCACTTTTTCCCAAGATTTAAGGACAAATCCTTTTCAAGAGGAGGGGAATGATACGAATGAGCAAGCCTCAAAGGGAGGATTGGGCCTCGATTAAGTAGCTCTTGTTGAGCTTAGCTTCGGCCATGTGGGCCTTAGGTCCAATAGTGCTTTAGCTAGTCATTAAGCTAGTTAATTAGTAGGTTAGCTTTCGGCCAAGAGAGACCCAATGGGCTGGCCGATTTTCCCTTCATGCTTTTCAAGCTTTATTAGGTTTAGTCAAGGCTATAAATAGCCCTAAAGCTGATGGTACATTTAGTTTTTGCGATGTTATTTATAAAATTCCAGAATTTCGTCTTCCATTAAGCCAAATTCCTCTAGCTTGTGAAAGCTAAGTTGAACATCCTAGTGTGGTTCCTAGGTTGTTTATTGACTTATCAATCAAGCAAACACACTTGATTGTGGCATCCTCTGCCGTTGAATTCGTTCTTGAGTGGTCCGAGTTTGGGTTCAACTCCGTCGATTCCGTAACGTGTCCTCTAAGATCCTAAGTTGCTTCCGCGACCGGGCAGCGAGACCCTCGACAGCTCAGCGGAGGTCGAAGACCTGATTGACTAACACCAAAGCAACACCAAAATACCACCAAACCCCCGACCAAAAGGCCGAGGACCAGCACGCTCCGCAAATTCCAGAATTTTGGGTTGTCGGGTAGAGTACTTCTACGATTTTCAAAAATTCAGCCTTGAAGGCATTTTGTCTTGCCTTCTTTTTCAGTCATTAGTCCTAATCTGAGTTTTAGATCGCGTCTAGGCCTTCATTCACCTCCATTCCTTGCTGCTATCTTGTGTCACTTGTTGACTAGTCAAGAACGTACCTTGCGGTGACGCCTAATTTGTTCAACCCGAGCAACTAGCAAGCCAAGGAATTGCTTGGTGAGACTATTAGATAGTGATACACTTGAGTGAAACACAAGCGTGAGTGACCTATACATTGTACCAAAAAAAAAAGAAGGAGAGAAGAAGTCGTTTGCTTATTTTCTTTTGCAGGTTTACCTAAGCATGTCTAGTGGAGTTGGTGACCAAACAATGGACTTTAAACTACACATGGTGGCCATGATGGAAGAATTCAAGCAGAGTTTGGATGAAGCTTTCGAGCCTCTTCATAGACGCCTTGACCGAATGGTGAATAAGGATGTCAAGAGGAGGGGTTCCCCACAATTTCATCCTGACGTCCAACCTACCTCTTCAAAGTCATTATATTCAAGGAGAAGGGAGGAGGTTCATTCGACAACAAAGCATGCAAATACTTTATCCATAGATGAAGGAGTTAGTTGAGTGCAGGAGACATGTCAACAACTCTCCTCCAACAAAAACTTGAAAAAGAGCGAGTTGAGTATGGTGGTGAGAGTGCACTTGAGGTAAAAGTTGAGGAATGTGAGATTGAAAAAGAGGTAAAAAAATCTGAGGAGATGAGTGAAGCATCAAGTGAGCTGATTGTGCATGGGAAGGCGGGTGTTTATAGTTTTCCTAACGAACTTAACTTTGCCTTGTTTAGTGTTTCTGCTTTTGTACGGATTGAGCGAAGTCGAGTGAAGTTAGTCATGCAATGTTCCATTCCAAAGTTGCTTGTACAATTCACTAGCTTCCATGGAGTTTGTCTTCTAGGAGATAGATCTATTTGGTATCACTTCATGGAACAACCCGAATCTGTCCGCACCAATGGAGAATTAATTCGAACTCCATATTTCTATTCTTTTTTGTTACCCATGGTTCATTCATCATCTTTACGTTCTTTTGAGCATTATTTCCATCCTCACACATGTATTTCCTATGCAGATTTTGAAGGAAAATGTAAAGAGCCATCAATGCAGTCTCAAGTTGAATCGATTGATGGAAGGAATCACGTGTCACGGGGAGTTTTTGCATTTAACTCTTATTCTACACCTTCTTACCACTTAATTAATGACGTTCCATTGCTTATGTATCCAATTTCTGGTTAAAAACAAGCTGAGACTCATTTTGTTTTTGTAGGTTGTAAGGCTGCTCGAAATTTTCCAGCTTTGATTAAAGAGTTGCAACCTGATTTCATGCTTGTGCCAGCTGCTTGTAATCTTCCATGCATATTCATACATCCAAAAGCTGGTCACCATGAGATCATCTTATCAACTCAAACTGGCGCAAATTCAAGTGACTCGTCTGGAGTGTGACCTTCACTTCATTGCTGCCACTTATGTTGGGTGATGCAGACAAGTGTGTCAATCAAGACCCGAATGTTGTTTTTACCTCACTGGTTCATTCTTCCACGGAAGTGCAACATGAATGGCTCATTGCTCTATCTCCAGATGGGCAAGTAGTGCCAAATCAGCAACAACTAGGGTCGAATTATACTACCTTGCACAATCAGATTCAAGATTTTTCTAAGCTGAATGAGAGTCATCATGAAGATCCCTATCTAGTGCATGTGAAACGTAAGTTGTCAAGTAGTATTAACCCTACATATACTAATTGTGTGATTTGTTTTATGGGTTTGAATTTGACATGCAAACGACCAAGGGTTGATGAGAGAGTTTTGGAGTGCTACATGGAATTTTCACAAGCTTTATACAAGGTGTTTCTTGTCTTGGCGAATGTCCTTGTTCAAGAGCATCACGAGGTTGTCCAAGCGACATGTGACGTGGCTGGTGCTCATTCATCTCGCTCCCACATTGCATGGAGTACCACTTTTTCCCAAGATTTAAGGACAAATCCTTTTCAAGAGGAGGGGAATGATACGAATGAGCAAGCCTCAAAGGGAGGATTGGGCCTCGATTAAGTAGCTCTTGTTGAGCTTAGCTTCGGCCATGTGGGCCTTAGGTCCAATAGTGCTTTAGCTAGTCATTAAGCTAGTTAATTAGTAGGTTAGCTTTCGGCCAAGAGAGACCCAATGGGCTGGCCGATTTTCCCTTCATGCTTTCCAAGCTTTATTAGGTTTAGTCAAGGCTATAAATAGCCCTAAAGCTGATGGTACATTTAGTTTTTGCGATGTTATTAATAAAATTCCAGAATTTCGTCTTCCATTAAGCAAAATTCCTCTAGCTTGTGAAAGCTAAGTTGAACATCCTAGTGTGGTTCCTAGGTTGTTTATTGACTTATCAATCAAGCAAACACACTTGATTGTGGCATCCTCTGCCGTTGAATTCGTTCTTGAGTGGTCCGAGTTTGGGTTCAACTCCGTCGATTCCGTAACGTGTCCTCTAAGATCCTAAGTTGCTTCCGCGACCGGGCAGCGAGACCCTCGACAGCTCAGCGGAGGTCGAAGACCTGATTGACTAACACCAAAGCAACACCAAAATACCACCAAACCCCCGACCAAAAGGCCGAGGACCAGCACTCTCCGCAAATTCCAGAATTTTGGGTTGTCGGGTAGAGTACTTCTACGATTTTCAAAAATTCAGCCTTGAAGGCATTTTGTCTTGCCTTCTTTTTCAGTCATTAGTCCTAATCTGAGTTTTAGATCGCGTCTAGGCCTTCATTCACCTCCATTCCTTGCTGCTATCTTGTGTCACTTGTTGACTAGTCAAGAACGTACCTTGCGGTGACGCCTAATTTGTTCAACCCGAGCAACTAGCAAGCCAAGGAATTGCTTGGTGAGACTATTAGAGAGTGATACACTTGAGTGAAACACAAGCGTGAGTGACCTATACATTGTACCAAAAAAAAAAGAAGGAGAGAAGAAGTCGTTTGCTTATTTTCTTTTGCAGGTTTACCTAAGCATGTCTAGTGGAGTTGGAGTTGGTGACCAAACAATGGACTTTAAACTACACATGGTGGCCATGATGGAAGAATTCAAGCAGAGTTTGGATGAAGCTTTCGAGCCTCTTCATAGACGCCTTGACCGAATGGTGAATAAGGATGTCAAGAGGAGGGGTTCCCCACAATTTCATCCTGACGTCCAACCTACCTCTTCAAAGTCATTATATTCAAGGAGAAGGGAGGAGGTTCATTCGACAACAAAGCATGCAAATACTTTATCCATAGATGAAGGAGTTAGTTGAGTGCAGGAGACATGTCAACAACTCTCCTCCAACAAAAACTTGAAAAAGAGCGAGTTGAGTATGGTGGTGAGAGTGCACTTGAGGTAAAAAGTTGAGGAATGTGAGATTGAAAAAGAGGTAAAAAAATCTGAGGAGATGAGTGAAGCATCAAGTGAGCTGATTGTGCATGGGAAGGCGGGTGTTTATAGTTTTCCTAACGAACTTAACTTTGCCTTGTTTAGTGTTTCTGCTTTTGTACGGATTGAGCGAAGTCGAGTGAAGTTAGTCATGCAATGTTCCATTCCAAAGTTGCTTGTACAATTCACTAGCTTCCATGGAGTTTGTCTTCTAGGAGATAGATCTATTTGGTATCACTTCATGGAACAACCCGAATCTGTCCGCACCAATGGAGAATTAATTCGAACTCCATATTTCTATTCTTGTTTGTTACCCATGGTTCATTCATCATCTTTACCTTCTTTTGAGCATTATTTCCATCCTCACACATGTATTTCCTATGCAGATTTTGAAGGAAAATGTAAAGAGCCATCAATGCAGTCTCAAGTTGAATCGATTGATGGAAGGAATCACGTGTGACGGGGAGTTTTTGCATTTAACTCTTATTCTACACCTTCTTACCACTTAATTAATGACGTTCCATTGCTTATGTATCCAATTTCTGGTTAAAAACAAGCTGAGACTCATTTTGTTTTTGTAGGTTGTAAGGCTGCTCGAAATTTTCCAGCTTTGATTAAAGAGTTGCAACCTGATTTCATGCTTGTGCCAGCTGCTTGTAATCTTCCATGCATATTCATACATCCAAAAGCTGGTCACCATGAGATCATCTTATCAACTCAAACTGGCGCAAATTCAAGTGACTCGTCTGGAGTGTGACCTTCACTTCATTGCTGCCACTTATGTTGGGTGATGCAGACAAGTGTGTCAATCAAGACCCGAATGTTGTTTTTACCTCACTGGTTCATTCTTCCACGGAAGTGCAACATGAATGGCTCATTGCTCTATCTCCAGATGGGCAAGTAGTGCCAAATCAGCAACAACTAGGGTCGAATTATACTACCTTGCACAATCAGATTCAAGATTTTTCTAAGCTGAATGAGAGTCATCATGAAGATCCCTATCTAGTGCATGTGAAACGTAAGTTGTCAAGTAGTATTAACCCTACATATACTAATTGTGTGATTTGTTTTATGGGTTTGAATTTGACATGCAAACGACCAAGGGTTGATGAGAGAGTTTTGGAGTGCTACATGGAATTTTCACAAGCTTTATACAAGGTGTTTCTTGTCTTGGCGAATGTCCTTGTTCAAGAGCATCACGAGGTTGTCCAAGCGACATGTGACGTGGCTGGTGCTCATTCATCTCGCTCCCACATTGCATGGAGTACCACTTTTTCCCAAGATTTAAGGACAAATCCTTTTCAAGAGGAGGGGAATGATACGAATGAGCAAGCCTCAAAGGGAGGATTGGGCCTCGATTAAGTAGCTCTTGTTGAGCTTAGCTTCGGCCATGTGGGCCTTAGGTCCAATAGTGCTTTAGCTAGTCATTAAGCTAGTTAATTAGTAGGTTAGCTTTCGGCCAAGAGAGACCCAATGGGCTGGCCGATTTTCCCTTCATGCTTTCCAAGCTTTATTAGGTTTAGTCAAGGCTATAAATAGCCCTAAAGCTGATGGTACATTTAGTTTTTGCGATGTTATTAATAAAATTCCAGAATTTCGTCTTCCATTAAGCAAAATTCCTCTAGCTTGTGAAAGCTAAGTTGAACATCCTAGTGTGGTTCCTAGGTTGTTTATTGACTTATCAATCAAGCAAACACACTTGATTGTGGCATCCTCTGCCGTTGAATTCGTTCTTGAGTGGTCCGAGTTTGGGTTCAACTCCGTCGATTCCGTAACGTGTCCTCTAAGATCCTAAGTTGCTTCCGCGACCGGGCAGCGAGACCCTCGACAGCTCAGCGGAGGTCGAAGACCTGATTGACTAACACCAAAGCAACACCAAAATACCACCAAACCCCCGACCAAAAGGCCGAGGACCAGCACTCTCCGCAAATTCCAGAATTTTGGGTTGTCGGGTAGAGTACTTCTACGATTTTCAAAAATTCAGCCTTGAAGGCATTTTGTCTTGCCTTCTTTTTCAGTCATTAGTCCTAATCTGAGTTTTAGATCGCGTCTAGGCCTTCATTCACCTCCATTCCTTGCTGCTATCTTGTGTCACTTGTTGACTAGTCAAGAACGTACCTTGCGGTGACGCCTAATTTGTTCAACCCGAGCAACTAGCAAGCCAAGGAATTGCTTGGTGAGACTATTAGAGAGTGATACACTTGAGTGAAACACAAGCGTGAGTGACCTATACATTGTACCAAAAAAAAAAGAAGGAGAGAAGAAGTCGTTTGCTTATTTTCTTTTGCAGGTTTACCTAAGCATGTCTAGTGGAGTTGGAGTTGGTGACCAAACAATGGACTTTAAACTACACATGGTGGCCATGATGGAAGAATTCAAGCAGAGTTTGGATGAAGCTTTCGAGCCTCTTCATAGACGCCTTGACCGAATGGTGAATAAGGATGTCAAGAGGAGGGGTTCCCCACAATTTCATCCTGACGTCCAACCTACCTCTTCAAAGTCATTATATTCAAGGAGAAGGGAGGAGGTTCATTCGACAACAAAGCATGCAAATACTTTATCCATAGATGAAGGAGTTAGTTGAGTGCAGGAGACATGTCAACAACTCTCCTCCAACAAAAACTTGAAAAAGAGCGAGTTGAGTATGGTGGTGAGAGTGCACTTGAGGTAAAAAGTTGAGGAATGTGAGATTGAAAAAGAGGTAAAAAAATCTGAGGAGATGAGTGAAGCATCAAGTGAGCTGATTGTGCATGGGAAGGCGGGTGTTTATAGTTTTCCTAACGAACTTAACTTTGCCTTGTTTAGTGTTTCTGCTTTTGTACGGATTGAGCGAAGTCGAGTGAAGTTAGTCATGCAATGTTCCATTCCAAAGTTGCTTGTACAATTCACTAGCTTCCATGGAGTTTGTCTTCTAGGAGATAGATCTATTTGGTATCACTTCATGGAACAACCCGAATCTGTCCGCACCAATGGAGAATTAATTCGAACTCCATATTTCTATTCTTGTTTGTTACCCATGGTTCATTCATCATCTTTACCTTCTTTTGAGCATTATTTCCATCCTCACACATGTATTTCCTATGCAGATTTTGAAGGAAAATGTAAAGAGCCATCAATGCAGTCTCAAGTTGAATCGATTGATGGAAGGAATCACGTGTGACGGGGAGTTTTTGCATTTAACTCTTATTCTACACCTTCTTACCACTTAATTAATGATGTTCCATTGCTTATGTATCCAATTTCTGGTTCAAAACAAGCTGAGACTCATTTTGTTTTTGTAGGTTGTAAGGCTGCTCGAAATTTTCCAGCTTTGATTAAAGAGTTGCAACCTGATTTCATGCTTGTGCCAGCTGCTTGTAATCTTCCATGCATATTCATACATCCAAAAGCTGGTCACCATGAGATCATCTTATCAACTCAAACTGGCGCAAATTCAAGTGACTCGTCTGGAGTGTGACCTTCACTTCATTGCTGCCACTTATGTTGGGTGATGCAGACAAGTGTGTCAATCAAGACCCGAATGTTGTTTTTACCTCACTGGTTCATTCTTCCACGGAAGTGCAACATGAATGGCTCATTGCTCTATCTCCAGATGGGCAAGTAGTGCCAAATCAGCAACAACTAGGGTCGAATTATACTACCTTGCACAATCAGATTCAAGATTTTTCTAAGCTGAATGAGAGTCATCATGAAGATCCCTATCTAGTGCATGTGAAACGTAAGTTGTCAAGTAGTATTAACCCTACATATACTAATTGTGTGATTTGTTTTATGGGTTTGAATTTGACATGCAAACGACCAAGGGTTGATGAGAGAGTTTTGGAGTGCTACATGGAATTTTCACAAGCTTTATACAAGGTGTTTCTTGTCTTGGCGAATGTCCTTGTTCAAGAGCATCACGAGGTTGTCCAAGCGACATGTGACGTGGCTGGTGCTCATTCATCTCGCTCCCACATTGCATGGAGTACCACTTTTTCCCAAGATTTAAGGACAAATCCTTTTCAAGAGGAGGGGAATGATACGAATGAGCAAGCCTCAAAGGGAGGATTGGGCCTCGATTAAGTAGCTCTTGTTGAGCTTAGCTTCGGCCATGTGGGCCTTAGGTCCAATAGTGCTTTAGCTAGTCATTGAGCTAGTTAATTAGTAGGTTAGCTTTCGGCCAAGAGAGACCCAATGGGCTGGCCGATTTTCCCTTCATGCTTTCCAAGCTTTATTAGGTTTAGTCAAGGCTATAAATAGCCCTAAAGCTGATGGTACATTTAGTTTTTGCGATGTTATTAATAAAATTCCAGAATTTCGTCTTCCATTAAGCCAAATTCCTCTAGCTTGTGAAAGCTAAGTTGAACATCCTAGTGTGGTTCCTAGGTTGTTTATTGACTTATCAATCAAGCAAACACACTTGATTGTGGCATCCTCTGCCGTTGAATTCGTTCTTGAGTGGTCCGAGTTTGGGTTCAACTCCGTCGATTCCGTAACGTGTCCTCTAAGATCCTAAGTTGCTTCCGCGACCGGGCAGCGAGACCCTCGACAGCTCAGCGGAGGTCGAAGACCTGATTGACTAACACCAAAGCAACACCAAAATACCACCAAACCCCCGACCAAAAGGCCGAGGACCAGCACGCTCCGCAAATTCCAGAATTTTGGGTTGTCGGGTAGAGTACTTCTAGGATTTTCAAAAATTCAGCCTTGAAGGCATTTTGTCTTGCCTTCTTTTTCAGTCATTAGTCCTAATCTGAGTTTTAGATCGCGTCTAGGCCTTCATTCACCTCCATTCCTTGCTGCTATCTTGTGTCACTTGTTGACTAGTCAAGAACGTACCTTGCGGTGACGCCTAATTTGTTCAACCCGAGCAACTAGCAAGCCAAGGAATTGCTTGGTGAGACTATTAGAGAGTGATACACTTGAGTGAAACACAAGCGTGAGTGACCTATACATTGTACCAAAAAAAAAAAGAAGGAGAGAAGAAGTCGTTTGCTTATTTTCTTTTGCAGGTTTACCTAAGCATGTCTAGTGGAGTTGGAGTTGGTGACCAAACAATGGACTTTAAACTACACATGGTGGCCATGATGGAAGAATTCAAGCAGAGTTTGGATGAAGCTTTCGAGCCTCTTCATAGACGCCTTGACCGAATGGTGAATAAGGATGTCAAGAGGAGGGGTTCCCCACAATTTCATCCTGACGTCCAACCTACCTCTTCAAAGTCATTATATTCAAGGAGAAGGGAGGAGGTTCATTCGACAACAAAGCATGCAAATACTTTATCCATAGATGAAGGAGTTAGTTGAGTGCAGGAGACATGTCAACAACTCTCCTCCAACAAAAACTTGAAAAAGAGCGAGTTGAGTATGGTGGTGAGAGTGCACTTGAGGTAAAAGTTGTGGAATGTGAGATTGAAAAAGAGGTAAAAAAATCTGAGGAGATGAGTGAAGCATCAAGTGAGCTGATTGTGCATGGGAAGGCGGGTGTTTATAGTTTTCCTAACGAACTTAACTTTGCCTTGTTTAGTGTTTCTGCTTTTGTACGGATTGAGCGAAGTCGAGTGAAGTTAGTCATGCAATGTTCCATTCCAAAGTTGCTTGTACAATTCACTAGCTTCCATGGAGTTTGTCTTCTAGGAGATAGATCTATTTGGTATCACTTCATGGAACAACCCGAATCTGTCCGCACCAATGGAGAATTAATTCGAACTCCATATTTCTATTCTTGTTTGTTACCCATGGTTCATTCATCATCTTTACCTTCTTTTGAGCATTATTTCCATCCTCACACATGTATTTCCTATGCAGATTTTGAAGGAAAATGTAAAGAGCCATCAATGCAGTCTCAAGTTGAATCGATTGATGGAAGGAATCACGTGTCACGGGGAGTTTTTGCATTTAACTCTTATTCTACACCTTCTTACCACTTAATTAATGACGTTCCATTGCTTATGTATCCAATTTCTGGTTAAAAACAAGCTGAGACTCATTTTGTTTTTGTAGGTTGTAAGGCTGCTCGAAATTTTCCAGCTTTGATTAAAGAGTTGCAACCTGATTTCATGCTTGTGCCAGCTGCTTGTAATCTTCCATGCATATTCATACATCCAAAAGCTGGTCACCATGAGATCATCTTATCAACTCAAACTGGCGCAAATTCAAGTGACTCGTCTGGAGTGTGACCTTCACTTCATTGCTGCCACTTATGTTGGGTGATGCAGACAAGTGTGTCAATCAAGACCCGAATGTTGTTTTTACCTCACTGGTTCATTCTTCCACGGAAGTGCAACATGAATGGCTCATTGCTCTATCTCCAGATGGGCAAGTAGTGCCAAATCAGCAACAACTAGGGTCGAATTATACTACCTTGCACAATCAGATTCAAGATTTTTCTAAGCTGAATGAGAGTCATCATGAAGATCCCTATCTAGTGCATGTGAAACGTAAGTTGTCAAGTAGTATTAACCCTACATATACTAATTGTGTGATTTGTTTTATGGGTTTGAATTTGACATGCAAACGACCAAGGGTTGATGAGAGAGTTTTGGAGTGCTACATGGAATTTTCACAAGCTTTATACAAGGTGTTTCTTGTCTTGGCGAATGTCCTTGTTCAAGAGCATCACGAGGTTGTCCAAGCGACATGTGACATGGCTGGTGCTCATTCATCTCGCTCCCACATTGCATGGAGTACCACTTTTTCCCAAGATTTAAGGACAAATCCTTTTCAAGAGGAGGGGAATGATACGAATGAGCAAGCCTCAAAGGGAGGATTGGGCCTCGATTAAGTAGCTCTTGTTGAGCTTAGCTTCGGCCATGTGGGCCTTAGGTCCAATAGTGCTTTAGCTAGTCATTGAGCTAGTTAATTAGTAGGTTAGCTTTCGGCCAAGAGAGACCCAATGGGCTGGCCGATTTTCCCTTCATGCTTTCCAAGCTTTATTAGGTTTAGTCAAGGCTATAAATAGCCCTAAAGCTGATGGTACATTTAGTTTTTGCGATGTTATTAATAAAATTCCAGAATTTCGTCTTCCATTAAGCCAAATTCCTCTAGCTTGTGAAAGCTAAGTTGAACATACTAGTGTGGTTCCTAGGTTGTTTATTGACTTATCAATCAAGCAAACACATTTGATTGTGGCATCCTCTGCCGTTGAATTCGTTCTTGAGTGGTCCGAGTTTGGGTTCAACTCCGTCGATTCCGTAACGTGTCCTCTAAGATCCTAAGTTGCTTCCGCGACCGGGCAGCGAGACCCTCGACAGCTCAGCGGAGGTCGAAGACCTGATTGACTAACACCAAAGCAACACCAAAATACCACCAAACCCCCGACCAAAAGGCCGAGGACCAGCACGCTCCGCAAATTCCAGAATTTTGGGTTGTCGGGTAGAGTACTTCTAGGATTTTCAAAAATTCAGCCTTGAAGGCATTTTGTCTTGCCTTCTTTTTCAGTCATTAGTCCTAATCTGAGTTTTAGATCGCGTCTAGGCCTTCATTCACCTCCATTCCTTGCTGCTATCTTGTGTCACTTGTTGACTAGTCAAGAACGTACCTTGCGGTGACGCCTAATTTGTTCAACCCGAGCAACTAGCAAGCCAAGGAATTGCTTGGTGAGACTATTAGAGAGTGATACACTTGAGTGAAACACAAGCGTGAGTGACCTATACATTGTACCAAAAAAAAAAGAAGGAGAGAAGAAGTCGTTTGCTTATTTTCTTTTGCAGGTTTACCTAAGCATGTCTAGTGGAGTTGGAGTTGGTGACCAAACAATGGACTTTAAACTACACATGGTGGCCATGATGGAAGAATTCAAGCAGAGTTTGGATGAAGCTTTCGAGCCTCTTCATAGACGCCTTGACCGAATGGTGAATAAGGATGTCAAGAGGAGGGGTTCCCCACAATTTCATCCTGACGTCCAACCTACCTCTTCAAAGTCATTATATTCAAGGAGAAGGGAGGAGGTTCATTCGACAACAAAGCATGCAAATACTTTATCCATAGATGAAGGAGTTAGTTGAGTGCAGGAGACATGTCAACAACTCTCCTCCAACAAAAACTTGAAAAAGAGCGAGTTGAGTATGGTGGTGAGAGTGCACTTGAGGTAAAAAGTTGAGGAATGTGAGATTGAAAAAGAGGTAAAAAAATCTGAGGAGATGAGTGAAGCATCAAGTGAGCTGATTGTGCATGGGAAGGCGGGTGTTTATAGTTTTCCTAACGAACTTAACTTTGCCTTGTTTAGTGTTTCTGCTTTTGTACGGATTGAGCGAAGTCGAGTGAAGTTAGTCATGCAATGTTCCATTCCAAAGTTGCTTGTACAATTCACTAGCTTCCATGGAGTTTGTCTTCTAGGAGATAGATCTATTTGGTATCACTTCATGGAACAACCCGAATCTGTCCGCACCAATGGAGAATTAATTCGAACTCCATATTTCTATTCTTGTTTGTTACCCATGGTTCATTCATCATCTTTACCTTCTTTTGAGCATTATTTCCATCCTCACACATGTATTTCCTATGCAGATTTTGAAGGAAAATGTAAAGAGCCATCAATGCAGTCTCAAGTTGAATCGATTGATGGAAGGAATCACGTGTCACGGGGAGTTTTTGCATTTAACTCTTATTCTACACCTTCTTACCACTTAATTAATGACGTTCCATTGCTTATGTATCCAATTTCTGGTTCAAAACAAGCTGAGACTCATTTTGTTTTTGTAGGTTGTAAGGCTGCTCGAAATTTTCCAGCTTTGATTAAAGAGTTGCAACCTGATTTCATGCTTGTGCCAGCTGCTTGTAATCTTCCATGCATATTCATACATCCAAAAGCTGGTCACCATGAGATCATCTTATCAACTCAAACTGGCGCAAATTCAAGTGACTCGTCTGGAGTGTGACCTTCACTTCATTGCTGCCACTTATGTTGGGTGATGCAGACAAGTGTGTCAATCAAGACCCGAATGTTGTTTTTACCTCACTGGTTCATTCTTCCACGGAAGTGCAACATGAATGGCTCATTGCTCTATCTCCAGATGGGCAAGTAGTGCCAAATCAGCAACAACTAGGGTCGAATTATACTACCTTGCACAATCAGATTCAAGATTTTTCTAAGCTGAATGAGAGTCATCATGAAGATCCCTATCTAGTGCATGTGAAACGTAAGTTGTCAAGTAGTATTAACCCTACATATACTAATTGTGTGATTTGTTTTATGAGTTTGAATTTGACATGCAAACGACCAAGGGTTGATGAGAGAGTTTTGGAGTGCTACATGGAATTTTCACAAGCTTTATACAAGGTGTTTCTTGTCTTGGCGAATGTCCTTGTTCAAGAGCATCACGAGGTTGTCCAAGCGACATGTGACGTGGCTGGTGCTCATTCATCTCGCTCCCACATTGCATGGAGTACCACTTTTTCCCAAGATTTAAGGACAAATCCTTTTCAAGAGGAGGGGAATGATACGAATGAGCAAGCCTCAAAGGGAGGATTGGGCCTCGATTAAGTAGCTCTTGTTGAGCTTAGCTTCGGCCATGTGGGCCTTAGGTCCAATAGTGCTTTAGCTAGTCATTGAGCTAGTTAATTAGTAGGTTAGCTTTCGGCCAAGAGAGACCCAATGGGCTGGCCGATTTTCCCTTCATGCTTTCCAAGCTTTATTAGGTTTAGTCAAGGCTATAAATAGCCCTAAAGCTGATGGTACATTTAGTTTTTGCGATGTTATTAATAAAATTCCAGAATTTCGTCTTCCATTAAGCCAAATTCCTCTAGCTTGTGAAAGCTAAGTTGAACATCCTAGTGTGGTTCCTAGGTTGTTTATTGACTTATCAATCAAGCAAACACACTTGATTGTGGCATCCTCTGCCGTTGAATTCGTTCTTGAGTGGTCCGAGTTTGGGTTCAACTCCGTCGATTCCGTAACGTGTCCTCTAAGATCCTAAGTTGCTTCCGCGACCGGGCAGCGAGACCCTCGACAGCTCAGCGGAGGTCGAAGACCTGATTGACTAACACCAAAGCAACACCAAAATACCACCAAACCCCCGACCAAAAGGCCGAGGACCAGCACGCTCCGCAAATTCCAGAATTTTGGGTTGTCGGGTAGAGTACTTCTAGGATTTTCAAAAATTCAGCCTTGAAGGCATTTTGTCTTGCCTTCTTTTTCAGTCATTAGTCCTAATCTGAGTTTTAGATCGCGTCTAGGCCTTCATTCACCTCCATTCCTTGCTGCTATCTTGTGTCACTTGTTGACTAGTCAAGAACGTACCTTGCGGTGACGCCTAATTTGTTCAACCCGAGCAACTAGCAAGCCAAGGAATTGCTTGGTGAGACTATTAGAGAGTGATACACTTGAGTGAAACACAAGCGTGAGTGACCTATACATTGTACCAAAAAAAAAAGAAGGAGAGAAGAAGTCGTTTGCTTATTTTCTTTTGCAGGTTTACCTAAGCATGTCTAGTGGAGTTGGAGTTGGTGACCAAACAATGGACTTTAAACTACACATGGTGGCCATGATGGAAGAATTCAAGCAGAGTTTGGATGAAGCTTTCGAGCCTCTTCATAGACGCCTTGACCGAATGGTGAATAAGGATGTCAAGAGGAGGGGTTCCCCACAATTTCATCCTGACGTCCAACCTACCTCTTCAAAGTCATTATATTCAAGGAGAAGGGAGGAGGTTCATTCGACAACAAAGCATGCAAATACTTTATCCATAGATGAAGGAGTTAGTTGAGTGCAGGAGACATGTCAACAACTCTCCTCCAACAAAAACTTGAAAAAGAGCGAGTTGAGTATGGTGGTGAGAGTGCACTTGAGGTAAAAAGTTGAGGAATGTGAGATTGAAAAAGAGGTAAAAAAATCTGAGGAGATGAGTGAAGCATCAAGTGAGCTGATTGTGCATGGGAAGGCGGGTGTTTATAGTTTTCCTAACGAACTTAACTTTGCCTTGTTTAGTGTTTCTGCTTTTGTACGGATTGAGCGAAGTCGAGTGAAGTTAGTCATGCAATGTTCCATTCCAAAGTTGCTTGTACAATTCACTAGCTTCCATGGAGTTTGTCTTCTAGGAGATAGATCTATTTGGTATCACTTCATGGAACAACCCGAATCTGTCCGCACCAATGGAGAATTAATTCGAACTCCATATTTCTATTCTTGTTTGTTACCCATGGTTCATTCATCATCTTTACCTTCTTTTGAGCATTATTTCCATCCTCACACATGTATTTCCTATGCAGATTTTGAAGGAAAATGTAAAGAGCCATCAATGCAGTCTCAAGTTGAATCGATTGATGGAAGGAATCACGTGTCACGGGGAGTTTTTGCATTTAACTCTTATTCTACACCTTCTTACCACTTAATTAATGACGTTCCATTGCTTATGTATCCAATTTCTGGTTCAAAACAAGCTGAGACTCATTTTGTTTTTGTAGGTTGTAAGGCTGCTCGAAATTTTCCAGCTTTGATTAAAGAGTTGCAACCTGATTTCATGCTTGTGCCAGCTGCTTGTAATCTTCCATGCATATTCATACATCCAAAAGCTGGTCACCATGAGATCATCTTATCAACTCAAACTGGCGCAAATTCAAGTGACTCGTCTGGAGTGTGACCTTCACTTCATTGCTGCCACTTATGTTGGGTGATGCAGACAAGTGTGTCAATCAAGACCCGAATGTTGTTTTTACCTCACTGGTTCATTCTTCCACGGAAGTGCAACATGAATGGCTCATTGCTCTATCTCCAGATGGGCAAGTAGTGCCAAATCAGCAACAACTAGGGTCGAATTATACTACCTTGCACAATCAGATTCAAGATTTTTCTAAGCTGAATGAGAGTCATCATGAAGATCCCTATCTAGTGCATGTGAAACGTAAGTTGTCAAGTAGTATTAACCCTACATATACTAATTGTGTGATTTGTTTTATGAGTTTGAATTTGACATGCAAACGACCAAGGGTTGATGAGAGAGTTTTGGAGTGCTACATGGAATTTTCACAAGCTTTATACAAGGTGTTTCTTGTCTTGGCGAATGTCCTTGTTCAAGAGCATCACGAGGTTGTCCAAGCGACATGTGACGTGGCTGGTGCTCATTCATCTCGCTCCCACATTGCATGGAGTACCACTTTTTCCCAAGATTTAAGGACAAATCCTTTTCAAGAGGAGGGGAATGATACGAATGAGCAAGCCTCAAAGGGAGGATTGGGCCTCGATTAAGTAGCTCTTGTTGAGCTTAGCTTCGGCCATGTGGGCCTTAGGTCCAATAGTGCTTTAGCTAGTCATTGAGCTAGTTAATTAGTAGGTTAGCTTTCGGCCAAGAGAGACCCAATGGGCTGGCCGATTTTCCCTTCATGCTTTCCAAGCTTTATTAGGTTTAGTCAAGGCTATAAATAGCCCTAAAGCTGATGGTACATTTAGTTTTTGCGATGTTATTAATAAAATTCCAGAATTTCGTCTTCCATTAAGCCAAATTCCTCTAGCTTGTGAAAGCTAAGTTGAACATCCTAGTGTGGTTCCTAGGTTGTTTATTGACTTATCAATCAAGCAAACACACTTGATTGTGGCATCCTCTGCCGTTGAATTCGTTCTTGAGTGGTCCGAGTTTGGGTTCAACTCCGTCGATTCCGTAACGTGTCCTCTAAGATCCTAAGTTGCTTCCGCGACCGGGCAGCGAGACCCTCGACAGCTCAGCGGAGGTCGAAGACCTGATTGACTAACACCAAAGCAACACCAAAATACCACCAAACCCCCGACCAAAAGGCCGAGGACCAGCACGCTCCGCAAATTCCAGAATTTTGGGTTGTCGGGTAGAGTACTTCTAGGATTTTCAAAAATTCAGCCTTGAAGGCATTTTGTCTTGCCTTCTTTTTCAGTCATTAGTCCTAATCTGAGTTTTAGATCGCGTCTAGGCCTTCATTCACCTCCATTCCTTGCTGCTATCTTGTGTCACTTGTTGACTAGTCAAGAACGTACCTTGCGGTGACGCCTAATTTGTTCAACCCGAGCAACTAGCAAGCCAAGGAATTGCTTGGTGAGACTATTAGAGAGTGATACACTTGAGTGAAACACAAGCGTGAGTGACCTATACATTGTACCAAAAAAAAAAGAAGGAGAGAAGAAGTCGTTTGCTTATTTTCTTTTGCAGGTTTACCTAAGCATGTCTAGTGGAGTTGGTGACCAAACAATGGACTTTAAACTACACATGGTGGCCATGATGGAAGAATTCAAGCAGAGTTTGGATGAAGCTTTCGAGCCTCTTCATAGACGCCTTGACCGAATGGTGAATAAGGATGTCAAGAGGAGGGGTTCCCCACAATTTCATCCTGACGTCCAACCTACCTCTTCAAAGTCATTATATTCAAGGAGAAGGGAGGAGGTTCATTCGACAACAAAGCATGCAAATACTTTATCCATAGATGAAGGAGTTAGTTGAGTGCAGGAGACATGTCAACAACTCTCCTCCAACAAAAACTTGAAAAAGAGCGAGTTGAGTATGGTGGTGAGAGTGCACTTGAGGTAAAAAGTTGAGGAATGTGAGATTGAAAAAGAGGTAAAAAAATCTGAGGAGATGAGTGAAGCATCAAGTGAGCTGATTGTGCATGGGAAGGCGGGTGTTTATAGTTTTCCTAACGAACTTAACTTTGCCTTGTTTAGTGTTTCTGCTTTTGTACGGATTGAGCGAAGTCGAGTGAAGTTAGTCATGCAATGTTCCATTCCAAAGTTGCTTGTACAATTCACTAGCTTCCATGGAGTTTGTCTTCTAGGAGATAGATCTATTTGGTATCACTTCATGGAACAACCCGAATCTGTCCGCACCAATGGAGAATTAATTCGAACTCCATATTTCTATTCTTGTTTGTTACCCATGGTTCATTCATCATCTTTACCTTCTTTTGAGCATTATTTCCATCCTCACACATGTATTTCCTATGCAGATTTTGAAGGAAAATGTAAAGAGCCATCAATGCAGTCTCAAGTTGAATCGATTGATGGAAGGAATCACGTGTCACGGGGAGTTTTTGCATTTAACTCTTATTCTACACCTTCTTACCACTTAATTAATGACGTTCCATTGCTTATGTATCCAATTTCTGGTTCAAAACAAGCTGAGACTCATTTTGTTTTTGTAGGTTGTAAGGCTGCTCGAAATTTTCCAGCTTTGATTAAAGAGTTGCAACCTGATTTCATGCTTGTGTCAGCTGCTTGTAATCTTCCATGCATATTCATACATCCAAAAGCTGGTCACCATGAGATCATCTTATCAACTCAAACTGGCGCAAATTCAAGTGACTCGTCTGGAGTGTGACCTTCACTTCATTGCTGCCACTTATGTTGGGTGATGCAGACAAGTGTGTCAATCAAGACCCGAATGTTGTTTTTACCTCACTGGTTCATTCTTCCACGGAAGTGCAACATGAATGGCTCATTGCTCTATCTCCAGATGGGCAAGTAGTGCCAAATCAGCAACAACTAGGGTCGAATTATACTACCTTGCACAATCAGATTCAAGATTTTTCTAAGCTGAATGAGAGTCATCATGAAGATCCCTATCTAGTGCATGTGAAACGTAAGTTGTCAAGTAGTATTAACCCTACATATACTAATTGTGTGATTTGTTTTATGGGTTTGAATTTGACATGCAAACGACCAAGGGTTGATGAGAGAGTTTTGGAGTGCTACATGGAATTTTCACAAGCTTTATACAAGGTGTTTCTTGTCTTGGCGAATGTCCTTGTTCAAGAGCATCACGAGGTTGTCCAAGCGACATGTGACGTGGCTGGTGCTCATTCATCTCGCTCCCACATTGCATGGAGTACCACTTTTTCCCAAGATTTAAGGACAAATCCTTTTCAAGAGGAGGGGAATGATACGAATGAGCAAGCCTCAAAGGGAGGATTGGGCCTCGATTAAGTAGCTCTTGTTGAGCTTAGCTTCGGCCATGTGGGCCTTAGGTCCAATAGTGCTTTAGCTAGTCATTGAGCTAGTTAATTAGTAGGTTAGCTTTCGGCCAAGAGAGACCCAATGGGCTAGCCGATTTTCCCTTCATGCTTTCCAAGCTTTATTAGGTTTAGTCAAGGCTATAAATAGCCCTAAAGCTGATGGTACATTTAGTTTTTGCGATGTTATTAATAAAATTCCAGAATTTCGTCTTCCATTAAGCCAAATTCCTCTAGCTTGTGAAAGCTAAGTTGAACATCCTAGTGTGGTTCCTAGGTTGTTTATTGACTTATCAATCAAGCAAACACACTTGATTGTGGCATCCTCTGCCGTTGAATTCGTTCTTGAGTGGTCCGAGTTTGGGTTCAACTCCGTCGATTCCGTAACGTGTCCTCTAAGATCCTAAGTTGCTTCCGCGACCGGGCAGCGAGACCCTCGATAGCTCAGCGGAGGTCGAAGACCTGATTGACTAACACCAAAGCAACACCAAAATACCACCAAACCCCCGACCAAAAGGCCGAGGACCAGCACGCTCCGCAAATTCCAGAATTTTGGGTTGTCGGGTAGAGTACTTCTAGGATTTTCAAAAATTCAGCCTTGAAGGCATTTTGTCTTGCCTTCTTTTTCAGTCATTAGTCCTAATCTGAGTTTTAGATCGCGTCTAGGCCTTCATTCACCTCCATTCCTTGCTGCTATCTTGTGTCACTTGTTGACTAGTCAAGAACGTACCTTGCGGTGACGCCTAATTTGTTCAACCCGAGCAACTAGCAAGCCAAGGAATTGCTTGGTGAGACTATTAGAGAGTGATACACTTGAGTGAAACACAAGCGTGAGTGACCTATACATTGTACCAAAAAAAAAAGAAGGAGAGAAGAAGTCGTTTGCTTATTTTCTTTTGCAGGTTTACCTAAGCATGTCTAGTGGAGTTGGTGACCAAACAATGGACTTTAAACTACACATGGTGGCCATGATGGAAGAATTCAAGCAGAGTTTGGATGAAGCTTTCGAGCCTCTTCATAGACGCCTTGACCGAATGGTGAATAAGGATGTCAAGAGGAGGGGTTCCCCACAATTTCATCCTGACGTCCAACCTACCTCTTCAAAGTCATTATATTCAAGGAGAAGGGAGGAGGTTCATTCGACAACAAAGCATGCAAATACTTTATCCATAGATGAAGGAGTTAGTTGAGTGCAGGAGACATGTCAACAACTCTCCTCCAACAAAAACTTGAAAAAGAGCGAGTTGAGTATGGTGGTGAGAGTGCACTTGAGGTAAAAAGTTGAGGAATGTGAGATTGAAAAAGAGGTAAAAAAATCTGAGGAGATGAGTGAAGCATCAAGTGAGCTGATTGTGCATGGGAAGGCGGGTGTTTATAGTTTTCCTAACGAACTTAACTTTGCCTTGTTTAGTGTTTCTGCTTTTGTACGGATTGAGCGAAGTCGAGTGAAGTTAGTCATGCAATGTTCCATTCCAAAGTTGCTTGTACAATTCACTAGCTTCCATGGAGTTTGTCTTCTAGGAGATAGATCTATTTGGTATCACTTCATGGAACAACCCGAATCTGTCCGCACCAATGGAGAATTAATTCGAACTCCATATTTCTATTCTTGTTTGTTACCCATGGTTCATTCATCATCTTTACCTTCTTTTGAGCATTATTTCCATCCTCACACATGTATTTCCTATGCAGATTTTGAAGGAAAATGTAAAGAGCCATCAATGCAGTCTCAAGTTGAATCGATTGATGGAAGGAATCACGTGTCACGGGGAGTTTTTGCATTTAACTCTTATTCTACACCTTCTTACCACTTAATTAATGACGTTCCATTGCTTATGTATCCAATTTCTGGTTCAAAACAAGCTGAGACTCATTTTGTTTTTGTAGGTTGTAAGGCTGCTCGAAATTTTCCAGCTTTGATTAAAGAGTTGCAACCTGATTTCATGCTTGTGCCAGCTGCTTGTAATCTTCCATGCATATTCATACATCCAAAAGCTGGTCACCATGAGATCATCTTATCAACTCAAACTGGCGCAAATTCAAGTGACTCGTCTGGAGTGTGACCTTCACTTCATTGCTGCCACTTATGTTGGGTGATGCAGACAAGTGTGTCAATCAAGACCCGAATGTTGTTTTTACCTCACTGGTTCATTCTTCCACGGAAGTGCAACATGAATGGCTCATTGCTCTATCTCCAGATGGGCAAGTAGTGCCAAATCAGCAACAACTAGGGTCGAATTATACTACCTTGCACAATCAGATTCAAGATTTTTCTAAGCTGAATGAGAGTCATCATGAAGATCCCTATCTAGTGCATGTGAAACGTAAGTTGTCAAGTAGTATTAACCCTACATATACTAATTGTGTGATTTGTTTTATGGGTTTGAATTTGACATGCAAACGACCAAGGGTTGATGAGAGAGTTTTGGAGTGCTACATGGAATTTTCACAAGCTTTATACAAGGTGTTTCTTGTCTTGGCGAATGTCCTTGTTCAAGAGCATCACGAGGTTGTCCAAGCGACATGTGACGTGGCTGGTGCTCATTCATCTCGCTCCCACATTACATGGAGTACCACTTTTTCCCAAGATTTAAGGACAAATCCTTTTCAAGAGGAGGGGAATGATACGAATGAGCAAGCCTCAAAGGGAGGATTGGGCCTCGATTAAGTTGCTCTTGTTGAGCTTAGCTTCGGCCATGTGGGCCTTAGGTCCAATAGTGCTTTAGCTAGTCATTGCGCTAGTTAATTAGTAGGTTAGCTTTCGGCCAAGAGAGACCCAATGGGCTAGCCGATTTTCCCTTCATGCTTTCCAAGCTTTATTAGGTTTAGTCAAGGCTATAAATAGCCCTAAAGCTGATGGTACATTTAGTTTTTGCGATGTTATTAATAAAATTCCAGAATTTCGTCTTCCATTAAGCCAAATTCCTCTAGCTTGTGAAAGCTAAGTTGAACATCCTAGTGTGGTTCCTAGGTTGTTTATTGACTTATCAATCAAGCAAACACACTTGATTGTGGCATCCTCTGCCGTTGAATTCGTTCTTGAGTGGTCCGAGTTTGGGTTCAACTCCGTCGATTCCGTAACGTGTCCTCTAAGATCCTAAGTTGCTTCCGCGACCGGGCAGCGAGACCCTCGACAGCTCAGCGGAGGTCGAAGACCTGATTGACTAACACCAAAGCAACACCAAAATACCACCAAACCCCCGACCAAAAGGCCGAGGACCAGCACGCTCCGCAAATTCCAGAATTTTGGGTTGTCGGGTAGAGTACTTCTAGGATTTTCAAAAATTCAGCCTTGAAGGCATTTTGTCTTGCCTTCTTTTTCAGTCATTAGTCCTAATCTGAGTTTTAGATCGCGTCTAGGCCTTCATTCACCTCCATTCCTTGCTGCTATCTTGTGTCACTTGTTGACTAGTCAAGAACGTACCTTGCGGTGACGCCTAATTTGTTCAACCCGAGCAACTAGCAAGCCAAGGAATTGCTTGGTGAGACTATTAGAGAGTGATACACTTGAGTGAAACACAAGCGTGAGTGACCTATACATTGTACCAAAAAAAAAAGAAGGAGAGAAGAAGTCGTTTGCTTATTTTCTTTTGCAGGTTTACCTAAGCATGTCTAGTGGAGTTGGTGACCAAACAATGGACTTTAAACTACACATGGTGGCCATGATGGAAGAATTCAAGCAGAGTTTGGATGAAGCTTTCGAGCCTCTTCATAGACGCCTTGACCGAATGGTGAATAAGGATGTCAAGAGGAGGGGTTCCCCACAATTTCATCCTGACGTCCAACCTACCTCTTCAAAGTCATTATATTCAAGGAGAAGGGAGGAGGTTCATTCGACAACAAAGCATGCAAATACTTTATCCATAGATGAAGGAGTTAGTTGAGTGCAGGAGACATGTCAACAACTCTCCTCCAACAAAAACTTGAAAAAGAGCGAGTTGAGTATGGTGGTGAGAGTGCACTTGAGGTAAAAAGTTGAGGAATGTGAGATTGAAAAAGAGGTAAAAAAATCTGAGGAGATGAGTGAAGCATCAAGTGAGCTGATTGTGCATGGGAAGGCGGGTGTTTATAGTTTTCCTAACGAACTTAACTTTGCCTTGTTTAGTGTTTCTGCTTTTGTACGGATTGAGCGAAGTCGAGTGAAGTTAGTCATGCAATGTTCCATTCCAAAGTTGCTTGTACAATTCACTAGCTTCCATGGAGTTTGTCTTCTAGGAGATAGATCTATTTGGTATCACTTCATGGAACAACCCGAATCTGTCCGCACCAATGGAGAATTAATTCGAACTCCATATTTCTATTCTTGTTTGTTACCCATGGTTCATTCATCATCTTTACCTTCTTTTGAGCATTATTTCCATCCTCACACATGTATTTCCTATGCAGATTTTGAAGGAAAATGTAAAGAGCCATCAATGCAGTCTCAAGTTGAATCGATTGATGGAAGGAATCACGTGTCACGGGGAGTTTTTGCATTTAACTCTTATTCTACACCTTCTTACCACTTAATTAATGACGTTCCATTGCTTATGTATCCAATTTCTGGTTCAAAACAAGCTGAGACTCATTTTGTTTTTGTAGGTTGTAAGGCTGCTCGAAATTTTCCAGCTTTGATTAAAGAGTTGCAACCTGATTTCATGCTTGTGCCAGCTGCTTGTAATCTTCCATGCATATTCATACATCCAAAAGCTGGTCACCATGAGATCATCTTATCAACTCAAACTGGCGCAAATTCAAGTGACTCGTCTGGAGTGTGACCTTCACTTCATTGCTGCCACTTATGTTGGGTGATGCAGACAAGTGTGTCAATCAAGACCCGAATGTTGTTTTTACCTCACTGGTTCATTCTTCCACGGAAGTGCAACATGAATGGCTCATTGCTCTATCTCCAGATGGGCAAGTAGTGCCAAATCAGCAACAACTAGGGTCGAATTATACTACCTTGCACAATCAGATTCAAGATTTTTCTAAGCTGAATGAGAGTCATCATGAAGATCCCTATCTAGTGCATGTGAAACGTAAGTTGTCAAGTAGTATTAACCCTACATATACTAATTGTGTGATTTGTTTTATGGGTTTGAATTTGACATGCAAACGACCAAGGGTTGATGAGAGAGTTTTGGAGTGCTACATGGAATTTTCACAAGCTTTATACAAGGTGTTTCTTGTCTTGGCGAATGTCCTTGTTCAAGAGCATCACGAGGTTGTCCAAGCGACATATGACGTGGCTGGTGCTCATTCATCTCGCTCCCACATTGCATGGAGTACCACTTTTTCCCAAGATTTAAGGACAAATCCTTTTCAAGAGGAGGGGAATGATACGAATGAGCAAGCCTCAAAGGGAGGATTGGGCCTCGATTAAGTAGCTCTTGTTGAGCTTAGCTTCGGCAATGTGGGCCTTAGGTCCAATAGTGCTTTAGCTAGTCATTAAGCTAGTTAATTAGTAGGTTAGCTTTCGGCCAAGAGAGACCCAATGGGCTGGCCGATTTTCCCTTCATGCTTTCCAAGCTTTATTAGGTTTAGTCAAGGCTATAAATAGCCCTAAAGCTGATGGTACATTTAGTTTTTGCGATGTTATTAATAAAATTCCAGAATTTCGTCTTCCATTAAGCCAAATTCCTCTAGCTTGTGAAAGCTAAGTTGAACATCCTAGTGTGGTTCCTAGGTTGTTTATTGACTTATCAATCAAGCAAACACACTTGATTGTGGCATCCTCTGCCGTTGAATTCGTTCTTGAGTGGTCCGAGTTTGGGTTCAACTCCGTCGATTCCGTAACGTGTCCTCTAAGATCCTAAGTTGCTTCCGCGACCGGGCAGCGAGACCCTCGACAGCTCAGCGGAGGTCGAAGACCTGATTGACTAACACCAAAGCAACACCAAAATACCACCAAACCCCCGACCAAAAGGCCGAGGACCAGCACGCTCCGCAAATTCCAGAATTTTGGGTTGTCGGGTAGAGTACTTCTACGATTTTCAAAAATTCAGCCTTGAAGGCATTTTGTCTTGCCTTCTTTTTCAGTCATTAGTCCTAATCTGAGTTTTAGATCGCGTCTAGGCCTTCATTCACCTCCATTCCTTGCTGCTATCTTGTGTCACTTGTTGACTAGTCAAGAACGTACCTTGCGGTGACGCCTAATTTGTTCAACCCGAGCAACTAGCAAGCCAAGGAATTGCTTGGTGAGACTATTAGAGAGTGATACACTTGAGTGAAACACAAGCGTGAGTGACCTATACATTGTACCAAAAAAAAAAGAAGGAGAGAAGAAGTCGTTTGCTTATTTTCTTTTGCAGGTTTACCTAAGCATGTCTAGTGGAGTTGGTGACCAAACAATGGACTTTAAACTACACATGGTGGCCATGATGGAAGAATTCAAGCAGAGTTTGGATGAAGCTTTCGAGCCTCTTCATAGACGCCTTGACCGAATGGTGAATAAGGATGTCAAGAGGAGGGGTTCCCCACAATTTCATCCTGACGTCCAACCTACCTCTTCAAAGTCATTATATTCAAGGAGAAGGGAGGAGGTTCATTCGACAACAAAGCATGCAAATACTTTATCCATAGATGAAGGAGTTAGTTGAGTGCAGGAGACATGTCAACAACTCTCCTCCAACAAAAACTTGAAAAAGAGCGAGTTGAGTATGGTGGTGAGAGTGCACTTGAGGTAAAAGTTGAGGAATGTGAGATTGAAAAAGAGGTAAAAAAATCTGAGGAGATGAGTGAAGCATCAAGTGAGCTGATTGTGAATGGGAAGGCGGGTGTTTATAGTTTTCCTAACGAACTTAACTTTGCCTTGTTTAGTGTTTCTGGTTTTGTACGGATTGAGCGAAGTCGAGTGAAGTTAGTCATGCAATGTTCCATTCCAAAGTTGCTTGTACAATTCACTAGCTTCCATGGAGTTTGTCTTCTAGGAGATAGATCTATTTGGTATCACTTCATGGAACAACCCGAATCTGTCCGCACCAATGGAGAATTAATTCGAACTCCATATTTCTATTCTTGTTTGTTACCCATGGTTCATTCATCATCTTTACCTTCTTTTGAGCATTATTTCCATCCTCACACATGTATTTCCTATGCAGATTTTGAAGGAAAATGTAAAGAGCCATCAATGCAGTCTCAAGTTGAATCGATTGATGGAAGGAATCACGTGTCACGGGGAGTTTTTGCATTTAACTCTTATTCTACACCTTCTTACCACTTAATTAATGACGTTCCATTGCTTATGTATCCAATTTCTGGTTCAAAACAAGCTGAGACTCATTTTGTTTTTGTAGGTTGTAAGGCTGCTCGAAATTTTCCAGCTTTGATTAAAGAGTTGCAACCTGATTTCATGCTTGTGCCAGCTGCTTGTAATCTTCCATGCATATTCATACATCCAAAAGCTGGTCACCATGAGATCATCTTATCAACTCAAACTGGCGCAAATTCAAGTGACTCGTCTGGAGTGTGACCTTCACTTCATTGCTGCCACTTATGTTGGGTGATGCAGACAAGTGTGTCAATCAAGACCCGAATGTTGTTTTTACCTCACTGGTTCATTCTTCCACGGAAGTGCAACATGAATGGCTCATTGCTCTATCTCCAGATGGGCAAGTAGTGCCAAATCAGCAACAACTAGGGTCGAATTATACTACCTTGCACAATCAGATTCAAGATTTTTCTAAGCTGAATGAGAGTCATCATGAAGATCCCTATCTAGTGCATGTGAAACGTAAGTTGTCAAGTAGTATTAACCCTACATATACTAATTGTGTGATTTGTTTTATGGGTTTGAATTTGACATGCAAACGACCAAGGGTTGATGAGAGAGTTTTGGAGTGCTACATGGAATTTTCACAAGCTTTATACAAGGTGTTTCTTGTCTTGGCGAATGTCCTTGTTCAAGAGCATCACGAGGTTGTCCAAGCGACATGTGACGTGGCTGGTGCTCATTCATCTCGCTCCCACATTGCATGGAGTACCACTTTTTCCCAAGATTTAAGGACAAATCCTTTTCAAGAGGAGGGGAATGATACGAATGAGCAAGCCTCAAAGGGAGGATTGGGCCTCGATTAAGTAGCTCTTGTTGAGCTTAGCTTCGGCCATGTGGGCCTTAGGTCCAATAGTGCTTTAGCTAGTCATTGAGCTAGTTAATTAGTAGGTTAGCTTTCGGCCAAGAGAGACCCAATGGGCTGGCCGATTTTCCCTTCATGCTTTCCAAGCTTTATTAGGTTTAGTCAAGGCTATAAATAGCCCTAAAGCTGATGGTACATTTAGTTTTTGCGATGTTATTAATAAAATTCCAGAATTTCGTCTTCCATTAAGCCAAATTCCTCTAGCTTGTGAAAGCTAAGTTGAACATCCTAGTGTGGTTCCTAGGTTGTTTATTGACTTATCAATCAAGCAAACACACTTGATTGTGGCATCCTCTGCCGTTGAATTCGTTCTTGAGTGGTCCGAGTTTGGGTTCAACTCCGTCGATTCCGTAACGTGTCCTCTAAGATCCTAAGTTGCTTCCGCGACCGGGCAGCGAGACCCTCGACAGCTCAGCGGAGGTCGAAGACCTGATTGACTAACACCAAAGCAACACCAAAATACCACCAAACCCCCGACCAAAAGGCCGAGGACCAGCACGCTCCGCAAATTCCAGAATTTTGGGTTGTCGGGTAGAGTACTTCTACGATTTTCAAAAATTCAGCCTTGAAGGCATTTTGTCTTGCCTTCTTTTTCAGTCATTAGTCCTAATCTGAGTTTTAGATCGCGTCTAGGCCTTCATTCACCTCCATTCCTTGCTGCTATCTTGTGTCACTTGTTGACTAGTCAAGAACGTACCTTGCGGTGACGCCTAATTTGTTCAACCCGAGCAACTAGCAAGCCAAGGAATTGCTTGGTGAGACTATTAGAGAGTGATACACTTGAGTGAAACACAAGCGTGAGTGACCTATACATTGTACCAAAAAAAAAAGAAGGAGAGAAGAAGTCGTTTGCTTATTTTCTTTTGCAGGTTTACCTAAGCATGTCTAGTGGAGTTGGTGACCAAACAATGGACTTTAAACTACACATGGTGGCCATGATGGAAGAATTCAAGCAGAGTTTGGATGAAGCTTTCGAGCCTCTTCATAGACGCCTTGACCGAATGGTGAATAAGGATGTCAAGAGGAGGGGTTCCCCACAATTTCATCCTGACGTCCAACCTACCTCTTCAAAGTCATTATATTCAAGGAGAAGGGAGGAGGTTCATTCGACAACAAAGCATGCAAATACTTTATCCATAGATGAAGGAGTTAGTTGAGTGCAGGAGACATGTCAACAACTCTCCTCCAACAAAAACTTGAAAAAGAGCGAGTTGAGTATGGTGGTGAGAGTGCACTTGAGGTAAAAGTTGAGGAATGTGAGATTGAAAAAGAGGTAAAAAAATCTGAGGAGATGAGTGAAGCATCAAGTGAGCTGATTGTGCATGGGAAGGCGGGTGTTTATAGTTTTCCTAACGAACTTAACTTTGCCTTGTTTAGTGTTTCTGCTTTTGTACGGATTGAGCGAAGTCGAGTGAAGTTAGTCATGCAATGTTCCATTCCAAAGTTGCTTGTACAATTCACTAGCTTCCATGGAGTTTGTCTTCTAGGAGATAGATCTATTTGGTATCACTTCATGGAACAACCCGAATCTGTCCGCACCAATGGAGAATTAATTCGAACTCCATATTTCTATTCTTGTTTGTTACCCATGGTTCATTCATCATCTTTACCTTCTTTTGAGCATTATTTCCATCCTCACACATGTATTTCCTATGCAGATTTTGAAGGAAAATGTAAAGAGCCATCAATGCAGTCTCAAGTTGAATCGATTGATGGAAGGAATCACGTGTCACGGGGAGTTTTTGCATTTAACTCTTATTCTACACCTTCTTACCACTTAATTAATGACGTTCCATTGCTTATGTATCCAATTTCTGGTTCAAAACAAGCTGAGACTCATTTTGTTTTTGTAGGTTGTAAGGCTGCTCGAAATTTTCCAGCTTTGATTAAAGAGTTGCAACCTGATTTCATGCTTGTGCCAGCTGCTTGTAATCTTCCATGCATATTCATACATCCAAAAGCTGGTCACCATGAGATCATCTTATCAACTCAAACTGGCGCAAATTCAAGTGACTCGTCTGGAGTGTGACCTTCACTTCATTGCTGCCACTTATGTTGGGTGATGCAGACAAGTGTGTCAATCAAGACCCGAATGTTGTTTTTACCTCACTGGTTCATTCTTCCACGGAAGTGCAACATGAATGGCTCATTGCTCTATCTCCAGATGGGCAAGTAGTGCCAAATCAGCAACAACTAGGGTCGAATTATACTACCTTGCACAATCAGATTCAAGATTTTTCTAAGCTGAATGAGAGTCATCATGAAGATCCCTATCTAGTGCATGTGAAACGTAAGTTGTCAAGTAGTATTAACCCTACATATACTAATTGTGTGATTTGTTTTATGGGTTTGAATTTGACATGCAAACGACCAAGGGTTGATGAGAGAGTTTTGGAGTGCTACATGGAATTTTCACAAGCTTTATACAAGGTGTTTCTTGTCTTGGCGAATGTCCTTGTTCAAGAGCATCACGAGGTTGTCCAAGCGACATGTGACGTGGCTGGTGCTCATTCATCTCGCTCCCACATTGCATGGAGTACCGCTTTTTCCCAAGATTTAAGGACAAATCCTTTTCAAGAGGAGGGGAATGATACGAATGAGCAAGCCTCAAAGGGAGGATTGGGCCTCGATTAAGTAGCTCTTGTTGAGCTTAGCTTCGGCCATGTGGGCCTTAGGTCCAATAGTGCTTTAGC
Source organism: Coffea arabica (assembly GCF_036785885.1). NCBI lineage: Eukaryota > Viridiplantae > Streptophyta > Magnoliopsida > Gentianales > Rubiaceae > Coffea > Coffea arabica. The sequence continues at coordinate 31,344,426 of NC_092323.1, read as the reverse complement.
TAGTCATTAAGCTAGTTAATTAGTAGGTTAGCTTTCGGCCAAGAGAGACCCAATGGGCTGGCCGATTTTCCCTTCATGCTTTCCAAGCTTTATTAGGTTTAGTCAAGGCTATAAATAGCCCTAAAGCTGATGGTACATTTAGTTTTTTCGATGTTATTAATAAAATTCCAGAATTTCGTCTTCCATTAAGCCAAATTCCTCTAGCTTGTGAAAGCTAAGTTGAACATCCTAGTGTGGTTCCTAGGTTGTTTATTGACTTATCAATCAAGCAAACACACTTGATTGTGGCATCCTCTGCCGTTGAATTCGTTCTTGTGTGGTCCGAGTTTGGGTTCAACTCCGTCAATTCCGTAACGTGTCCTCTAAGATCCTAAGTTGCTTCCGCGACCGGGCAGCGAGACCCTCGACAGCTCAGCGGAGGTCGAAGACCTGATTGACTAACACCAAAGCAACACCAAAATACCACCAAACCCCCGACCAAAAGGCCGAGGACCAGCACGCTCCGCAAATTCCAGAATTTTGGGTTGTCGGGTAGAGTACTTCTAGGATTTTCAAAAATTCAGCCTTGAAGGCATTTTGTCTTGCCTTCTTTTTCAGTCATTAGTCCTAATCTGAGTTTTAGATCGCGTCTAGGCCTTCATTCACCTCCATTCCTTGCTGCTATCTTGTGTCACTTGTTGACTAGTCAAGAACGTACCTTGCGGTGACGCCTAATTTGTTCAACCCGAGCAACTAGCAAGCCAAGGAATTGCTTGGTGAGACTATTAGAGAGTGATACACTTGAGTGAAACACAAGCGTGAGTGACCTATACATTGTACCAAAAAAAAAAGAAGGAGAGAAGAAGTCGTTTGCTTATTTTCTTTTGCAGGTTTACCTAAGCATGTCTAGTGGAGTTGGTGACCAAACAATGGACTTTAAACTACACATGGTGGCCATGATGGAAGAATTCAAGCAGAGTTTGGATGAAGCTTTCGAGCCTCTTCATAGACGCCTTGACCGAATGGTGAATAAGGATGTCAAGAGGAGGGGTTCCCCACAATTTCATCCTGACGTCCAACCTACCTCTTCAAAGTCATTATATTCAAGGAGAAGGGAGGAGGTTCATTCGACAACAAAGCATGCAAATACTTTATCCATAGATGAAGGAGTTAGTTGAGTGCAGGAGACATGTCAACAACTCTCCTCCAACAAAAACTTGAAAAAGAGCGAGTTGAGTATGGTGGTGAGAGTGCACTTGAGGTAAAAGTTGAGGAATGTGAGATTGAAAAAGAGGTAAAAAAATCTGAGGAGATGAGTGAAGCATCAAGTGAGCTGATTGTGCATGGGAAGGCGGGTGTTTATAGTTTTCCTAACGAACTTAACTTTGCCTTGTTTAGTGTTTCTGCTTTTGTACGGATTGAGCGAAGTCGAGTGAAGTTAGTCATGCAATGTTCCATTCCAAAGTTGCTTGTACAATTCACTAGCTTCCATGGAGTTTGTCTTCTAGGAGATAGATCTATTTGGTATCACTTCATGGAACAACCCGAATCTGTCCGCACCAATGGAGAATTAATTCGAACTCCATATTTCTATTCTTGTTTGTTACCCATGGTTCATTCATCATCTTTACCTTCTTTTGAGCATTATTTCCATCCTCACACATGTATTTCCTATGCAGATTTTGAAGGAAAATGTAAAGAGCCATCAATGCAGTCTCAAGTTGAATCGATTGATGGAAGGAATCACGTGTCACGGGGAGTTTTTGCATTTAACTCTTATTCTACACCTTCTTACCACTTAATTAATGACGTTCCATTGCTTATGTATCCAATTTCTGGTTCAAAACAAGCTGAGACTCATTTTGTTTTTGTAGGTTGTAAGGCTGCTCGAAATTTTCCAGCTTTGATTAAAGAGTTGCAACCTGATTTCATGCTTGTGCCAGCTGCTTGTAATCTTCCATGCATATTCATACATCCAAAAGCTGGTCACCATGAGATCATCTTATCAACTCAAACTGGCGCAAATTCAAGTGACTCGTCTGGAGTGTGACCTTCACTTCATTGCTGCCACTTATGTTGGGTGATGCAGACAAGTGTGTCAATCAAGACCCGAATGTTGTTTTTACCTCACTGGTTCATTCTTCCACGGAAGTGCAACATGAATGGCTCATTGCTCTATCTCCAGATGGGCAAGTAGTGCCAAATCAGCAACAACTAGGGTCGAATTATACTACCTTGCACAATCAGATTCAAGATTTTTCTAAGCTGAATGAGAGTCATCATGAAGATCCCTATCTAGTGCATGTGAAACGTAAGTTGTCAAGTAGTATTAACCCTACATATACTAATTGTGTGATTTGTTTTATGGGTTTGAATTTGACATGCAAACGACCAAGGGTTGATGAGAGAGTTTTGGAGTGCTACATGGAATTTTCACAAGCTTTATACAAGGTGTTTCTTGTCTTGGCGAATGTCCTTGTTCAAGAGCATCACGAGGTTGTCCAAGCGACATGTGACGTGGCTGGTGCTCATTCATCTCGCTCCCACATTGCATGGAGTACCACTTTTTCCCAAGATTTAAGGACAAATCCTTTTCAAGAGGAGGGGAATGATACGAATGAGCAAGCCTCAAAGGGAGGATTGGGCCTCGATTAAGTAGCTCTTGTTGAGCTTAGCTTCGGCAATGTGGGCCTTAGGTCCAATAGTGCTTTAGCTAGTCATTAAGCTAGTTAATTAGTAGGTTAGCTTTCGGCCAAGAGAGACCCAATGGGCTGGCCGATTTTCCCTTCATGCTTTCCAAGCTTTATTAGGTTTAGTCAAGGCTATAAATAGCCCTAAAGCTGATGGTACATTTAGTTTTTGCGATGTTATTAATAAAATTCCAGAATTTCGTCTTCCATTAAGCCAAATTCCTCTAGCTTGTGAAAGCTAAGTTGAACATCCTAGTGTGGTTCCTAGGTTGTTTATTGACTTATCAATCAAGCAAACACACTTGATTGTGGCATCCTCTGCCGTTGAATTCGTTCTTGAGTGGTCCGAGTTTGGGTTCAACTCCGTCGATTCCGTAACGTGTCCTCTAAGATCCTAAGTTGCTTCCGCGACCGGGCAGCGAGACCCTCGACAGCTCAGCGGAGGTCGAAGACCTGATTGACTAACACCAAAATACCACCAAACCCCCGACCAAAAGGCCGAGGACCAGCACGCTCCGCAAATTCCAGAATTTTGGGTTGTCGGGTAGAGTACTTCTAGGATTTTCAAAAATTCAGCCTTGAAGGCATTTTGTCTTGCCTTCTTTTTCAGTCATTAGTCCTAATCTGAGTTTTAGATCGCGTCTAGGCCTTCATTCACCTCCATTCCTTGCTGCTATCTTGTGTCACTTGTTGACTAGTCAAGAACGTACCTTGCGGTGACGCCTAATTTGTTCAACCCGAGCAACTAGCAAGCCAAGGAATTGCTTGGTGAGACTATTAGAGAGTGATACACTTGAGTGAGACACAAGCGTGAGTGACCTATACATTGTACCAAAAAAAAAGAAGGAGAGAAGAAGTCGTTTGCTTATTTTCTTTTGCAGGTTTACCTAAGCATGTCTAGTGGAGTTGGTGACCAAACAATGGACTTTAAACTACACATGGTGGCCATGATGGAAGAATTCAAGCAGAGTTTGGATGAAGCTTTCGAGCCTCTTCATAGACGCCTTGACCGAATGGTGAATAAGGATGTCAAGAGGAGGGGTTCCCCACAATTTCATCCTGACGTCCAACCTACCTCTTCAAAGTCATTATATTCAAGGAGAAGGGAGGAGGTTCATTCGACAACAAAGCATGCAAATACTTTATCCATAGATGAAGGAGTTAGTTGAGTGCAGGAGACATGTCAACAACTCTCCTCCAACAAAAACTTGAAAAAGAGCGAGTTGAGTATGGTGGTGAGAGTGCACTTGAGGTAAAAGTTGAGGAATGTGAGATTGAAAAAGAGGTAAAAAAATATGAGGAGATGAGTGAAGCATCAAGTGAGCTGATTGTGCATGGGAAGGCGGGTGTTTATAGTTTTCCTAACGAACTTAACTTTGCCTTGTTTAGTGTTTCTGCTTTTGTACGGATTGAGCGAAGTCGAGTGAAGTTAGTCATGCAATGTTCCATTCCAAAGTTGCTTGTACAATTCACTAGCTTCCATGGAGTTTGTCTTCTAGGAGATAGATCTATTTGGTATCACTTCATGGAACAACCCGAATCTGTCCGCACCAATGGAGAATTAATTCGAACTCCATATTTCTATTCTTGTTTGTTACCCATGGTTCATTCATCATCTTTACCTTCTTTTGAGCATTATTTCCATCCTCACACATGTATTTCCTATGCAGATTTTGAAGGAAAATGTAAAGAGCCATCAATGCAGTCTCAAGTTGAATCGATTGATGGAAGGAATCACGTGTCACGGGGAGTTTTTGCATTTAACTCTTATTCTACACCTTCTTACCACTTAATTAATGACGTTCCATTGCTTATGTATCCAATTTCTGGTTCAAAACAAGCTGAGACTCATTTTGTTTTTGTAGGTTGTAAGGCTGCTCGAAATTTTCCAGCTTTGATTAAAGAGTTGCAACCTGATTTCATGCTTGTGCCAGCTGCTTGTAATCTTCCATGCATATTCATACATCCAAAAGCTGGTCACCATGAGATCATCTTATCAACTCAAACTGGCGCAAATTCAAGTGACTCGTCTGGAGTGTGACCTTCACTTCATTGCTGCCACTTATGTTGGGTGATGCAGACAAGTGTGTCAATCAAGACCCGAATGTTGTTTTTACCTCACTGGTTCATTCTTCCACGGAAGTGCAACATGAATGGCTCATTGCTCTATCTCCAGATGGGCAAGTAGTGCCAAATCAGCAACAACTAGGGTCGAATTATACTACCTTGCACAATCAGATTCAAGATTTTTCTAAGCTGAATGAGAGTCATCATGAAGATCCCTATCTAGTGCATGTGAAACGTAAGTTGTCAAGTAGTATTAACCCTACATATACTAATTGTGTGATTTGTTTTATGGGTTTGAATTTGACATGCAAACGACCAAGGGTTGATGAGAGAGTTTTGGAGTGCTACATGGAATTTTCACAAGCTTTATACAAGGTGTTTCTTGTCTTGGCGAATGTCCTTGTTCAAGAGCATCACGAGGTTGTCCAAGCGACATGTGACGTGGCTGGTGCTCATTCATCTCGCTCCCACATTGCATGGAGTACCACTTTTTCCCAAGATTTAAGGACAAATCCTTTTCAAGAGGAGGGGAATGATACGAATGAGCAAGCCTCAAAGGGAGGATTGGGCCTCGATTAAGTAGCTCTTGTTGAGCTTAGCTTCGGCAATGTGGGCCTTAGGTCCAATAGTGCTTTAGCTAGTCATTAAGCTAGTTAATTAGTAGGTTAGCTTTCGGCCAAGAGAGACCCAATGGGCTGGCCGATTTTCCCTTCATGCTTTCCAAGCTTTATTAGGTTTAGTCAAGGCTATAAATAGCCCTAAAGCTGATGGTACATTTAGTTTTTGCGATGTTATTAATAAAATTCCAGAATTTCGTCTTCCATTAAGCCAAATTCCTCTAGCTTGTGAAAGCTAAGTTGAACATCCTAGTGTGGTTCCTAGGTTGTTTATTGACTTATCAATCAAGCAAACACACTTGATTGTGGCATCCTCTGCCGTTGAATTCGTTCTTGAGTGGTCCGAGTTTGGGTTCAACTCCGTCGATTCCGTAACGTGTCCTCTAAGATCCTAAGTTGCTTCCGCGACCGGGCAGCGAGACCCTCGACAGCTCAGCGGAGCTCGAAGACCTGATTGACTAACACCAAAATACCACCAAACCCCCGACCAAAAGGCCGAGGACCAGCACGCTCCGCAAATTCCAGAATTTTGGGTTGTCGGGTAGAGTACTTCTAGGATTTTCAAAAATTCAGCCTTGAAGGCATTTTGTCTTGCCTTCTTTTTCAGTCATTAGTCCTAATCTGAGTTTTAGATCGCGTCTAGGCCTTCATTCACCTCCATTCCTTGCTGCTATCTTGTGTCACTTGTTGACTAGTCAAGAACGTACCTTGCGGTGACGCCTAATTTGTTCAACCCGAGCAACTAGCAAGCCAAGGAATTGCTTGGTGAGACTATTAGAGAGTGATACACTTGAGTGAGACACAAGCGTGAGTGACCTATACATTGTACCAAAAAAAAAAGAAGGAGAGAAGAAGTCGTTTGCTTATTTTCTTTTGCAGGTTTACCTAAGCATGTCTAGTGGAGTTGGTGACCAAACAATGGACTTTAAACTACACATGGTGGCCATGATGGAAGAATTCAAGCAGAGTTTGGATGAAGCTTTCGAGCCTCTTCATAGACGCCTTGACCGAATGGTGAATAAGGATGTCAAGAGGAGGGGTTCCCCACAATTTCATCCTGACGTCCAACCTACCTCTTCAAAGTCATTATATTCAAGGAGAAGGGAGGAGGTTCATTCGACAACAAAGCATGCAAATACTTTATCCATAGATGAAGGAGTTAGTTGAGTGCAGGAGACATGTCAACAACTCTCCTCCAACAAAAACTTGAAAAAGAGCGAGTTGAGTATGGTGGTGAGAGTGCACTTGAGGTAAAAGTTGAGGAATGTGAGATTGAAAAAGAGGTAAAAAAATCTGAGGAGATGAGTGAAGCATCAAGTGAGCTGATTGTGCATGGGAAGGCGGGTGTTTATAGTTTTCCTAACGAACTTAACTTTGCCTTGTTTAGTGTTTCTGCTTTTGTACGGATTGAGCGAAGTCGAGTGAAGTTAGTCATGCAATGTTCCATTCCAAAGTTGCTTGTACAATTCACTAGCTTCCATGGAGTTTGTCTTCTAGGAGATAGATCTATTTGGTATCACTTCATGGAACAACCCGAATCTGTCCGCACCAATGGAGAATTAATTCGAACTCCATATTTCTATTCTTGTTTGTTACCCATGGTTCATTCATCATCTTTACCTTCTTTTGAGCATTATTTCCATCCTCACACATGTATTTCCTATGCAGATTTTGAAGGAAAATGTAAAGAGCCATCAATGCAGTCTCAAGTTGAATCGATTGATGGAAGGAATCACGTGTCACGGGGAGTTTTTGCATTTAACTCTTATTCTACACCTTCTTACCACTTAATTAATGACGTTCCATTGCTTATGTATCCAATTTCTGGTTCAAAACAAGCTGAGACTCATTTTGTTTTTGTAGGTTGTAAGGCTGCTCGAAATTTTCCAGCTTTGATTAAAGAGTTGCAACCTGATTTCATGCTTGTGCCAGCTGCTTGTAATCTTCCATGCATATTCATACATCCAAAAGCTGGTCACCATGAGATCATCTTATCAACTCAAACTGGCGCAAATTCAAGTGACTCGTCTGGAGTGTGACCTTCACTTCATTGCTGCCACTTATGTTGGGTGATGCAGACAAGTGTGTCAATCAAGACCCGAATGTTGTTTTTACCTCACTGGTTCATTCTTCCACGGAAGTGCAACATGAATGGCTCATTGCTCTATCTCCAGATGGGCAAGTAGTGCCAAATCAGCAACAACTAGGGTCGAATTATACTACCTTGCACAATCAGATTCAAGATTTTTCTAAGCTGAATGAGAGTCATCATGAAGATCCCTATCTAGTGCATGTGAAACGTAAGTTGTCAAGTAGTATTAACCCTACATATACTAATTGTGTGATTTGTTTTATGGGTTTGAATTTGACATGCAAACGACCAAGGGTTGATGAGAGAGTTTTGGAGTGCTACATGGAATTTTCACAAGCTTTATACAAGGTGTTTCTTGTCTTGGCGAATGTCCTTGTTCAAGAGCATCACGAGGTTGTCCAAGCGACATGTGACGTGGCTGGTGCTCATTCATCTCGCTCCCACATTGCATGGAGTACCACTTTTTCCCAAGATTTAAGGACAAATCCTTTTCAAGAGGAGGGGAATGATACGAATGAGCAAGCCTCAAAGGGAGGATTGGGCCTCGATTAAGTAGCTCTTGTTGAGCTTAGCTTCGGCCATGTGGGCCTTAGGTCCAATAGTGCTTCAGCTAGTCATTAAGCTAGTTAATTAGTAGGTTAGCTTTCGGCCAAGAGAGACCCAATGGGCTGGCCGATTTTCCCTTCATGCTTTCCAAGCTTTATTAGGTTTAGTCAAGGCTATAAATAGCCCTAAAGCTGATGGTACATTTAGTTTTTGCGATGTTATTAATAAAATTCCAGAATTTCGTCTTCCATTAAGCCAAATTCCTCTAGCTTGTGAAAGCTAAGTTGAACATCCTAGTGTGGTTCCTAGGTTGTTTATTGACTTATCAATCAAGCAAACACACTTGATTGTGGCATCCTCTGCCGTTGAATTCGTTCTTGAGAGGTCCGAGTTTGGGTTCAACTCCGTCGATTCCGTAACGTGTCCTCTAAGATCCTAAGTTGCTTCCGCGACCGGGCAGCGAGACCCTCGACAGCTCAGCGGAGCTCGAAGACCTGATTGACTAACACCAAAATACCACCAAACCCCCGACCAAAAGGCCGAGGACCAGCACGCTCCGCAAATTCCAGAATTTTGGGTTGTCGGGTAGAGTACTTCTAGGATTTTCAAAAATTCAGCCTTGAAGGCATTTTGTCTTGCCTTCTTTTTCAGTCATTAGTCCTAATCTGAGTTTTAGATCGCGTCTAGGCCTTCATTCACCTCCATTCCTTGCTGCTATCTTGTGTCACTTGTTGACTAGTCAAGAACGTACCTTGCGGTGACGCCTAATTTGTTCAACCCGAGCAACTAGCAAGCCAAGGAATTGCTTGGTGAGACTATTAGAGAGTGATACACTTGAGTGAAACACAAGCGTGAGTGACCTATACATTGTACCAAAAAAAAAAAGAAGGAGAGAAGAAGTCGTTTGCTTATTTTCTTTTGCAGGTTTACCTAAGCATGTCTAGTGGAGTTGGTGACCAAACAATGGACTTTAAACTACACATGGTGGCCATGATGGAAGAATTCAAGCAGAGTTTGGATGAAGCTTTCGAGCCTCGTATGGTGGTGAGAGTGCACTTGAGGTAAAAGTTGAGGAATGTGAGATTGAAAAAGAGGTAAAAAAATCTGAGGAGATGAGTGAAGCATCAAGTGAGCTGATTGTGCATGGGAAGGCGAGTGTTTATAGTTTTCCTAACGAACTTAACTTTGCCTTGTTTAGTGTTTCTGCTTTTGTACGGATTGAGCGAAGTCGAGTGAAGTTAGTCATGCAATGTTCCATTCCAAAGTTGCTTGCACAATTCACTAGCTTCCATGGAGTTTGTCTTCTAGGAGATAGATCTATTTGGTATCACTTCATGGAACAACCCGAATCTGTCCGCACCAATGGAGAATTAATTCGAACTCCATATTTCTATTCTTGTTTGTTACCCATGGTTCATTCATCATCTTTACCTTCTTTTGAGCATTATTTCCATCCTCACACATGTATTTCCTATGCAGATTTTGAAGGAAAATGTAAAGAGCCATCAATGCAGTCTCAAGTTGAATCGATTGATGGAAGGAATCACGTGTCACGGGGAGTTTTTGCATTTAACTCTTATTCTACACCTTCTTACCACTTAATTAATGACGTTCCATTGCTTATGTATCCAATTTCTGGTTCAAAACAAGCTGAGACTCATTTTGTTTTTGTAGGTTGTAAGGCTGCTCGAAATTTTCCAGCTTTGATTAAAGAGTTGCAACCTGATTTCATGCTTGTGCCAGCTGCTTGTAATCTTCCATGCATATTCATACATCCAAAAGCTGGTCACCATGAGATCATCTTATCAACTCAAACTGGCGCAAATTCAAGTGACTCGTCTGGAGTGTGACCTTCACTTCATTGCTGCCACTTATGTTGGGTGATGCAGACAAGTGTGTCAATCAAGACCCGAATGTTGTTTTTACCTCACTGGTTCATTCTTCCACGGAAGTGCAACATGAATGGCTCATTGCTCTATCTCCAGATGGGCAAGTAGTGCCAAATCAGCAACAACTAGGGTCGAATTATACTACCTTGCACAATCAGATTCAAGATTTTTCTAAGCTGAATGAGAGTCATCATGAAGATCCCTATCTAGTGCATGTGAAACGTAAGTTGTCAAGTAGTATTAACCCTACATATACTAATTGTGTGATTTGTTTTATGGGTTTGAATTTGACATGCAAACGACCAAGGGTTGATGAGAGAGTTTTGGAGTGCTACATGGAATTTTCACAAGCTTTATACAAGGTGTTTCTTGTCTTGGCGAATGTCCTTGTTCAAGAGCATCACGAGGTTGTCCAAGCGACATGTGACGTGGCTGGTGCTCATTCATCTCGCTCCCACATTGCATGGAGTACCACTTTTTCCCAAGATTTAAGGACAAATCCTTTTCAAGAGGAGGGGAATGATACGAATGAGCAAGCCTCAAAGGGAGGATTGGGCCTCGATTAAGTAGCTCTTGTTGAGCTTAGCTTCGGCCATGTGGGCCTTAGGTCCAATAGTGCTTCAGCTAGTCATTAAGCTAGTTAATTAGTAGGTTAGCTTTCGGCCAAGAGAGACCCAATGGGCTGGCCGATTTTCCCTTCATGCTTTCCAAGCTTTATTAGGTTTAGTCAAGGCTATAAACAGCCCTAAAGCTGATGGTACATTTAGTTTTTGCGATGTTATTAATAAAATTCCAGAATTTCGTCTTCCATCAAGCCAAATTCCTCTAGCTTGTGAAAGCTAAGTTGAACATCCTAGTGTGGTTCCTAGGTTGTTTATTGATTTATCAATCAAGCAAACACACTTGATTGTGGCATCCTCTGCCGTTGAATTCGTTCTTGAGTGGTCCGAGTTTGGGTTCAACTCCGTCGATTCCGTAACGTGTCCTCTAAGATCCTAAGTTGCTTCCGCGACCGGGAAGCGAGACCCTCGACAGCTCAGCGGAGGTCGAAGACCTGATTGACTAACACCAAAGCAACACCAAAATACCACCAAACCCCCGACCAAAAGGCCGAGGACCAGCACGCTCCGCAAATTCCAGAATTTTGGGTTGTCGGGTAGAGTACTTCTACGATTTTCGAAAATTCAGCCTTGAAGGCATTTTGTCTTGCCTTCTTTTTCAGTCATTAGTCCTAATCTGAGTTTTAGATCGCATCTAGGCCTTCATTCACCTCCATTCCTTGCTGCTATCTTGTGTCACTTGTTGACTAGTCAAGAACGTACCTTGCGGTGACGCCTAATTTGTTCAACCCGAGCAACTAGCAAGCCAAGGAATTGCTTGGTGAGACTATTAGAGAGTGATACACTTGAGTGAAACACAAGCGTGAGTGACCTATACGTTGTACCAAAAAAAAAAGAAGGAGAGAAGAAGTCGTTTGCTTATTTTCTTTTGCAGGTTTACCTAAGCATGTCTAGTGGAGTTGGTGACCAAACAATGGACTTTAAACTACACATGGTGGCCATGATGGAAGAATTCAAGCAGAGTTTGGATGAAGCTTTCGAGCCTCTTCATAGACGCCTTGACCGAATGGTGAATAAGGATGTCAAGAGGAGGGGTTCCCCACAATTTCATCCTGACGTCCAACCTACCTCTTCAAAGTCATTATATTCAAGGAGAAGGGAGGAGGTTCATTCGACAACAAAGCATGCAAATACTTTATCCATAGATGAAGGAGTTAGTTGAGTGCAGGAGACATGTCAACAACTCTCCTCCAACAAAAACTTGAAAAAGAGCGAGCCTCGTATGGTGGTGAGAGTGCACTTGAGGTAAAAGTTGAGGAATGTGAGATTGAAAAAGAGGTAAAAAAATCTGAGGAGATGAGTGAAGCATCAAGTGAGCTGATTGTGCATGGGAAGGCGAGTGTTTATAGTTTTCCTAACGAACTTAACTTTGCCTTGTTTAGTGTTTCTGCTTTTGTACGGATTGAGCGAAGTCGAGTGAAGTTAGTCATGCAATGTTCCATTCCAAAGTTGCTTGCACAATTCACTAGCTTCCATGGAGTTTGTCTTCTAGGAGATAGATCTATTTGGTATCACTTCATGGAACAACCCGAATCTGTCCGCACCAATGGAGAATTAATTCGAACTCCATATTTCTATTCTTGTTTGTTACCCATGGTTCATTCATCATCTTTACCTTCTTTTGAGCATTATTTCCATCCTCACACATGTATTTCCTATGCAGATTTTGAAGGAAAATGTAAAGAGCCATCAATGCAGTCTCAAGTTGAATCGATTGATGGAAGGAATCACGTGTCACGGGGAGTTTTTGCATTTAACTCTTATTCTACACCTTCTTACCACTTAATTAATGACGTTCCATTGCTTATGTATCCAATTTCTGGTTCAAAACAAGCTGAGACTCATTTTGTTTTTGTAGGTTGTAAGGCTGCTCGAAATTTTCCAGCTTTGATTAAAGAGTTGCAACCTGATTTCATGCTTGTGCCAGCTGCTTGTAATCTTCCATGCATATTCATACATCCAAAAGCTGGTCACCATGAGATCATCTTATCAACTCAAACTGGCGCAAATTCAAGTGACTCGTCTGGAGTGTGACCTTCACTTCATTGCTGCCACTTATGTTGGGTGATGCAGACAAGTGTGTCAATCAAGACCCGAATGTTGTTTTTACCTCACTGGTTCATTCTTCCACGGAAGTGCAACATGAATGGCTCATTGCTCTATCTCCAGATGGGCAAGTAGTGCCAAATCAGCAACAACTAGGGTCGAATTATACTACCTTGCACAATCAGATTCAAGATTTTTCTAAGCTGAATGAGAGTCATCATGAAGATCCCTATCTAGTGCATGTGAAACGTAAGTTGTCAAGTAGTATTAACCCTACATATACTAATTGTGTGATTTGTTTTATGGGTTTGAATTTGACATGCAAACGACCAAGGGTTGATGAGAGAGTTTTGGAGTGCTACATGGAATTTTCACAAGCTTTATACAAGGTGTTTCTTGTCTTGGCGAATGTCCTTGTTCAAGAGCATCACGAGGTTGTCCAAGCGACATGTGACGTGGCTGGTGCTCATTCATCTCGCTCCCACATTGCATGGAGTACCACTTTTTCCCAAGATTTAAGGACAAATCCTTTTCAAGAGGAGGGGAATGATACGAATGAGCAAGCCTCAAAGGGAGGATTGGGCCTCGATTAAGTAGCTCTTGTTGAGCTTAGCTTCGGCCATGTGGGCCTTAGGTCCAATAGTGCTTCAGCTAGTCATTAAGCTAGTTAATTAGTAGGTTAGCTTTCGGCCAAGAGAGACCCAATGGGCTGGCCGATTTTCCCTTCATGCTTTCCAAGCTTTATTAGGTTTAGTCAAGGCTATAAACAGCCCTAAAGCTGATGGTACATTTAGTTTTTGCGATGTTATTAATAAAATTCCAGAATTTCGTCTTCCATCAAGCCAAATTCCTCTAGCTTGTGAAAGCTAAGTTGAACATCCTAGTGTGGTTCCTAGGTTGTTTATTGATTTATCAATCAAGCAAACACACTTGATTGTGGCATCCTCTGCCGTTGAATTCGTTCTTGAGTGGTCCGAGTTTGGTTTCAACTCCGTCGATTCCGTAACGTGTCCTCTAAGATCCTAAGTTGCTTCCGCGACCGGGAAGCGAGACCCTCGACAGCTCAGCGGAGGTCGAAGACCTGATTGACTAACACCAAAGCAACACCAAAATACCACCAAACCCCCGACCAAAAGGCCGAGGACCAGCACGCTCCGCAAATTCCAGAATTTTGGGTTGTCGGGTAGAGTACTTCTACGATTTTCGAAAATTCAGCCTTGAAGGCATTTTGTCTTGCCTTCTTTTTCAGTCATTAGTCCTAATCTGAGTTTTAGATCGCATCTAGGCCTTCATTCACCTCCATTCCTTGCTGCTATCTTGTGTCACTTGTTGACTAGTCAAGAACGTACCTTGCGGTGACGCCTAATTTGTTCAACCCGAGCAACTAGCAAGCCAAGGAATTGCTTGGTGAGACTATTAGAGAGTGATACACTTGAGTGAAACACAAGCGTGAGTGACCTATACGTTGTACCAAAAAAAAAAGAAGGAGAGAAGAAGTCGTTTGCTTATTTTCTTTTGCAGGTTTACCTAAGCATGTCTAGTGGAGTTGGTGACCAAACAATGGACTTTAAACTACACATGGTGGCCATGATGGAAGAATTCAAGCAGAGTTTGGATGAAGCTTTCGAGCCTCTTCATAGACGCCTTGACCGAATGGTGAATAAGGATGTCAAGAGGAGGGGTTCCCCACAATTTCATCCTGACGTCCAACCTACCTCTTCAAAGTCATTATATTCAAGGAGAAGGGAGGAGGTTCATTCGACAACAAAGCATGCAAATACTTTATCCATAGATGAAGGAGTTAGTTGAGTGCAGGAGACATGTCAACAACTCTCCTCCAACAAAAACTTGAAAAAGAGCGAGCCTCGTATGGTGGTGAGAGTGCACTTGAGGTAAAAGTTGAGGAATGTGAGATTGAAAAAGAGGTAAAAAAATCTGAGGAGATGAGTGAAGCATCAAGTGAGCTGATTGTGCATGGGAAGGCGAGTGTTTATAGTTTTCCTAACGAACTTAACTTTGCCTTGTTTAGTGTTTCTGCTTTTGTACGGATTGAGCGAAGTCGAGTGAAGTTAGTCATGCAATGTTCCATTCCAAAGTTGCTTGCACAATTCACTAGCTTCCATGGAGTTTGTCTTCTAGGAGATAGATCTATTTGGTATCACTTCATGGAACAACCCGAATCTGTCCGCACCAATGGAGAATTAATTCGAACTCCATATTTCTATTCTTGTTTGTTACCCATGGTTCATTCATCATCTTTACCTTCTTTTGAGCATTATTTCCATCCTCACACATGTATTTCCTATGCAGATTTTGAAGGAAAATGTAAAGAGCCATCAATGCAGTCTCAAGTTGAATCGATTGATGGAAGGAATCACGTGTCACGGGGAGTTTTTGCATTTAACTCTTATTCTACACCTTCTTACCACTTAATTAATGACGTTCCATTGCTTATGTATCCAATTTCTGGTTCAAAACAAGCTGAGACTCATTTTGTTTTTGTAGGTTGTAAGGCTGCTCGAAATTTTCCAGCTTTGATTAAAGAGTTGCAACCTGATTTCATGCTTGTGCCAGCTGCTTGTAATCTTCCATGCATATTCATACATCCAAAAGCTGGTCACCATGAGATCATCTTATCAACTCAAACTGGCGCAAATTCAAGTGACTCGTCTGGAGTGTGACCTTCACTTCATTGCTGCCACTTATGTTGGGTGATGCAGACAAGTGTGTCAATCAAGACCCGAATGTTGTTTTTACCTCACTGGTTCATTCTTCCACGGAAGTGCAACATGAATGGCTCATTGCTCTATCTTCAGATGGGCAAGTAGTGCCAAATCAGCAACAACTAGGGTCGAATTATACTACCTTGCACAATCAGATTCAAGATTTTTCTAAGCTGAATGAGAGTCATCATGAAGATCCCTATCTAGTGCATGTGAAACGTAAGTTGTCAAGTAGTATTAACCCTACATATACTAATTGTGTGATTTGTTTTATGGGTTTGAATTTGACATGCAAACGACCAAGGGTTGATGAGAGAGTTTTGGAGTGCTACATGGAATTTTCACAAGCTTTATACAAGGTGTTTCTTGTCTTGGCGAATGTCCTTGTTCAAGAGCATCACGAGGTTGTCCAAGCGACATGTGACGTGGCTGGTGCTCATTCATCTCGCTCCCACATTGCATGGAGTACCACTTTTTCCCAAGATTTAAGGACAAATCCTTTTCAAGAGGAGGGGAATGATATGAATGAGCAAGCCTCAAAGGGAGGATTGGGCCTCGATTAAGTAGCTCTTGTTGAGCTTAGCTTCGGCCATGTGGGCCTTAGGTCCAATAGTGCTTCAGCTAGTCATTAAGCTAGTTAATTAGTAGGTTAGCTTTCGGCCAAGAGAGACCCAATGGGCTGGCCGATTTTCCCTTCATGCTTTCCAAGCTTTATTAGGTTTAGTCAAGGCTATAAATAGCCCTAAAGCTGATGGTACATTTAGTTTTTGCGATGTTATTAATAAAATTCCAGAATTTCGTCTTCCATCAAGCCAAATTCCTCTAGCTTGTGAAAGCTAAGTTGAACATCCTAGTGTGGTTCCTAGGTTGTTTATTGACTTATCAATCAAGCAAACACACTTGATTGTGGCATCCTCTGCCGTTGAATTCGTTCTTGAGTGGTCCGAGTTTGGGTTCAACTCCGTCGATTCCGTAACGTGTCCTCTAAGATCCTAAGTTGCTTCCGCGACCGGGAAGCGAGACCCTCGACAGCTCAGCGGAGGTCGAAGACCTGATTGACTAACACCAAAGCAACACCAAAATACCACCAAACCCCCGACCAAAAGGCCGAGGACCAGCACGCTCCGCAAATTCCAGAATTTTGGGTTGTCGGGTAGAGTACTTCTACGATTTTCAAAAATTCAGCCTTGAAGGCATTTTGTCTTGCCTTCTTTTTCAGTCATTAGTCCTAATCTGAGTTTTAGATCGCGTCTAGGCCTTCATTCACCTCCATTCCTTGCTGCTATCTTGTGTCACTTGTTGACTAGTCAAGAACGTACCTTGCGGTGACGCCTAATTTGTTCAACCCGAGCAACTAGCAAGCCAAGGAATTGCTTGGTGAGACTATTAGAGAGTGATACACTTGAGTGAAACACAAGCGTGAGTGACCTATACGTTGTACCAAAAAAAAAGGAGAGAAGAAGTCGTTTGCTTATTTTCTTTTGCAGGTTTACCTAAGCATGTCTAGTGGAGTTGGTGACCAAACAATGGACTTTAAACTACACATGGTGGCCATGATGGAAGAATTCAAGCAGAGTTTGGATGAAGCTTTCGAGCCTCTTCATAGACGCCTTGACCGGATGGTGAATAAGGATGTCAAGAGGAGGGGTTCCCCACAATTTCATCCTGACGTCCAACCTACCTCTTCAAAGTCATTATATTCAAGGAGAAGGGAGGAGGTTCATTCGACAACAAAGCATGCAAATACTTTATCCATAGATGAAGGAGTTAGTTGAGTGCAGGAGACATGTCAACAACTCTCCTCCAACAAAAACTTGAAAAAGAGCGAGTTGAGTATGGTGGTGAGAGTGCACTTGAGGTAAAAGTTGAGGAATGTGAGATTGAAAAAGAGGTAAAAAAATCTGAGGAGATGAGTGAAGCATCAAGTGAGCTGATTGTGCATGGGAAGGCGAGTGTTTATAGTTTTCCTAACGAACTTAACTTTGCCTTGTTTAGTGTTTCTGCTTTTGTACGGATTGAGCGAAGTCGAGTGAAGTTAGTCATGCAATGTTCCATTCCAAAGTTGCTTGCACAATTCACTAGCTTCCATGGAGTTTGTCTTCTAGGAGATAGATCTATTTGGTATCACTTCATGGAACAACCCGAATCTGTCCGCACCAATGGAGAATTAATTCGAACTCCATATTTCTATTCTTGTTTGTTATCCATGGTTCATTCATCATCTTTACCTTCTTTTGAGCATTATTTCCATCCTCACACATGTATTTCCTATGCAGATTTTGAAGGAAAATGTAAAGAGCCATCAATGCAGTCTCAAGTTGAATCGATTGATGGAAGGAATCACGTGTCACGGGGAGTTTTTGCATTTAACTCTTATTCTACACCTTCTTACCACTTAATTAATGACGTTCCATTGCTTATGTATCCAATTTCTGGTTCAAAACAAGCTGAGACTCATTTTGTTTTTGTAGGTTGTAAGGCTGCTCGAAATTTTCCAGCTTTGATTAAAGAGTTGCAACCTGATTTCATGCTTGTGCCAGCTGCTTGTAATCTTCCATGCATATTCATACATCCAAAAGCTGGTCACCATGAGATCATCTTATCAACTCAAACTGGCGCAAATTCAAGTGACTCGTCTGGAGTGTGACCTTCACTTCATTGCTGCCACTTATGTTGGGTGATGCAGACAAGTGTGTCAATCAAGACCCGAATGTTGTTTCTACCTCACTGGTTCATTCTTCCACGGAAGTGCAACATGAATGGCTCATTGCTCTATCTCCAGATGGGCAAGTAGTGCCAAATCAGCAACAACTAGGGTCGAATTATACTACCTTGCACAATCAGATTCAAGATTTTTCTAAGCTGAATGAGAGTCATCATGAAGATCCCTATCTAGTGCATGTGAAACGTAAGTTGTCAAGTAGTATTAACCCTACATATACTAATTGTGTGATTTGTTTTATGGGTTTGAATTTGACATGCAAACGACCAAGGGTTGATGAGAGAGTTTTGGAGTGCTACATGGAATTTTCACAAGCTTTATACAAGGTGTTTCTTGTCTTGGCGAATGTCCTTGTTCAAGAGCATCACGAGGTTGTCCAAGCGACATGTGACGTGGCTGGTGCTCATTCATCTCGCTCCCACATTGCATGGAGTACCACTTTTTCCCAAGATTTAAGGACAAATCCTTTTCAAGAGGAGGGGAATGATACGAATGAGCAAGCCTCAAAGGGAGGATTGGGCCTCGATTAAGTAGCTCTTGTTGAGCTTAGCTTCGGCCATGTGGGCCTTAGGTCCAATAGTGCTTTAGCTAGTCATTAAGCTAGTTAATTAGTAGGTTAGCTTTCGGCCAAGAGAGACCCAATGGGCTGGCCGATTTTCCCTTCATGCTTTCCAAGCTTTATTAGGTTTAGTCAAGGCTATAAATAGCCCTAAAGCTGATGGTACATTTAGTTTTTGCGATGTTATTAATAAAATTCCAGAATTTCGTCTTCCATCAAGCCAAATTCCTCTAGCTTGTGAAAGCTAAGTTGAACATCCTAGTGTGGTTCCTAGGTTGTTTATTGACTTATCAATCAAGCAAACACACTTGATTGTGGCATCCTCTGCCGTTGAATTCGTTCTTGAGTGGTCCGAGTTTGGGTTCAACTCCGTCGATTCCGTAACGTGTCCTCTAAGATCCTAAGTTGCTTCCGCGACCGGGCAGCGAGACCCTCGACAGCTCAGCGGAGGTCGAAGACCTGATTGACTAACACCAAAGCAACACCAAAATACCACCAAACCCCCGACCAAAAGGCCGAGGACCAGCACGCTCCGCAAATTCCAGAATTTTGGGTTGTCGGGTAGAGTACTTCTACGATTTTCAAAAATTCAGCCTTGAAGGCATTTTGTCTTGCCTTCTCTTTCAGTCATTAGTCCTAATCTGAGTTTTAGATCGCGTCTAGGCCTTCATTCACCTCCATTCCTTGCTGCTATCTTGTGTCACTTGTTGACTAGTCAAGAACGTACCTTGCGGTGACGCCTAATTTGTTCAACCCGAGCAACTAGCAAGCCAAGGAATTGCTTGGTGAGACTATTAGAGAGTGATACACTTGAGTGAAACACAAGCGTGAGTGACCTATACATTGTACCAAAAAAAAAAGAAGGAGAGAAGAAGTCGTTTGCTTATTTTCTTTTGCAGGTTTACCTAAGCATGTCTAGTGGAGTTGGTGACCAAACAATGGACTTTAAACTACACATGGTGGCCATGATGGAAGAATTCAAGCAGAGTTTGGATGAAGCTTTCGAGCCTCTTCATAGACGCCTTGACCGAATGGTGAATAAGGATGTCAAGAGGAGGGGTTCCCCACAATTTCATCCTGACGTCCAACCTACCTCTTCAAAGTCATTATATTCAAGGAGAAGGGAGGAGGTTCATTCGACAACAAAGCATGCAAATACTTTATCCATAGATGAAGGAGTTAGTTGAGTGCAGGAGACATGTCAACAACTCTCCTCCAACAAAAACTTGAAAAAGAGCGAGTTGAGTATGGTGGTGAGAGTGCACTTGAGGTAAAAGTTGAGGAATGTGAGATTGAAAAAGAGGTAAAAAAATCTGAGGAGATGAGTGAAGCATCAAGTGAGCTGATTGTGCATGGGAAGGCGGGTGTTTATAGTTTTCCTAACGAACTTAACTTTGCCTTGTTTAGTGTTTCTGCTTTTGTACGGATTGAGCGAAGTCGAGTGAAGTTAGTCATGCAATGTTCCATTCCAAAGTTGCTTGCACAATTCACTAGCTTTCATGGAGTTTGTCTTCTAGGAGATAGATCTATTTGGTATCACTTCATGGAACAACCCGAATCTGTCCGCACCAATGGAGAATTAATTCGAACTCCATATTTCTATTCTTGTTTGTTACCCATGGTTCATTCATCATCTTTACCTTCTTTTGAGCATTATTTCCATCCTCACACATGTATTTCCTATGCAGATTTTGAAGGAAAATGTAAAGAGCCATCAATGCAGTCTCAAGTTGAATCGATTGATGGAAGGAATCACGTGTCACGGGGAGTTTTTGCATTTAACTCTTATTCTACACCTTCTTACCACTTAATTAATGACGTTCCATTGCTTATGTATCCAATTTCTGGTTCAAAACAAGCTGAGACTCATTTTGTTTTTGTAGGTTGTAAGGCTGCTCGAAATTTTCCAGCTTTGATTAAAGAGTTGCAACCTGATTTCATGCTTGTGCCAGCTGCTTGTAATCTTCCATGCATATTCATACATCCAAAAGCTGGTCACCATGAGATCATCTTATCAACTCAAACTGGCGCAAATTCAAGTGACTCGTCTGGAGTGTGACCTTCACTTCATTGCTGCCACTTATGTTGGGTGATGCAGACAAGTGTGTCAATCAAGACCCGAATGTTGTTTCTACCTCACTGGTTCATTCTTCCACGGAAGTGCAACATGAATGGCTCATTGCTCTATCTCCAGATGGGCAAGTAGTGCCAAATCAGCAACAACTAGGGTCGAATTATACTACCTTGCACAATCAGATTCAAGATTTTTATAAGCTGAATGAGAGTCATCATGAAGATCCCTATCTAGTGCATGTGAAACGTAAGTTGTCAAGTAGTATTAACCCTACATATACTAATTGTGTGATTTGTTTTATGGGTTTGAATTTGACATGCAAACGACCAAGGGTTGATGAGAGAGTTTTGGAGTGCTACATGGAATTTTCACAAGCTTTATACAAGGTGTTTCTTGTCTTGGCGAATGTCCTTGTTCAAGAGCATCACGAGGTTGTCCAAGCGACATGTGACGTGGCTGGTGCTCATTCATCTCGCTCCCACATTGCATGGAGTACCACTTTTTCCCAAGATTTAAGGACAAATCCTTTTCAAGAGGAGGGGAATGATACGAATGAGCAAGCCTCAAAGGGAGGATTGGGCCTCGATTAAGTAGCTCTTGTTGAGCTTAGCTTCGGCCATGTGGGCCTTAGGTCCAATAGTGCTTTAGCTAGTCATTAAGCTAGTTAATTAGTAGGTTAGCTTTCGGCCAAGAGAGACCCAATGGGCTGGCCGATTTTCCCTTCATGCTTTCCAAGCTTTATTAGGTTTAGTCAAGGCTATAAATAGCCCTAAAGCTGATGGTACATTTAGTTTTTGCGATGTTATTAATAAAATTCCAGAATTTCGTCTTCCATTAAGCCAAATTCCTCTAGCTTGTGAAAGCTAAGTTGAACATCCTAGTGTGGTTCCTAGGTTGTTTATTGACTTATCAATCAAGCAAACACACTTGATTGTGGCATCCTCTGCCGTTGAATTCGTTCTTGAGTGGTCCGAGTTTGGGTTCAACTCCGTCGATTCCGTAACGTGTCCTCTAAGATCCTAAGTTGCTTCCGCGACCGGGCAGCGAGACCCTCGACAGCTCAGCGGAGGTCGAAGACCTGATTGACTAACACCAAAGCAACACCAAAATACCACCAAACCCCCGACCAAAAGGCCGAGGACCAGCACGCTCCGCAAATTCCAGAATTTTGGGTTGTCGGGTAGAGTACTTCTAGGATTTTCAAAAATTCAGCCTTGAAGGCATTTTGTCTTGCCTTCTCTTTCAGTCATTAGTCCTAATCTGAGTTTTAGATCGCGTCTAGGCCTTCATTCACCTCCATTCCTTGCTGCTATCTTGTGTCACTTGTTGACTAGTCAAGAACGTACCTTGCGGTGACGCCTAATTTGTTCAACCCGAGCAACTAGCAAGCCAAGGAATTGCTTGGTGAGACTATTAGAGAGTGATACACTTGAGTGAAACACAAGCGTGAGTGACCTATACATTGTACCAAAAAAAAAAGAAGGAGAGAAGAAGTCGTTTGCTTATTTTCTTTTGCAGGTTTACCTAAGCATGTCTAGTGGAGTTGGTGACCAAACAATGGATTTTAAACTACACATGGTGGCCATGATGGAAGAATTCAAGCAGAGTTTGGATGAAGCTTTCGAGCCTCTTCATAGACGCCTTGACCGGATGGTGAATAAGGATGTCAAGAGGAGGGGTTCCCCACAATTTCATCCTGACGTCCAACCTACCTCTTCAAAGTCATTATATTCAAGGAGAAGGGAGGAGGTTCATTCGACAACAAAGCATGCAAATACTTTATCCATAGATGAAGGAGTTAGTTGAGTGCAGGAGACATGTCAACAACTCTCCTCCAACAAAAACTTGAAAAAGAGCGAGTTGAGTATGGTGGTGAGAGTGCACTTGAGGTAAAAGTTGAGGAATGTGAGATTGAAAAAGAGGTAAACAAATCTGAGGAGATGAGTGAAGCATCAAGTGAGCTGATTGTGCATGGGAAGGCGAGTGTTTATAGTTTTCCTAACGAACTTAACTTTGCCTTGTTTAGTGTTTCTGCTTTTGTACGGATTGAGCGAAGTCGAGTGAAGTTAGTCATGCAATGTTCCATTCCAAAGTTGCTTGCACAATTCACTAGCTTCCATGGAGTTTGTCTTCTAGGAGATAGATCTATTTGGTATCACTTCATGGAACAACCCGAATCTGTCCGCACCAATGGAGAATTAATTCGAACTCCATATTTCTATTCTTGTTTGTTACCCATGGTTCATTCATCATCTTTACCTTCTTTTGAGCATTATTTCCATCCTCACACATGTATTTCCTATGCAGATTTTGAAGGAAAATGTAAAGAGCCATCAATGCAGTCTCAAGTTGAATCGATTGATGGAAGGAATCACGTGTCACGGGGAGTTTTTGCATTTAACTCTTATTCTACACCTTCTTACCACTTAATTAATGACGTTCCATTGCTTATGTATCCAATTTCTGGTTCAAAACAAGCTGAGACTCATTTTGTTTTTGTAGGTTGTAAGGCTGCTCGAAATTTTCCAGCTTTGATTAAAGAGTTGCAACCTGATTTCATGCTTGTGCCAGCTGCTTGTAATCTTCCATGCATATTCATACATCCAAAAGCTGGTCACCATGAGATCATCTTATCAACTCAAACTGGCGCAAATTCAAGTGACTCGTCTGGAGTGTGACCTTCACTTCATTGCTGCCACTTATGTTGGGTGATGCAGACAAGTGTGTCAATCAAGACCCGAATGTTGTTTCTACCTCACTGGTTCATTCTTCCACGGAAGTGCAACATGAATGGCTCATTGCTCTATCTCCAGATGGGCAAGTAGTGCCAAATCAGCAACAACTAGGGTCGAATTATACTACCTTGCACAATCAGATTCAAGATTTTTCTAAGCTGAATGAGAGTCATCATGAAGATCCCTATCTAGTGCATGTGAAACGTAAGTTGTCAAGTAGTATTAACCCTACATATACTAATTGTGTGATTTGTTTTATGGGTTTGAATTTGACATGCAAACGACCAAGGGTTGATGAGAGAGTTTTGGAGTGCTACATGGAATTTTCACAAGCTTTATACAAGGTGTTTCTTGTCTTGGCGAATGTCCTTGTTCAAGAGCATCACGAGGTTGTCCAAGCGACATGTGACGTGGCTGGTGCTCATTCATCTCGCTCCCACATTGCATGGAGTACCACTTTTTCCCAAGATTTAAGGACAAATCCTTTTCAAGAGGAGGGGAATGATACGAATGAGCAAGCCTCAAAGGGAGGATTGGGCCTCGATTAAGTAGCTCTTGTTGAGCTTAGCTTCGGCCATGTGGGCCTTAGGTCCAATAGTGCTTTAGCTAGTCATTAAGCTAGTTAATTAGTAGGTTAGCTTTCGGCCAAGAGAGACCCAATGGGCTGGCCGATTTTCCCTTCATGCTTTCCAAGCTTTATTAGGTTTAGTCAAGGCTATAAATAGCCCTAAAGCTGATGGTACATTTAGTTTTTGCGATGTTATTAATAAAATTCCAGAATTTCGTCTTCCATCAAGCCAAATTCCTCTAGCTTGTGAAAGCTAAGTTGAACATCCTAGTGTGGTTCCTAGGTTGTTTATTGACTTATCAATCAAGCAAACACACTTGATTGTGGCATCCTCTGCCGTTGAATTCGTTCTTGAGTGGTCCGAGTTTGGGTTCAACTCCGTCGATTCCGTAACGTGTCCTCTAAGATCCTAAGTTGCTTCCGCGACCGGGCAGCGAGACCCTCGACAGCTCAGCGGAGGTCGAAGACCTGATTGACTAACACCAAAGCAACACCAAAATACCACCAAACCCCCGACCAAAAGGCCGAGGACCAGCACGCTCCGCAAATTCCAGAATTTTGGGTTGTCGGGTAGAGTACTTCTAGGATTTTCAAAAATTCAGCCTTGAAGGCATTTTGTCTTGCCTTCTCTTTCAGTCATTAGTCCTAATCTGAGTTTTAGATCGCGTCTAGGCCTTCATTCACCTCCATTCCTTGCTGCTATCTTGTGTCACTTGTTGACTAGTCAAGAACGTACCTTGCGGTGACGCCTAATTTGTTCAACCCGAGCAACTAGCAAGCCAAGGAATTGCTTGGTGAGACTATTAGAGAGTGATACACTTGAGTGAAACACAAGCGTGAGTGACCTATACATTGTACCAAAAAAAAAAGAAGGAGAGAAGAAGTCGTTTGCTTATTTTCTTTTGCAGGTTTACCTAAGCATGTCTAGTGGAGTTGGTGACCAAACAATGGATTTTAAACTACACATGGTGGCCATGATGGAAGAATTCAAGCAGAGTTTGGATGAAGCTTTCGAGCCTCTTCATAGACGCCTTGACCGGATGGTGAATAAGGATGTCAAGAGGAGGGGTTCCCCACAATTTCATCCTGACGTCCAACCTACCTCTTCAAAGTCATTATATTCAAGGAGAAGGGAGGAGGTTCATTCGACAACAAAGCATGCAAATACTTTATCCATAGATGAAGGAGTTAGTTGAGTGCAGGAGACATGTCAACAACTCTCCTCCAACAAAAACTTGAAAAAGAGCGAGTTGAGTATGGTGGTGAGAGTGCACTTGAGGTAAAAGTTGAGGAATGTGAGATTGAAAAAGAGGTAAACAAATCTGAGGAGATGAGTGAAGCATCAAGTGAGCTGATTGTGCATGGGAAGGCGAGTGTTTATAGTTTTCCTAACGAACTTAACTTTGCCTTGTTTAGTGTTTCTGCTTTTGTACGGATTGAGCGAAGTCGAGTGAAGTTAGTCATGCAATGTTCCATTCCAAAGTTGCTTGCACAATTCACTAGCTTCCATGGAGTTTGTCTTCTAGGAGATAGATCTATTTGGTATCACTTCATGGAACAACCCGAATCTGTCCGCACCAATGGAGAATTAATTCGAACTCCATATTTCTATTCTTGTTTGTTACCCATGGTTCATTCATCATCTTTACCTTCTTTTGAGCATTATTTCCATCCTCACACATGTATTTCCTATGCAGATTTTGAAGGAAAATGTAAAGAGCCATCAATGCAGTCTCAAGTTGAATCGATTGATGGAAGGAATCACGTGTCACGGGGAGTTTTTGCATTTAACTCTTATTCTACACCTTCTTACCACTTAATTAATGACGTTCCATTGCTTATGTATCCAATTTCTGGTTCAAAACAAGCTGAGACTCATTTTGTTTTTGTAGGTTGTAAGGCTGCTCGAAATTTTCCAGCTTTGATTAAAGAGTTGCAACCTGATTTCATGCTTGTGCCAGCTGCTTGTAATCTTCCATGCATATTCATACATCCAAAAGCTGGTCACCATGAGATCATCTTATCAACTCAAACTGGCGCAAATTCAAGTGACTCGTCTGGAGTGTGACCTTCACTTCATTGCTGCCACTTATGTTGGGTGATGCAGACAAGTGTGTCAATCAAGACCCGAATGTTGTTTCTACCTCACTGGTTCATTCTTCCACGGAAGTGCAACATGAATGGCTCATTGCTCTATCTCCAGATGGGCAAGTAGTGCCAAATCAGCAACAACTAGGGTCGAATTATACTACCTTGCACAATCAGATTCAAGATTTTTCTAAGCTGAATGAGAGTCATCATGAAGATCCCTATCTAGTGCATGTGAAACGTAAGTTGTCAAGTAGTATTAACCCTACATATACTAATTGTGTGATTTGTTTTATGGGTTTGAATTTGACATGCAAACGACCAAGGGTTGATGAGAGAGTTTTGGAGTGCTACATGGAATTTTCACAAGCTTTATACAAGGTGTTTCTTGTCTTGGCGAATGTCCTTGTTCAAGAGCATCACGAGGTTGTCCAAGCGACATGTGACGTGGCTGGTGCTCATTCATCTCGCTCCCACATTGCATGGAGTACCACTTTTTCCCAAGATTTAAGGACAAATCCTTTTCAAGAGGAGGGGAATGATACGAATGAGCAAGCCTCAAAGGGAGGATTGGGCCTCGATTAAGTAGCTCTTGTTGAGCTTAGCTTCGGCCATGTGGGCCTTAGGTCCAATAGTGCTTTAGCTAGTCATTAAGCTAGTTAATTAGTAGGTTAGCTTTCGGCCAAGAGAGACCCAATGGGCTGGCCGATTTTCCCTTCATGCTTTCCAAGCTTTATTAGGTTTAGTCAAGGCTATAAATAGCCCTAAAGCTGATGGTACATTTAGTTTTTGCGATGTTATTAATAAAATTCCAGAATTTCGTCTTCCATCAAGCCAAATTCCTCTAGCTTGTGAAAGCTAAGTTGAACATCCTAGTGTGGTTCCTAGGTTGTTTATTGACTTATCAATCAAGCAAACACACTTGATTGTGGCATCCTCTGCCGTTGAATTCGTTCTTGAGTGGTCCGAGTTTGGGTTCAACTCCGTCGATTCCGTAACGTGTCCTCTAAGATCCTAAGTTGCTTCCGCGACCGGGCAGCGAGACCCTCGACAGCTCAGCGGAGGTCGAAGACCTGATTGACTAACACCAAAGCAACACCAAAATACCACCAAACCCCCGACCAAAAGGCCGAGGACCAGCACGCTCCGCAAATTCCAGAATTTTGGGTTGTCGGGTAGAGTACTTCTACGATTTTCAAAAATTCAGCCTTGAAGGCATTTTGTCTTGCCTTCTCTTTCAGTCATTAGTCCTAATCTGAGTTTTAGATCGCGTCTAGGCCTTCATTCACCTCCATTCCTTGCTGCTATCTTGTGTCACTTGTTGACTAGTCAAGAACGTACCTTGCGGTGACGCCTAATTTGTTCAACCCGAGCAACTAGCAAGCCAAGGAATTGCTTGGTGAGACTATTAGAGAGTGATACACTTGAGTGAAACACAAGCGTGAGTGACCTATACATTGTACCAAAAAAAAAAGAAGGAGAGAAGAAGTCGTTTGCTTATTTTCTTTTGCAGGTTTACCTAAGCATGTCTAGTGGAGTTGGTGACCAAACAATGGACTTTAAACTACACATGGTGGCCATGATGGAAGAATTCAAGCAGAGTTTGGATGAAGCTTTCGAGCCTCTTCATAGACGCCTTGACCGAATGGTGAATAAGGATGTCAAGAGGAGGGGTTCCCCACAATTTCATCCTGACGTCCAACCTACCTCTTCAAAGTCATTATATTCAAGGAGAAGGGAGGAGGTTCATTCGACAACAAAGCATGCAAATACTTTATCCATAGATGAAGGAGTTAGTTGAGTGCAGGAGACATGTCAACAACTCTCCTCCAACAAAAACTTGAAAAAGAGCGAGTTGAGTATGGTGGTGAGAGTGCACTTGAGGTAAAAGTTGAGGAATGTGAGATTGAAAAAGAGGTAAAAAAATCTGAGGAGATGAGTGAAGCATCAAGTGAGCTGATTGTGCATGGGAAGGCGGGTGTTTATAGTTTTCCTAACGAACTTAACTTTGCCTTGTTTAGTGTTTCTGCTTTTGTACGGATTGAGCGAAGTCGAGTGAAGTTAGTCATGCAATGTTCCATTCCAAAGTTGCTTGCACAATTCACTAGCTTCCATGGAGTTTGTCTTCTAGGAGATAGATCTATTTGGTATCACTTCATGGAACAACCCGAATCTGTCCGCACCAATGGAGAATTAATTCGAACTCCATATTTCTATTCTTGTTTGTTACCCATGGTTCATTCATCATCTTTACCTTCTTTTGAGCATTATTTCCATCCTCACACATGTATTTCCTATGCAGATTTTGAAGGAAAATGTAAAGAGCCATCAATGCAGTCTCAAGTTGAATCGATTGATGGAAGGAATCACGTGTCACGGGGAGTTTTTGCATTTAACTCTTATTCTACACCTTCTTACCACTTAATTAATGACGTTCCATTGCTTATGTATCCAATTTCTGGTTCAAAACAAGCTGAGACTCATTTTGTTTTTGTAGGTTGTAAGGCTGCTCGAAATTTTCCAGCTTTGATTAAAGAGTTGCAACCTGATTTCATGCTTGTGCCAGCTGCTTGTAATCTTCCATGCATATTCATACATCCAAAAGCTGGTCACCATGAGATCATCTTATCAACTCAAACTGGCGCAAATTCAAGTGACTCGTCTGGAGTGTGACCTTCACTTCATTGCTGCCACTTATGTTGGGTGATGCAGACAAGTGTGTCAATCAAGACCCGAATGTTGTTTCTACCTCACTGGTTCATTCTTCCACGGAAGTGCAACATGAATGGCTCATTGCTCTATCTCCAGATGGGCAAGTAGTGCCAAATCAGCAACAACTAGGGTCGAATTATACTACCTTGCACAATCAGATTCAAGATTTTTCTAAGCTGAATGAGAGTCATCATGAAGATCCCTATCTAGTGCATGTGAAACGTAAGTTGTCAAGTAGTATTAACCCTACATATACTAATTGTGTGATTTGTTTTATGGGTTTGAATTTGACATGCAAACGACCAAGGGTTGATGAGAGAGTTTTGGAGTGCTACATGGAATTTTCACAAGCTTTATACAAGGTGTTTCTTGTCTTGGCGAATGTCCTTGTTCAAGAGCATCACGAGGTTGTCCAAGCGACATGTGACGTGGCTGGTGCTCATTCATCTCGCTCCCACATTGCATGGAGTACCACTTTTTCCCAAGATTTAAGGACAAATCCTTTTCAAGAGGAGGGGAATGATACGAATGAGCAAGCCTCAAAGGGAGGATTGGGCCTCGATTAAGTAGCTCTTGTTGAGCTTAGCTTCGGCCATGTGGGCCTTAGGTCCAATAGTGCTTTAGCTAGTCATTAAGCTAGTTAATTAGTAGGTTAGCTTTCGGCCAAGAGAGACCCAATGGGCTGGCCGATTTTCCCTTCATGCTTTCCAAGCTTTATTAGGTTTAGTCAAGGCTATAAATAGCCCTAAAGCTGATGGTACATTTAGTTTTTGCGATGTTATTAATAAAATTCCAGAATTTCGTCTTCCATCAAGCCAAATTCCTCTAGCTTGTGAAAGCTAAGTTGAACATCCTAGTGTGGTTCCTAGGTTGTTTATTGACTTATCAATCAAGCAAACACACTTGATTGTGGCATCCTCTGCCGTTGAATTCGTTCTTGAGTGGTCCGAGTTTGGGTTCAACTCCGTCGATTCCGTAACGTGTCCTCTAAGATCCTAAGTTGCTTCCGCGACCGGGCAGCGAGACCCTCGACAGCTCAGCGGAGGTCGAAGACCTGATTGACTAACACCAAAGCAACACCAAAATACCACCAAACCCCCGACCAAAAGGCCGAGGACCAGCACGCTCCGCAAATTCCAGAATTTTGGGTTGTCGGGTAGAGTACTTCTAGGATTTTCAAAAATTCAGCCTTGAAGGCATTTTGTCTTGCCTTCTCTTTCAGTCATTAGTCCTAATCTGAGTTTTAGATCGCGTCTAGGCCTTCATTCACCTCCATTCCTTGCTGCTATCTTGTGTCACTTGTTGACTAGTCAAGAACGTACCTTGCGGTGACGCCTAATTTGTTCAACCCGAGCAACTAGCAAGCCAAGGAATTGCTTGGTGAGACTATTAGAGAGTGATACACTTGAGTGAAACACAAGCGTGAGTGACCTATACATTGTACCAAAAAAAAAAGAAGGAGAGAAGAAGTCGTTTGCTTATTTTCTTTTGCAGGTTTACCTAAGCATGTCTAGTGGAGTTGGTGACCAAACAATGGACTTTAAACTACACATGGTGGCCATGATGGAAGAATTCAAGCAGAGTTTGGATGAAGCTTTCGAGCCTCTTCATAGACGCCTTGACCGAATGGTGAATAAGGATGTCAAGAGGAGGGGTTCCCCACAATTTCATCCTGACGTCCAACCTACCTCTTCAAAGTCATTATATTCAAGGAGAAGGGAGGAGGTTCATTCGACAACAAAGCATGCAAATACTTTATCCATAGATGAAGGAGTTAGTTGAGTGCAGGAGACATGTCAACAACTCTCCTCCAACAAAAACTTGAAAAAGAGCGAGTTGAGTATGGTGGTGAGAGTGCACTTGAGGTAAAAGTTGAGGAATGTGAGATTGAAAAAGAGGTAAAAAAATCTGAGGAGATGAGTGAAGCATCAAGTGAGCTGATTGTGCATGGGAAGGCGGGTGTTTATAGTTTTCCTAACGAACTTAACTTTGCCTTGTTTAGTGTTTCTGCTTTTGTACGGATTGAGCGAAGTCGAGTGAAGTTAGTCATGCAATGTTCCATTCCAAAGTTGCTTGCACAATTCACTAGCTTCCATGGAGTTTGTCTTCTAGGAGATAGATCTATTTGGTATCACTTCATGGAACAACCCGAATCTGTCCGCACCAATGGAGAATTAATTCGAACTCCATATTTCTATTCTTGTTTGTTACCCATGGTTCATTCATCATC
Organism: Coffea arabica; assembly: GCF_036785885.1. NCBI lineage: Eukaryota > Viridiplantae > Streptophyta > Magnoliopsida > Gentianales > Rubiaceae > Coffea > Coffea arabica. The sequence continues at coordinate 31,313,469 of NC_092323.1, read as the reverse complement.
TTTACCTTCTTTTGAGCATTATTTCCATCCTCACACATGTATTTCCTATGCAGATTTTGAAGGAAAATGTAAAGAGCCATCAATGCAGTCTCAAGTTGAATCGATTGATGGAAGGAATCACGTGTCACGGGGAGTTTTTGCATTTAACTCTTATTCTACACCTTCTTACCACTTAATTAATGACGTTCCATTGCTTATGTATCCAATTTCTGGTTCAAAACAAGCTGAGACTCATTTTGTTTTTGTAGGTTGTAAGGCTGCTCGAAATTTTCCAGCTTTGATTAAAGAGTTGCAACCTGATTTCATGCTTGTGCCAGCTGCTTGTAATCTTCCATGCATATTCATACATCCAAAAGCTGGTCACCATGAGATCATCTTATCAACTCAAACTGGCGCAAATTCAAGTGACTCGTCTGGAGTGTGACCTTCACTTCATTGCTGCCACTTATGTTGGGTGATGCAGACAAGTGTGTCAATCAAGACCCGAATGTTGTTTCTACCTCACTGGTTCATTCTTCCACGGAAGTGCAACATGAATGGCTCATTGCTCTATCTCCAGATGGGCAAGTAGTGCCAAATCAGCAACAACTAGGGTCGAATTATACTACCTTGCACAATCAGATTCAAGATTTTTCTAAGCTGAATGAGAGTCATCATGAAGATCCCTATCTAGTGCATGTGAAACGTAAGTTGTCAAGTAGTATTAACCCTACATATACTAATTGTGTGATTTGTTTTATGGGTTTGAATTTGACATGCAAACGACCAAGGGTTGATGAGAGAGTTTTGGAGTGCTACATGGAATTTTCACAAGCTTTATACAAGGTGTTTCTTGTCTTGGCGAATGTCCTTGTTCAAGAGCATCACGAGGTTGTCCAAGCGACATGTGACGTGGCTGGTGCTCATTCATCTCGCTCCCACATTGCATGGAGTACCACTTTTTCCCAAGATTTAAGGACAAATCCTTTTCAAGAGGAGGGGAATGATACGAATGAGCAAGCCTCAAAGGGAGGATTGGGCCTCGATTAAGTAGCTCTTGTTGAGCTTAGCTTCGGCCATGTGGGCCTTAGGTCCAATAGTGCTTTAGCTAGTCATTAAGCTAGTTAATTAGTAGGTTAGCTTTCGGCCAAGAGAGACCCAATGGGCTGGCCGATTTTCCCTTCATGCTTTCCAAGCTTTATTAGGTTTAGTCAAGGCTATAAATAGCCCTAAAGCTGATGGTACATTTAGTTTTTGCGATGTTATTAATAAAATTCCAGAATTTCGTCTTCCATCAAGCCAAATTCCTCTAGCTTGTGAAAGCTAAGTTGAACATCCTAGTGTGGTTCCTAGGTTGTTTATTGACTTATCAATCAAGCAAACACACTTGATTGTGGCATCCTCTGCCGTTGAATTCGTTCTTGAGTGGTCCGAGTTTGGGTTCAACTCCGTCGATTCCGTAACGTGTCCTCTAAGATCCTAAGTTGCTTCCGCGACCGGGCAGCGAGACCCTCGACAGCTCAGCGGAGGTCGAAGACCTGATTGACTAACACCAAAGCAACACCAAAATACCACCAAACCCCCGACCAAAAGGCCGAGGACCAGCACGCTCCGCAAATTCCAGAATTTTGGGTTGTCGGGTAGAGTACTTCTAGGATTTTCAAAAATTCAGCCTTGAAGGCATTTTGTCTTGCCTTCTCTTTCAGTCATTAGTCCTAATCTGAGTTTTAGATCGCGTCTAGGCCTTCATTCACCTCCATTCCTTGCTGCTATCTTGTGTCACTTGTTGACTAGTCAAGAACGTACCTTGCGGTGACGCCTAATTTGTTCAACCCGAGCAACTAGCAAGCCAAGGAATTGCTTGGTGAGACTATTAGAGAGTGATACACTTGAGTGAAACACAAGCGTGAGTGACCTATACATTGTACCAAAAAAAAAAGAAGGAGAGAAGAAGTCGTTTGCTTATTTTCTTTTGCAGGTTTACCTAAGCATGTCTAGTGGAGTTGGTGACCAAACAATGGACTTTAAACTACACATGGTGGCCATGATGGAAGAATTCAAGCAGAGTTTGGATGAAGCTTTCGAGCCTCTTCATAGACGCCTTGACCGAATGGTGAATAAGGATGTCAAGAGGAGGGGTTCCCCACAATTTCATCCTGACGTCCAACCTACCTCTTCAAAGTCATTATATTCAAGGAGAAGGGAGGAGGTTCATTCGACAACAAAGCATGCAAATACTTTATCCATAGATGAAGGAGTTAGTTGAGTGCAGGAGACATGTCAACAACTCTCCTCCAACAAAAACTTGAAAAAGAGCGAGTTGAGTATGGTGGTGAGAGTGCACTTGAGGTAAAAGTTGAGGAATGTGAGATTGAAAAAGAGGTAAAAAAATCTGAGGAGATGAGTGAAGCATCAAGTGAGCTGATTGTGCATGGGAAGGCGGGTGTTTATAGTTTTCCTAACGAACTTAACTTTGCCTTGTTTAGTGTTTCTGCTTTTGTACGGATTGAGCGAAGTCGAGTGAAGTTAGTCATGCAATGTTCCATTCCAAAGTTGCTTGCACAATTCACTAGCTTCCATGGAGTTTGTCTTCTAGGAGATAGATCTATTTGGTATCACTTCATGGAACAACCCGAATCTGTCCGCACCAATGGAGAATTAATTCGAACTCCATATTTCTATTCTTGTTTGTTACCCATGGTTCATTCATCATCTTTACCTTCTTTTGAGCATTATTTCCATCCTCACACATGTATTTCCTATGCAGATTTTGAAGGAAAATGTAAAGAGCCATCAATGCAGTCTCAAGTTGAATCGATTGATGGAAGGAATCACGTGTCACGGGGAGTTTTTGCATTTAACTCTTATTCTACACCTTCTTACCACTTAATTAATGACGTTCCATTGCTTATGTATCCAATTTCTGGTTCAAAACAAGCTGAGACTCATTTTGTTTTTGTAGGTTGTAAGGCTGCTCGAAATTTTCCAGCTTTGATTAAAGAGTTGCAACCTGATTTCATGCTTGTGCCAGCTGCTTGTAATCTTCCATGCATATTCATACATCCAAAAGCTGGTCACCATGAGATCATCTTATCAACTCAAACTGGCGCAAATTCAAGTGACTCGTCTGGAGTGTGACCTTCACTTCATTGCTGCCACTTATGTTGGGTGATGCAGACAAGTGTGTCAATCAAGACCCGAATGTTGTTTCTACCTCACTGGTTCATTCTTCCACGGAAGTGCAACATGAATGGCTCATTGCTCTATCTCCAGATGGGCAAGTAGTGCCAAATCAGCAACAACTAGGGTCGAATTATACTACCTTGCACAATCAGATTCAAGATTTTTCTAAGCTGAATGAGAGTCATCATGAAGATCCCTATCTAGTGCATGTGAAACGTAAGTTGTCAAGTAGTATTAACCCTACATATACTAATTGTGTGATTTGTTTTATGGGTTTGAATTTGACATGCAAACGACCAAGGGTTGATGAGAGAGTTTTGGAGTGCTACATGGAATTTTCACAAGCTTTATACAAGGTGTTTCTTGTCTTGGCGAATGTCCTTGTTCAAGAGCATCACGAGGTTGTCCAAGCGACATGTGACGTGGCTGGTGCTCATTCATCTCGCTCCCACATTGCATGGAGTACCACTTTTTCCCAAGATTTAAGGACAAATCCTTTTCAAGAGGAGGGGAATGATACGAATGAGCAAGCCTCAAAGGGAGGATTGGGCCTCGATTAAGTAGCTCTTGTTGAGCTTAGCTTCGGCCATGTGGGCCTTAGGTCCAATAGTGCTTTAGCTAGTCATTAAGCTAGTTAATTAGTAGGTTAGCTTTCGGCCAAGAGAGACCCAATGGGCTGGCCGATTTTCCCTTCATGCTTTCCAAGCTTTATTAGGTTTAGTCAAGGCTATAAATAGCCCTAAAGCTGATGGTACATTTAGTTTTTGCGATGTTATTAATAAAATTCCAGAATTTCGTCTTCCATCAAGCCAAATTCCTCTAGCTTGTGAAAGCTAAGTTGAACATCCTAGTGTGGTTCCTAGGTTGTTTATTGACTTATCAATCAAGCAAACACACTTGATTGTGGCATCCTCTGCCGTTGAATTCGTTCTTGAGTGGTCCGAGTTTGGGTTCAACTCCGTCGATTCCGTAACGTGTCCTCTAAGATCCTAAGTTGCTTCCGCGACCGGGCAGCGAGACCCTCGACAGCTCAGCGGAGGTCGAAGACCTGATTGACTAACACCAAAGCAACACCAAAATACCACCAAACCCCCGACCAAAAGGCCGAGGACCAGCACGCTCCGCAAATTCCAGAATTTTGGGTTGTCGGGTAGAGTACTTCTAGGATTTTCAAAAATTCAGCCTTGAAGGCATTTTGTCTTGCCTTCTCTTTCAGTCATTAGTCCTAATCTGAGTTTTAGATCGCGTCTAGGCCTTCATTCACCTCCATTCCTTGCTGCTATCTTGTGTCACTTGTTGACTAGTCAAGAACGTACCTTGCGGTGACGCCTAATTTGTTCAACCCGAGCAACTAGCAAGCCAAGGAATTGCTTGGTGAGACTATTAGAGAGTGATACACTTGAGTGAAACACAAGCGTGAGTGACCTATACATTGTACCAAAAAAAAAAGAAGGAGAGAAGAAGTCGTTTGCTTATTTTCTTTTGCAGGTTTACCTAAGCATGTCTAGTGGAGTTGGTGACCAAACAATGGACTTTAAACTACACATGGTGGCCATGATGGAAGAATTCAAGCAGAGTTTGGATGAAGCTTTCGAGCCTCTTCATAGACGCCTTGACCGAATGGTGAATAAGGATGTCAAGAGGAGGGGTTCCCCACAATTTCATCCTGACGTCCAACCTACCTCTTCAAAGTCATTATATTCAAGGAGAAGGGAGGAGGTTCATTCGACAACAAAGCATGCAAATACTTTATCCATAGATGAAGGAGTTAGTTGAGTGCAGGAGACATGTCAACAACTCTCCTCCAACAAAAACTTGAAAAAGAGCGAGTTGAGTATGGTGGTGAGAGTGCACTTGAGGTAAAAGTTGAGGAATGTGAGATTGAAAAAGAGGTAAAAAAATCTGAGGAGATGAGTGAAGCATCAAGTGAGCTGATTGTGCATGGGAAGGCGGGTGTTTATAGTTTTCCTAACGAACTTAACTTTGCCTTGTTTAGTGTTTCTGCTTTTGTACGGATTGAGCGAAGTCGAGTGAAGTTAGTCATGCAATGTTCCATTCCAAAGTTGCTTGCACAATTCACTAGCTTCCATGGAGTTTGTCTTCTAGGAGATAGATCTATTTGGTATCACTTCATGGAACAACCCGAATCTGTCCGCACCAATGGAGAATTAATTCGAACTCCATATTTCTATTCTTGTTTGTTACCCATGGTTCATTCATCATCTTTACCTTCTTTTGAGCATTATTTCCATCCTCACACATGTATTTCCTATGCAGATTTTGAAGGAAAATGTAAAGAGCCATCAATGCAGTCTCAAGTTGAATCGATTGATGGAAGGAATCACGTGTCACGGGGAGTTTTTGCATTTAACTCTTATTCTACACCTTCTTACCACTTAATTAATGACGTTCCATTGCTTATGTATCCAATTTCTGGTTCAAAACAAGCTGAGACTCATTTTGTTTTTGTAGGTTGTAAGGCTGCTCGAAATTTTCCAGCTTTGATTAAAGAGTTGCAACCTGATTTCATGCTTGTGCCAGCTGCTTGTAATCTTCCATGCATATTCATACATCCAAAAGCTGGTCACCATGAGATCATCTTATCAACTCAAACTGGCGCAAATTCAAGTGACTCGTCTGGAGTGTGACCTTCACTTCATTGCTGCCACTTATGTTGGGTGATGCAGACAAGTGTGTCAATCAAGACCCGAATGTTGTTTCTACCTCACTGGTTCATTCTTCCACGGAAGTGCAACATGAATGGCTCATTGCTCTATCTCCAGATGGGCAAGTAGTGCCAAATCAGCAACAACTAGGGTCGAATTATACTACCTTGCACAATCAGATTCAAGATTTTTCTAAGCTGAATGAGAGTCATCATGAAGATCCCTATCTAGTGCATGTGAAACGTAAGTTGTCAAGTAGTATTAACCCTACATATACTAATTGTGTGATTTGTTTTATGGGTTTGAATTTGACATGCAAACGACCAAGGGTTGATGAGAGAGTTTTGGAGTGCTACATGGAATTTTCACAAGCTTTATACAAGGTGTTTCTTGTCTTGGCGAATGTCCTTGTTCAAGAGCATCACGAGGTTGTCCAAGCGACATGTGACGTGGCTGGTGCTCATTCATCTCGCTCCCACATTGCATGGAGTACCACTTTTTCCCAAGATTTAAGGACAAATCCTTTTCAAGAGGAGGGGAATGATACGAATGAGCAAGCCTCAAAGGGAGGATTGGGCCTCGATTAAGTAGCTCTTGTTGAGCTTAGCTTCGGCCATGTGGGCCTTAGGTCCAATAGTGCTTTAGCTAGTCATTAAGCTAGTTAATTAGTAGGTTAGCTTTCGGCCAAGAGAGACCCAATGGGCTGGCCGATTTTCCCTTCATGCTTTCCAAGCTTTATTAGGTTTAGTCAAGGCTATAAATAGCCCTAAAGCTGATGGTACATTTAGTTTTTGCGATGTTATTAATAAAATTCCAGAATTTCGTCTTCCATCAAGCCAAATTCCTCTAGCTTGTGAAAGCTAAGTTGAACATCCTAGTGTGGTTCCTAGGTTGTTTATTGACTTATCAATCAAGCAAACACACTTGATTGTGGCATCCTCTGCCGTTGAATTCGTTCTTGAGTGGTCCGAGTTTGGGTTCAACTCCGTCGATTCCGTAACGTGTCCTCTAAGATCCTAAGTTGCTTCCGCGACCGGGCAGCGAGACCCTCGACAGCTCAGCGGAGGTCGAAGACCTGATTGACTAACACCAAAGCAACACCAAAATACCACCAAACCCCCGACCAAAAGGCCGAGGACCAGCACGCTCCGCAAATTCCAGAATTTTGGGTTGTCGGGTAGAGTACTTCTAGGATTTTCAAAAATTCAGCCTTGAAGGCATTTTGTCTTGCCTTCTCTTTCAGTCATTAGTCCTAATCTGAGTTTTAGATCGCGTCTAGGCCTTCATTCACCTCCATTCCTTGCTGCTATCTTGTGTCACTTGTTGACTAGTCAAGAACGTACCTTGCGGTGACGCCTAATTTGTTCAACCCGAGCAACTAGCAAGCCAAGGAATTGCTTGGTGAGACTATTAGAGAGTGATACACTTGAGTGAAACACAAGCGTGAGTGACCTATACATTGTACCAAAAAAAAAAGAAGGAGAGAAGAAGTCGTTTGCTTATTTTCTTTTGCAGGTTTACCTAAGCATGTCTAGTGGAGTTGGTGACCAAACAATGGACTTTAAACTACACATGGTGGCCATGATGGAAGAATTCAAGCAGAGTTTGGATGAAGCTTTCGAGCCTCTTCATAGACGCCTTGACCGAATGGTGAATAAGGATGTCAAGAGGAGGGGTTCCCCACAATTTCATCCTGACGTCCAACCTACCTCTTCAAAGTCATTATATTCAAGGAGAAGGGAGGAGGTTCATTCGACAACAAAGCATGCAAATACTTTATCCATAGATGAAGGAGTTAGTTGAGTGCAGGAGACATGTCAACAACTCTCCTCCAACAAAAACTTGAAAAAGAGCGAGTTGAGTATGGTGGTGAGAGTGCACTTGAGGTAAAAGTTGAGGAATGTGAGATTGAAAAAGAGGTAAAAAAATCTGAGGAGATGAGTGAAGCATCAAGTGAGCTGATTGTGCATGGGAAGGCGGGTGTTTATAGTTTTCCTAACGAACTTAACTTTGCCTTGTTTAGTGTTTCTGCTTTTGTACGGATTGAGCGAAGTCGAGTGAAGTTAGTCATGCAATGTTCCATTCCAAAGTTGCTTGCACAATTCACTAGCTTCCATGGAGTTTGTCTTCTAGGAGATAGATCTATTTGGTATCACTTCATGGAACAACCCGAATCTGTCCGCACCAATGGAGAATTAATTCGAACTCCATATTTCTATTCTTGTTTGTTACCCATGGTTCATTCATCATCTTTACCTTCTTTTGAGCATTATTTCCATCCTCACACATGTATTTCCTATGCAGATTTTGAAGGAAAATGTAAAGAGCCATCAATGCAGTCTCAAGTTGAATCGATTGATGGAAGGAATCACGTGTCACGGGGAGTTTTTGCATTTAACTCTTATTCTACACCTTCTTACCACTTAATTAATGACGTTCCATTGCTTATGTATCCAATTTCTGGTTCAAAACAAGCTGAGACTCATTTTGTTTTTGTAGGTTGTAAGGCTGCTCGAAATTTTCCAGCTTTGATTAAAGAGTTGCAACCTGATTTCATGCTTGTGCCAGCTGCTTGTAATCTTCCATGCATATTCATACATCCAAAAGCTGGTCACCATGAGATCATCTTATCAACTCAAACTGGCGCAAATTCAAGTGACTCGTCTGGAGTGTGACCTTCACTTCATTGCTGCCACTTATGTTGGGTGATGCAGACAAGTGTGTCAATCAAGACCCGAATGTTGTTTCTACCTCACTGGTTCATTCTTCCACGGAAGTGCAACATGAATGGCTCATTGCTCTATCTCCAGATGGGCAAGTAGTGCCAAATCAGCAACAACTAGGGTCGAATTATACTACCTTGCACAATCAGATTCAAGATTTTTCTAAGCTGAATGAGAGTCATCATGAAGATCCCTATCTAGTGCATGTGAAACGTAAGTTGTCAAGTAGTATTAACCCTACATATACTAATTGTGTGATTTGTTTTATGGGTTTGAATTTGACATGCAAACGACCAAGGGTTGATGAGAGAGTTTTGGAGTGCTACATGGAATTTTCACAAGCTTTATACAAGGTGTTTCTTGTCTTGGCGAATGTCCTTGTTCAAGAGCATCACGAGGTTGTCCAAGCGACATGTGACGTGGCTGGTGCTCATTCATCTCGCTCCCACATTGCATGGAGTACCACTTTTTCCCAAGATTTAAGGACAAATCCTTTTCAAGAGGAGGGGAATGATACGAATGAGCAAGCCTCAAAGGGAGGATTGGGCCTCGATTAAGTAGCTCTTGTTGAGCTTAGCTTCGGCCATGTGGGCCTTAGGTCCAATAGTGCTTTAGCTAGTCATTAAGCTAGTTAATTAGTAGGTTAGCTTTCGGCCAAGAGAGACCCAATGGGCTGGCCGATTTTCCCTTCATGCTTTCCAAGCTTTATTAGGTTTAGTCAAGGCTATAAATAGCCCTAAAGCTGATGGTACATTTAGTTTTTGCGATGTTATTAATAAAATTCCAGAATTTCGTCTTCCATCAAGCCAAATTCCTCTAGCTTGTGAAAGCTAAGTTGAACATCCTAGTGTGGTTCCTAGGTTGTTTATTGACTTATCAATCAAGCAAACACACTTGATTGTGGCATCCTCTGCCGTTGAATTCGTTCTTGAGTGGTCCGAGTTTGGGTTCAACTCCGTCGATTCCGTAACGTGTCCTCTAAGATCCTAAGTTGCTTCCGCGACCGGGCAGCGAGACCCTCGACAGCTCAGCGGAGGTCGAAGACCTGATTGACTAACACCAAAGCAACACCAAAATACCACCAAACCCCCGACCAAAAGGCCGAGGACCAGCACGCTCCGCAAATTCCAGAATTTTGGGTTGTCGGGTAGAGTACTTCTAGGATTTTCAAAAATTCAGCCTTGAAGGCATTTTGTCTTGCCTTCTCTTTCAGTCATTAGTCCTAATCTGAGTTTTAGATCGCGTCTAGGCCTTCATTCACCTCCATTCCTTGCTGCTATCTTGTGTCACTTGTTGACTAGTCAAGAACGTACCTTGCGGTGACGCCTAATTTGTTCAACCCGAGCAACTAGCAAGCCAAGGAATTGCTTGGTGAGACTATTAGAGAGTGATACACTTGAGTGAAACACAAGCGTGAGTGACCTATACATTGTACCAAAAAAAAAAGAAGGAGAGAAGAAGTCGTTTGCTTATTTTCTTTTGCAGGTTTACCTAAGCATGTCTAGTGGAGTTGGTGACCAAACAATGGACTTTAAACTACACATGGTGGCCATGATGGAAGAATTCAAGCAGAGTTTGGATGAAGCTTTCGAGCCTCTTCATAGACGCCTTGACCGAATGGTGAATAAGGATGTCAAGAGGAGGGGTTCCCCACAATTTCATCCTGACGTCCAACCTACCTCTTCAAAGTCATTATATTCAAGGAGAAGGGAGGAGGTTCATTCGACAACAAAGCATGCAAATACTTTATCCATAGATGAAGGAGTTAGTTGAGTGCAGGAGACATGTCAACAACTCTCCTCCAACAAAAACTTGAAAAAGAGCGAGTTGAGTATGGTGGTGAGAGTGCACTTGAGGTAAAAGTTGAGGAATGTGAGATTGAAAAAGAGGTAAAAAAATCTGAGGAGATGAGTGAAGCATCAAGTGAGCTGATTGTGCATGGGAAGGCGGGTGTTTATAGTTTTCCTAACGAACTTAACTTTGCCTTGTTTAGTGTTTCTGCTTTTGTACGGATTGAGCGAAGTCGAGTGAAGTTAGTCATGCAATGTTCCATTCCAAAGTTGCTTGCACAATTCACTAGCTTCCATGGAGTTTGTCTTCTAGGAGATAGATCTATTTGGTATCACTTCATGGAACAACCCGAATCTGTCCGCACCAATGGAGAATTAATTCGAACTCCATATTTCTATTCTTGTTTGTTACCCATGGTTCATTCATCATCTTTACCTTCTTTTGAGCATTATTTCCATCCTCACACATGTATTTCCTATGCAGATTTTGAAGGAAAATGTAAAGAGCCATCAATGCAGTCTCAAGTTGAATCGATTGATGGAAGGAATCACGTGTCACGGGGAGTTTTTGCATTTAACTCTTATTCTACACCTTCTTACCACTTAATTAATGACGTTCCATTGCTTATGTATCCAATTTCTGGTTCAAAACAAGCTGAGACTCATTTTGTTTTTGTAGGTTGTAAGGCTGCTCGAAATTTTCCAGCTTTGATTAAAGAGTTGCAACCTGATTTCATGCTTGTGCCAGCTGCTTGTAATCTTCCATGCATATTCATACATCCAAAAGCTGGTCACCATGAGATCATCTTATCAACTCAAACTGGCGCAAATTCAAGTGACTCGTCTGGAGTGTGACCTTCACTTCATTGCTGCCACTTATGTTGGGTGATGCAGACAAGTGTGTCAATCAAGACCCGAATGTTGTTTCTACCTCACTGGTTCATTCTTCCACGGAAGTGCAACATGAATGGCTCATTGCTCTATCTCCAGATGGGCAAGTAGTGCCAAATCAGCAACAACTAGGGTCGAATTATACTACCTTGCACAATCAGATTCAAGATTTTTCTAAGCTGAATGAGAGTCATCATGAAGATCCCTATCTAGTGCATGTGAAACGTAAGTTGTCAAGTAGTATTAACCCTACATATACTAATTGTGTGATTTGTTTTATGGGTTTGAATTTGACATGCAAACGACCAAGGGTTGATGAGAGAGTTTTGGAGTGCTACATGGAATTTTCACAAGCTTTATACAAGGTGTTTCTTGTCTTGGCGAATGTCCTTGTTCAAGAGCATCACGAGGTTGTCCAAGCGACATGTGACGTGGCTGGTGCTCATTCATCTCGCTCCCACATTGCATGGAGTACCACTTTTTCCCAAGATTTAAGGACAAATCCTTTTCAAGAGGAGGGGAATGATACGAATGAGCAAGCCTCAAAGGGAGGATTGGGCCTCGATTAAGTAGCTCTTGTTGAGCTTAGCTTCGGCCATGTGGGCCTTAGGTCCAATAGTGCTTTAGCTAGTCATTAAGCTAGTTAATTAGTAGGTTAGCTTTCGGCCAAGAGAGACCCAATGGGCTGGCCGATTTTCCCTTCATGCTTTCCAAGCTTTATTAGGTTTAGTCAAGGCTATAAATAGCCCTAAAGCTGATGGTACATTTAGTTTTTGCGATGTTATTAATAAAATTCCAGAATTTCGTCTTCCATCAAGCCAAATTCCTCTAGCTTGTGAAAGCTAAGTTGAACATCCTAGTGTGGTTCCTAGGTTGTTTATTGACTTATCAATCAAGCAAACACACTTGATTGTGGCATCCTCTGCCGTTGAATTCGTTCTTGAGTGGTCCGAGTTTGGGTTCAACTCCGTCGATTCCGTAACGTGTCCTCTAAGATCCTAAGTTGCTTCCGCGACCGGGCAGCGAGACCCTCGACAGCTCAGCGGAGGTCGAAGACCTGATTGACTAACACCAAAGCAACACCAAAATACCACCAAACCCCCGACCAAAAGGCCGAGGACCAGCACGCTCCGCAAATTCCAGAATTTTGGGTTGTCGGGTAGAGTACTTCTACGATTTTCAAAAATTCAGCCTTGAAGGCATTTTGTCTTGCCTTCTCTTTCAGTCATTAGTCCTAATCTGAGTTTTAGATCGCGTCTAGGCCTTCATTCACCTCCATTCCTTGCTGCTATCTTGTGTCACTTGTTGACTAGTCAAGAACGTACCTTGCGGTGACGCCTAATTTGTTCAACCCGAGCAACTAGCAAGCCAAGGAATTGCTTGGTGAGACTATTAGAGAGTGATACACTTGAGTGAAACACAAGCGTGAGTGACCTATACATTGTACCAAAAAAAAAAGAAGGAGAGAAGAAGTCGTTTGCTTATTTTCTTTTGCAGGTTTACCTAAGCATGTCTAGTGGAGTTGGTGACCAAACAATGGACTTTAAACTACACATGGTGGCCATGATGGAAGAATTCAAGCAGAGTTTGGATGAAGCTTTCGAGCCTCTTCATAGACGCCTTGACCGAATGGTGAATAAGGATGTCAAGAGGAGGGGTTCCCCACAATTTCATCCTGACGTCCAACCTACCTCTTCAAAGTCATTATATTCAAGGAGAAGGGAGGAGGTTCATTCGACAACAAAGCATGCAAATACTTTATCCATAGATGAAGGAGTTAGTTGAGTGCAGGAGACATGTCAACAACTCTCCTCCAACAAAAACTTGAAAAAGAGCGAGTTGAGTATGGTGGTGAGAGTGCACTTGAGGTAAAAGTTGAGGAATGTGAGATTGAAAAAGAGGTAAAAAAATCTGAGGAGATGAGTGAAGCATCAAGTGAGCTGATTGTGCATGGGAAGGCGGGTGTTTATAGTTTTCCTAACGAACTTAACTTTGCCTTGTTTAGTGTTTCTGCTTTTGTACGGATTGAGCGAAGTCGAGTGAAGTTAGTCATGCAATGTTCCATTCCAAAGTTGCTTGCACAATTCACTAGCTTCCATGGAGTTTGTCTTCTAGGAGATAGATCTATTTGGTATCACTTCATGGAACAACCCGAATCTGTCCGCACCAATGGAGAATTAATTCGAACTCCATATTTCTATTCTTGTTTGTTACCCATGGTTCATTCATCATCTTTACCTTCTTTTGAGCATTATTTCCATCCTCACACATGTATTTCCTATGCAGATTTTGAAGGAAAATGTAAAGAGCCATCAATGCAGTCTCAAGTTGAATCGATTGATGGAAGGAATCACGTGTCACGGGGAGTTTTTGCATTTAACTCTTATTCTACACCTTCTTACCACTTAATTAATGACGTTCCATTGCTTATGTATCCAATTTCTGGTTCAAAACAAGCTGAGACTCATTTTGTTTTTGTAGGTTGTAAGGCTGCTCGAAATTTTCCAGCTTTGATTAAAGAGTTGCAACCTGATTTCATGCTTGTGCCAGCTGCTTGTAATCTTCCATGCATATTCATACATCCAAAAGCTGGTCACCATGAGATCATCTTATCAACTCAAACTGGCGCAAATTCAAGTGACTCGTCTGGAGTGTGACCTTCACTTCATTGCTGCCACTTATGTTGGGTGATGCAGACAAGTGTGTCAATCAAGACCCGAATGTTGTTTCTACCTCACTGGTTCATTCTTCCACGGAAGTGCAACATGAATGGCTCATTGCTCTATCTCCAGATGGGCAAGTAGTGCCAAATCAGCAACAACTAGGGTCGAATTATACTACCTTGCACAATCAGATTCAAGATTTTTCTAAGCTGAATGAGAGTCATCATGAAGATCCCTATCTAGTGCATGTGAAACGTAAGTTGTCAAGTAGTATTAACCCTACATATACTAATTGTGTGATTTGTTTTATGGGTTTGAATTTGACATGCAAACGACCAAGGGTTGATGAGAGAGTTTTGGAGTGCTACATGGAATTTTCACAAGCTTTATACAAGGTGTTTCTTGTCTTGGCGAATGTCCTTGTTCAAGAGCATCACGAGGTTGTCCAAGCGACATGTGACGTGGCTGGTGCTCATTCATCTCGCTCCCACATTGCATGGAGTACCACTTTTTCCCAAGATTTAAGGACAAATCCTTTTCAAGAGGAGGGGAATGATACGAATGAGCAAGCCTCAAAGGGAGGATTGGGCCTCGATTAAGTAGCTCTTGTTGAGCTTAGCTTCGGCCATGTGGGCCTTAGGTCCAATAGTGCTTTAGCTAGTCATTAAGCTAGTTAATTAGTAGGTTAGCTTTCGGCCAAGAGAGACCCAATGGGCTGGCCGATTTTCCCTTCATGCTTTCCAAGCTTTATTAGGTTTAGTCAAGGCTATAAATAGCCCTAAAGCTGATGGTACATTTAGTTTTTGCGATGTTATTAATAAAATTCCAGAATTTCGTCTTCCATCAAGCCAAATTCCTCTAGCTTGTGAAAGCTAAGTTGAACATCCTAGTGTGGTTCCTAGGTTGTTTATTGACTTATCAATCAAGCAAACACACTTGATTGTGGCATCCTCTGCCGTTGAATTCGTTCTTGAGTGGTCCGAGTTTGGGTTCAACTCCGTCGATTCCGTAACGTGTCCTCTAAGATCCTAAGTTGCTTCCGCGACCGGGCAGCGAGACCCTCGACAGCTCAGCGGAGGTCGAAGACCTGATTGACTAACACCAAAGCAACACCAAAATACCACCAAACCCCCGACCAAAAGGCCGAGGACCAGCACGCTCCGCAAATTCCAGAATTTTGGGTTGTCGGGTAGAGTACTTCTACGATTTTCAAAAATTCAGCCTTGAAGGCATTTTGTCTTGCCTTCTCTTTCAGTCATTAGTCCTAATCTGAGTTTTAGATCGCGTCTAGGCCTTCATTCACCTCCATTCCTTGCTGCTATCTTGTGTCACTTGTTGACTAGTCAAGAACGTACCTTGCGGTGACGCCTAATTTGTTCAACCCGAGCAACTAGCAAGCCAAGGAATTGCTTGGTGAGACTATTAGAGAGTGATACACTTGAGTGAAACACAAGCGTGAGTGACCTATACATTGTACCAAAAAAAAAAGAAGGAGAGAAGAAGTCGTTTGCTTATTTTCTTTTGCAGGTTTACCTAAGCATGTCTAGTGGAGTTGGTGACCAAACAATGGACTTTAAACTACACATGGTGGCCATGATGGAAGAATTCAAGCAGAGTTTGGATGAAGCTTTCGAGCCTCTTCATAGACGCCTTGACCGAATGGTGAATAAGGATGTCAAGAGGAGGGGTTCCCCACAATTTCATCCTGACGTCCAACCTACCTCTTCAAAGTCATTATATTCAAGGAGAAGGGAGGAGGTTCATTCGACAACAAAGCATGCAAATACTTTATCCATAGATGAAGGAGTTAGTTGAGTGCAGGAGACATGTCAACAACTCTCCTCCAACAAAAACTTGAAAAAGAGCGAGTTGAGTATGGTGGTGAGAGTGCACTTGAGGTAAAAGTTGAGGAATGTGAGATTGAAAAAGAGGTAAAAAAATCTGAGGAGATGAGTGAAGCATCAAGTGAGCTGATTGTGCATGGGAAGGCGGGTGTTTATAGTTTTCCTAACGAACTTAACTTTGCCTTGTTTAGTGTTTCTGCTTTTGTACGGATTGAGCGAAGTCGAGTGAAGTTAGTCATGCAATGTTCCATTCCAAAGTTGCTTGCACAATTCACTAGCTTCCATGGAGTTTGTCTTCTAGGAGATAGATCTATTTGGTATCACTTCATGGAACAACCCGAATCTGTCCGCACCAATGGAGAATTAATTCGAACTCCATATTTCTATTCTTGTTTGTTACCCATGGTTCATTCATCATCTTTACCTTCTTTTGAGCATTATTTCCATCCTCACACATGTATTTCCTATGCAGATTTTGAAGGAAAATGTAAAGAGCCATCAATGCAGTCTCAAGTTGAATCGATTGATGGAAGGAATCACGTGTCACGGGGAGTTTTTGCATTTAACTCTTATTCTACACCTTCTTACCACTTAATTAATGACGTTCCATTGCTTATGTATCCAATTTCTGGTTCAAAACAAGCTGAGACTCATTTTGTTTTTGTAGGTTGTAAGGCTGCTCGAAATTTTCCAGCTTTGATTAAAGAGTTGCAACCTGATTTCATGCTTGTGCCAGCTGCTTGTAATCTTCCATGCATATTCATACATCCAAAAGCTGGTCACCATGAGATCATCTTATCAACTCAAACTGGCGCAAATTCAAGTGACTCGTCTGGAGTGTGACCTTCACTTCATTGCTGCCACTTATGTTGGGTGATGCAGACAAGTGTGTCAATCAAGACCCGAATGTTGTTTCTACCTCACTGGTTCATTCTTCCACGGAAGTGCAACATGAATGGCTCATTGCTCTATCTCCAGATGGGCAAGTAGTGCCAAATCAGCAACAACTAGGGTCGAATTATACTACCTTGCACAATCAGATTCAAGATTTTTCTAAGCTGAATGAGAGTCATCATGAAGATCCCTATCTAGTGCATGTGAAACGTAAGTTGTCAAGTAGTATTAACCCTACATATACTAATTGTGTGATTTGTTTTATGGGTTTGAATTTGACATGCAAACGACCAAGGGTTGATGAGAGAGTTTTGGAGTGCTACATGGAATTTTCACAAGCTTTATACAAGGTGTTTCTTGTCTTGGCGAATGTCCTTGTTCAAGAGCATCACGAGGTTGTCCAAGCGACATGTGACGTGGCTGGTGCTCATTCATCTCGCTCCCACATTGCATGGAGTACCACTTTTTCCCAAGATTTAAGGACAAATCCTTTTCAAGAGGAGGGGAATGATACGAATGAGCAAGCCTCAAAGGGAGGATTGGGCCTCGATTAAGTAGCTCTTGTTGAGCTTAGCTTCGGCCATGTGGGCCTTAGGTCCAATAGTGCTTTAGCTAGTCATTAAGCTAGTTAATTAGTAGGTTAGCTTTCGGCCAAGAGAGACCCAATGGGCTGGCCGATTTTCCCTTCATGCTTTCCAAGCTTTATTAGGTTTAGTCAAGGCTATAAATAGCCCTAAAGCTGATGGTACATTTAGTTTTTGCGATGTTATTAATAAAATTCCAGAATTTCGTCTTCCATCAAGCCAAATTCCTCTAGCTTGTGAAAGCTAAGTTGAACATCCTAGTGTGGTTCCTAGGTTGTTTATTGACTTATCAATCAAGCAAACACACTTGATTGTGGCATCCTCTGCCGTTGAATTCGTTCTTGAGTGGTCCGAGTTTGGGTTCAACTCCGTCGATTCCGTAACGTGTCCTCTAAGATCCTAAGTTGCTTCCGCGACCGGGCAGCGAGACCCTCGACAGCTCAGCGGAGGTCGAAGACCTGATTGACTAACACCAAAGCAACACCAAAATACCACCAAACCCCCGACCAAAAGGCCGAGGACCAGCACGCTCCGCAAATTCCAGAATTTTGGGTTGTCGGGTAGAGTACTTCTACGATTTTCAAAAATTCAGCCTTGAAGGCATTTTGTCTTGCCTTCTCTTTCAGTCATTAGTCCTAATCTGAGTTTTAGATCGCGTCTAGGCCTTCATTCACCTCCATTCCTTGCTGCTATCTTGTGTCACTTGTTGACTAGTCAAGAACGTACCTTGCGGTGACGCCTAATTTGTTCAACCCGAGCAACTAGCAAGCCAAGGAATTGCTTGGTGAGACTATTAGAGAGTGATACACTTGAGTGAAACACAAGCGTGAGTGACCTATACATTGTACCAAAAAAAAAAGAAGGAGAGAAGAAGTCGTTTGCTTATTTTCTTTTGCAGGTTTACCTAAGCATGTCTAGTGGAGTTGGTGACCAAACAATGGACTTTAAACTACACATGGTGGCCATGATGGAAGAATTCAAGCAGAGTTTGGATGAAGCTTTCGAGCCTCTTCATAGACGCCTTGACCGAATGGTGAATAAGGATGTCAAGAGGAGGGGTTCCCCACAATTTCATCCTGACGTCCAACCTACCTCTTCAAAGTCATTATATTCAAGGAGAAGGGAGGAGGTTCATTCGACAACAAAGCATGCAAATACTTTATCCATAGATGAAGGAGTTAGTTGAGTGCAGGAGACATGTCAACAACTCTCCTCCAACAAAAACTTGAAAAAGAGCGAGTTGAGTATGGTGGTGAGAGTGCACTTGAGGTAAAAGTTGAGGAATGTGAGATTGAAAAAGAGGTAAAAAAATCTGAGGAGATGAGTGAAGCATCAAGTGAGCTGATTGTGCATGGGAAGGCGGGTGTTTATAGTTTTCCTAACGAACTTAACTTTGCCTTGTTTAGTGTTTCTGCTTTTGTACGGATTGAGCGAAGTCGAGTGAAGTTAGTCATGCAATGTTCCATTCCAAAGTTGCTTGCACAATTCACTAGCTTCCATGGAGTTTGTCTTCTAGGAGATAGATCTATTTGGTATCACTTCATGGAACAACCCGAATCTGTCCGCACCAATGGAGAATTAATTCGAACTCCATATTTCTATTCTTGTTTGTTACCCATGGTTCATTCATCATCTTTACCTTCTTTTGAGCATTATTTCCATCCTCACACATGTATTTCCTATGCAGATTTTGAAGGAAAATGTAAAGAGCCATCAATGCAGTCTCAAGTTGAATCGATTGATGGAAGGAATCACGTGTCACGGGGAGTTTTTGCATTTAACTCTTATTCTACACCTTCTTACCACTTAATTAATGACGTTCCATTGCTTATGTATCCAATTTCTGGTTCAAAACAAGCTGAGACTCATTTTGTTTTTGTAGGTTGTAAGGCTGCTCGAAATTTTCCAGCTTTGATTAAAGAGTTGCAACCTGATTTCATGCTTGTGCCAGCTGCTTGTAATCTTCCATGCATATTCATACATCCAAAAGCTGGTCACCATGAGATCATCTTATCAACTCAAACTGGCGCAAATTCAAGTGACTCGTCTGGAGTGTGACCTTCACTTCATTGCTGCCACTTATGTTGGGTGATGCAGACAAGTGTGTCAATCAAGACCCGAATGTTGTTTCTACCTCACTGGTTCATTCTTCCACGGAAGTGCAACATGAATGGCTCATTGCTCTATCTCCAGATGGGCAAGTAGTGCCAAATCAGCAACAACTAGGGTCGAATTATACTACCTTGCACAATCAGATTCAAGATTTTTCTAAGCTGAATGAGAGTCATCATGAAGATCCCTATCTAGTGCATGTGAAACGTAAGTTGTCAAGTAGTATTAACCCTACATATACTAATTGTGTGATTTGTTTTATGGGTTTGAATTTGACATGCAAACGACCAAGGGTTGATGAGAGAGTTTTGGAGTGCTACATGGAATTTTCACAAGCTTTATACAAGGTGTTTCTTGTCTTGGCGAATGTCCTTGTTCAAGAGCATCACGAGGTTGTCCAAGCGACATGTGACGTGGCTGGTGCTCATTCATCTCGCTCCCACATTGCATGGAGTACCACTTTTTCCCAAGATTTAAGGACAAATCCTTTTCAAGAGGAGGGGAATGATACGAATGAGCAAGCCTCAAAGGGAGGATTGGGCCTCGATTAAGTAGCTCTTGTTGAGCTTAGCTTCGGCCATGTGGGCCTTAGGTCCAATAGTGCTTTAGCTAGTCATTAAGCTAGTTAATTAGTAGGTTAGCTTTCGGCCAAGAGAGACCCAATGGGCTGGCCGATTTTCCCTTCATGCTTTCCAAGCTTTATTAGGTTTAGTCAAGGCTATAAATAGCCCTAAAGCTGATGGTACATTTAGTTTTTGCGATGTTATTAATAAAATTCCAGAATTTCGTCTTCCATCAAGCCAAATTCCTCTAGCTTGTGAAAGCTAAGTTGAACATCCTAGTGTGGTTCCTAGGTTGTTTATTGACTTATCAATCAAGCAAACACACTTGATTGTGGCATCCTCTGCCGTTGAATTCGTTCTTGAGTGGTCCGAGTTTGGGTTCAACTCCGTCGATTCCGTAACGTGTCCTCTAAGATCCTAAGTTGCTTCCGCGACCGGGCAGCGAGACCCTCGACAGCTCAGCGGAGGTCGAAGACCTGATTGACTAACACCAAAGCAACACCAAAATACCACCAAACCCCCGACCAAAAGGCCGAGGACCAGCACGCTCCGCAAATTCCAGAATTTTGGGTTGTCGGGTAGAGTACTTCTACGATTTTCAAAAATTCAGCCTTGAAGGCATTTTGTCTTGCCTTCTCTTTCAGTCATTAGTCCTAATCTGAGTTTTAGATCGCGTCTAGGCCTTCATTCACCTCCATTCCTTGCTGCTATCTTGTGTCACTTGTTGACTAGTCAAGAACGTACCTTGCGGTGACGCCTAATTTGTTCAACCCGAGCAACTAGCAAGCCAAGGAATTGCTTGGTGAGACTATTAGAGAGTGATACACTTGAGTGAAACACAAGCGTGAGTGACCTATACATTGTACCAAAAAAAAAAGAAGGAGAGAAGAAGTCGTTTGCTTATTTTCTTTTGCAGGTTTACCTAAGCATGTCTAGTGGAGTTGGTGACCAAACAATGGACTTTAAACTACACATGGTGGCCATGATGGAAGAATTCAAGCAGAGTTTGGATGAAGCTTTCGAGCCTCTTCATAGACGCCTTGACCGAATGGTGAATAAGGATGTCAAGAGGAGGGGTTCCCCACAATTTCATCCTGACGTCCAACCTACCTCTTCAAAGTCATTATATTCAAGGAGAAGGGAGGAGGTTCATTCGACAACAAAGCATGCAAATACTTTATCCATAGATGAAGGAGTTAGTTGAGTGCAGGAGACATGTCAACAACTCTCCTCCAACAAAAACTTGAAAAAGAGCGAGTTGAGTATGGTGGTGAGAGTGCACTTGAGGTAAAAGTTGAGGAATGTGAGATTGAAAAAGAGGTAAAAAAATCTGAGGAGATGAGTGAAGCATCAAGTGAGCTGATTGTGCATGGGAAGGCGGGTGTTTATAGTTTTCCTAACGAACTTAACTTTGCCTTGTTTAGTGTTTCTGCTTTTGTACGGATTGAGCGAAGTCGAGTGAAGTTAGTCATGCAATGTTCCATTCCAAAGTTGCTTGCACAATTCACTAGCTTCCATGGAGTTTGTCTTCTAGGAGATAGATCTATTTGGTATCACTTCATGGAACAACCCGAATCTGTCCGCACCAATGGAGAATTAATTCGAACTCCATATTTCTATTCTTGTTTGTTACCCATGGTTCATTCATCATCTTTACCTTCTTTTGAGCATTATTTCCATCCTCACACATGTATTTCCTATGCAGATTTTGAAGGAAAATGTAAAGAGCCATCAATGCAGTCTCAAGTTGAATCGATTGATGGAAGGAATCACGTGTCACGGGGAGTTTTTGCATTTAACTCTTATTCTACACCTTCTTACCACTTAATTAATGACGTTCCATTGCTTATGTATCCAATTTCTGGTTCAAAACAAGCTGAGACTCATTTTGTTTTTGTAGGTTGTAAGGCTGCTCGAAATTTTCCAGCTTTGATTAAAGAGTTGCAACCTGATTTCATGCTTGTGCCAGCTGCTTGTAATCTTCCATGCATATTCATACATCCAAAAGCTGGTCACCATGAGATCATCTTATCAACTCAAACTGGCGCAAATTCAAGTGACTCGTCTGGAGTGTGACCTTCACTTCATTGCTGCCACTTATGTTGGGTGATGCAGACAAGTGTGTCAATCAAGACCCGAATGTTGTTTCTACCTCACTGGTTCATTCTTCCACGGAAGTGCAACATGAATGGCTCATTGCTCTATCTCCAGATGGGCAAGTAGTGCCAAATCAGCAACAACTAGGGTCGAATTATACTACCTTGCACAATCAGATTCAAGATTTTTCTAAGCTGAATGAGAGTCATCATGAAGATCCCTATCTAGTGCATGTGAAACGTAAGTTGTCAAGTAGTATTAACCCTACATATACTAATTGTGTGATTTGTTTTATGGGTTTGAATTTGACATGCAAACGACCAAGGGTTGATGAGAGAGTTTTGGAGTGCTACATGGAATTTTCACAAGCTTTATACAAGGTGTTTCTTGTCTTGGCGAATGTCCTTGTTCAAGAGCATCACGAGGTTGTCCAAGCGACATGTGACGTGGCTGGTGCTCATTCATCTCGCTCCCACATTGCATGGAGTACCACTTTTTCCCAAGATTTAAGGACAAATCCTTTTCAAGAGGAGGGGAATGATACGAATGAGCAAGCCTCAAAGGGAGGATTGGGCCTCGATTAAGTAGCTCTTGTTGAGCTTAGCTTCGGCCATGTGGGCCTTAGGTCCAATAGTGCTTTAGCTAGTCATTAAGCTAGTTAATTAGTAGGTTAGCTTTCGGCCAAGAGAGACCCAATGGGCTGGCCGATTTTCCCTTCATGCTTTCCAAGCTTTATTAGGTTTAGTCAAGGCTATAAATAGCCCTAAAGCTGATGGTACATTTAGTTTTTGCGATGTTATTAATAAAATTCCAGAATTTCGTCTTCCATCAAGCCAAATTCCTCTAGCTTGTGAAAGCTAAGTTGAACATCCTAGTGTGGTTCCTAGGTTGTTTATTGACTTATCAATCAAGCAAACACACTTGATTGTGGCATCCTCTGCCGTTGAATTCGTTCTTGAGTGGTCCGAGTTTGGGTTCAACTCCGTCGATTCCGTAACGTGTCCTCTAAGATCCTAAGTTGCTTCCGCGACCGGGCAGCGAGACCCTCGACAGCTCAGCGGAGGTCGAAGACCTGATTGACTAACACCAAAGCAACACCAAAATACCACCAAACCCCCGACCAAAAGGCCGAGGACCAGCACGCTCCGCAAATTCCAGAATTTTGGGTTGTCGGGTAGAGTACTTCTACGATTTTCAAAAATTCAGCCTTGAAGGCATTTTGTCTTGCCTTCTCTTTCAGTCATTAGTCCTAATCTGAGTTTTAGATCGCGTCTAGGCCTTCATTCACCTCCATTCCTTGCTGCTATCTTGTGTCACTTGTTGACTAGTCAAGAACGTACCTTGCGGTGACGCCTAATTTGTTCAACCCGAGCAACTAGCAAGCCAAGGAATTGCTTGGTGAGACTATTAGAGAGTGATACACTTGAGTGAAACACAAGCGTGAGTGACCTATACATTGTACCAAAAAAAAAAGAAGGAGAGAAGAAGTCGTTTGCTTATTTTCTTTTGCAGGTTTACCTAAGCATGTCTAGTGGAGTTGGTGACCAAACAATGGACTTTAAACTACACATGGTGGCCATGATGGAAGAATTCAAGCAGAGTTTGGATGAAGCTTTCGAGCCTCTTCATAGACGCCTTGACCGAATGGTGAATAAGGATGTCAAGAGGAGGGGTTCCCCACAATTTCATCCTGACGTCCAACCTACCTCTTCAAAGTCATTATATTCAAGGAGAAGGGAGGAGGTTCATTCGACAACAAAGCATGCAAATACTTTATCCATAGATGAAGGAGTTAGTTGAGTGCAGGAGACATGTCAACAACTCTCCTCCAACAAAAACTTGAAAAAGAGCGAGTTGAGTATGGTGGTGAGAGTGCACTTGAGGTAAAAGTTGAGGAATGTGAGATTGAAAAAGAGGTAAAAAAATCTGAGGAGATGAGTGAAGCATCAAGTGAGCTGATTGTGCATGGGAAGGCGGGTGTTTATAGTTTTCCTAACGAACTTAACTTTGCCTTGTTTAGTGTTTCTGCTTTTGTACGGATTGAGCGAAGTCGAGTGAAGTTAGTCATGCAATGTTCCATTCCAAAGTTGCTTGCACAATTCACTAGCTTCCATGGAGTTTGTCTTCTAGGAGATAGATCTATTTGGTATCACTTCATGGAACAACCCGAATCTGTCCGCACCAATGGAGAATTAATTCGAACTCCATATTTCTATTCTTGTTTGTTACCCATGGTTCATTCATCATCTTTACCTTCTTTTGAGCATTATTTCCATCCTCACACATGTATTTCCTATGCAGATTTTGAAGGAAAATGTAAAGAGCCATCAATGCAGTCTCAAGTTGAATCGATTGATGGAAGGAATCACGTGTCACGGGGAGTTTTTGCATTTAACTCTTATTCTACACCTTCTTACCACTTAATTAATGACGTTCCATTGCTTATGTATCCAATTTCTGGTTCAAAACAAGCTGAGACTCATTTTGTTTTTGTAGGTTGTAAGGCTGCTCGAAATTTTCCAGCTTTGATTAAAGAGTTGCAACCTGATTTCATGCTTGTGCCAGCTGCTTGTAATCTTCCATGCATATTCATACATCCAAAAGCTGGTCACCATGAGATCATCTTATCAACTCAAACTGGCGCAAATTCAAGTGACTCGTCTGGAGTGTGACCTTCACTTCATTGCTGCCACTTATGTTGGGTGATGCAGACAAGTGTGTCAATCAAGACCCGAATGTTGTTTCTACCTCACTGGTTCATTCTTCCACGGAAGTGCAACATGAATGGCTCATTGCTCTATCTCCAGATGGGCAAGTAGTGCCAAATCAGCAACAACTAGGGTCGAATTATACTACCTTGCACAATCAGATTCAAGATTTTTCTAAGCTGAATGAGAGTCATCATGAAGATCCCTATCTAGTGCATGTGAAACGTAAGTTGTCAAGTAGTATTAACCCTACATATACTAATTGTGTGATTTGTTTTATGGGTTTGAATTTGACATGCAAACGACCAAGGGTTGATGAGAGAGTTTTGGAGTGCTACATGGAATTTTCACAAGCTTTATACAAGGTGTTTCTTGTCTTGGCGAATGTCCTTGTTCAAGAGCATCACGAGGTTGTCCAAGCGACATGTGACGTGGCTGGTGCTCATTCATCTCGCTCCCACATTGCATGGAGTACCACTTTTTCCCAAGATTTAAGGACAAATCCTTTTCAAGAGGAGGGGAATGATACGAATGAGCAAGCCTCAAAGGGAGGATTGGGCCTCGATTAAGTAGCTCTTGTTGAGCTTAGCTTCGGCCATGTGGGCCTTAGGTCCAATAGTGCTTTAGCTAGTCATTAAGCTAGTTAATTAGTAGGTTAGCTTTCGGCCAAGAGAGACCCAATGGGCTGGCCGATTTTCCCTTCATGCTTTCCAAGCTTTATTAGGTTTAGTCAAGGCTATAAATAGCCCTAAAGCTGATGGTACATTTAGTTTTTGCGATGTTATTAATAAAATTCCAGAATTTCGTCTTCCATCAAGCCAAATTCCTCTAGCTTGTGAAAGCTAAGTTGAACATCCTAGTGTGGTTCCTAGGTTGTTTATTGACTTATCAATCAAGCAAACACACTTGATTGTGGCATCCTCTGCCGTTGAATTCGTTCTTGAGTGGTCCGAGTTTGGGTTCAACTCCGTCGATTCCGTAACGTGTCCTCTAAGATCCTAAGTTGCTTCCGCGACCGGGCAGCGAGACCCTCGACAGCTCAGCGGAGGTCGAAGACCTGATTGACTAACACCAAAGCAACACCAAAATACCACCAAACCCCCGACCAAAAGGCCGAGGACCAGCACGCTCCGCAAATTCCAGAATTTTGGGTTGTCGGGTAGAGTACTTCTACGATTTTCAAAAATTCAGCCTTGAAGGCATTTTGTCTTGCCTTCTCTTTCAGTCATTAGTCCTAATCTGAGTTTTAGATCGCGTCTAGGCCTTCATTCACCTCCATTCCTTGCTGCTATCTTGTGTCACTTGTTGACTAGTCAAGAACGTACCTTGCGGTGACGCCTAATTTGTTCAACCCGAGCAACTAGCAAGCCAAGGAATTGCTTGGTGAGACTATTAGAGAGTGATACACTTGAGTGAAACACAAGCGTGAGTGACCTATACATTGTACCAAAAAAAAAAGAAGGAGAGAAGAAGTCGTTTGCTTATTTTCTTTTGCAGGTTTACCTAAGCATGTCTAGTGGAGTTGGTGACCAAACAATGGACTTTAAACTACACATGGTGGCCATGATGGAAGAATTCAAGCAGAGTTTGGATGAAGCTTTCGAGCCTCTTCATAGACGCCTTGACCGAATGGTGAATAAGGATGTCAAGAGGAGGGGTTCCCCACAATTTCATCCTGACGTCCAACCTACCTCTTCAAAGTCATTATATTCAAGGAGAAGGGAGGAGGTTCATTCGACAACAAAGCATGCAAATACTTTATCCATAGATGAAGGAGTTAGTTGAGTGCAGGAGACATGTCAACAACTCTCCTCCAACAAAAACTTGAAAAAGAGCGAGTTGAGTATGGTGGTGAGAGTGCACTTGAGGTAAAAGTTGAGGAATGTGAGATTGAAAAAGAGGTAAAAAAATCTGAGGAGATGAGTGAAGCATCAAGTGAGCTGATTGTGCATGGGAAGGCGGGTGTTTATAGTTTTCCTAACGAACTTAACTTTGCCTTGTTTAGTGTTTCTGCTTTTGTACGGATTGAGCGAAGTCGAGTGAAGTTAGTCATGCAATGTTCCATTCCAAAGTTGCTTGCACAATTCACTAGCTTCCATGGAGTTTGTCTTCTAGGAGATAGATCTATTTGGTATCACTTCATGGAACAACCCGAATCTGTCCGCACCAATGGAGAATTAATTCGAACTCCATATTTCTATTCTTGTTTGTTACCCATGGTTCATTCATCATCTTTACCTTCTTTTGAGCATTATTTCCATCCTCACACATGTATTTCCTATGCAGATTTTGAAGGAAAATGTAAAGAGCCATCAATGCAGTCTCAAGTTGAATCGATTGATGGAAGGAATCACGTGTCACGGGGAGTTTTTGCATTTAACTCTTATTCTACACCTTCTTACCACTTAATTAATGACGTTCCATTGCTTATGTATCCAATTTCTGGTTCAAAACAAGCTGAGACTCATTTTGTTTTTGTAGGTTGTAAGGCTGCTCGAAATTTTCCAGCTTTGATTAAAGAGTTGCAACCTGATTTCATGCTTGTGCCAGCTGCTTGTAATCTTCCATGCATATTCATACATCCAAAAGCTGGTCACCATGAGATCATCTTATCAACTCAAACTGGCGCAAATTCAAGTGACTCGTCTGGAGTGTGACCTTCACTTCATTGCTGCCACTTATGTTGGGTGATGCAGACAAGTGTGTCAATCAAGACCCGAATGTTGTTTCTACCTCACTGGTTCATTCTTCCACGGAAGTGCAACATGAATGGCTCATTGCTCTATCTCCAGATGGGCAAGTAGTGCCAAATCAGCAACAACTAGGGTCGAATTATACTACCTTGCACAATCAGATTCAAGATTTTTCTAAGCTGAATGAGAGTCATCATGAAGATCCCTATCTAGTGCATGTGAAACGTAAGTTGTCAAGTAGTATTAACCCTACATATACTAATTGTGTGATTTGTTTTATGGGTTTGAATTTGACATGCAAACGACCAAGGGTTGATGAGAGAGTTTTGGAGTGCTACATGGAATTTTCACAAGCTTTATACAAGGTGTTTCTTGTCTTGGCGAATGTCCTTGTTCAAGAGCATCACGAGGTTGTCCAAGCGACATGTGACGTGGCTGGTGCTCATTCATCTCGCTCCCACATTGCATGGAGTACCACTTTTTCCCAAGATTTAAGGACAAATCCTTTTCAAGAGGAGGGGAATGATACGAATGAGCAAGCCTCAAAGGGAGGATTGGGCCTCGATTAAGTAGCTCTTGTTGAGCTTAGCTTCGGCCATGTGGGCCTTAGGTCCAATAGTGCTTTAGCTAGTCATTAAGCTAGTTAATTAGTAGGTTAGCTTTCGGCCAAGAGAGACCCAATGGGCTGGCCGATTTTCCCTTCATGCTTTCCAAGCTTTATTAGGTTTAGTCAAGGCTATAAATAGCCCTAAAGCTGATGGTACATTTAGTTTTTGCGATGTTATTAATAAAATTCCAGAATTTCGTCTTCCATCAAGCCAAATTCCTCTAGCTTGTGAAAGCTAAGTTGAACATCCTAGTGTGGTTCCTAGGTTGTTTATTGACTTATCAATCAAGCAAACACACTTGATTGTGGCATCCTCTGCCGTTGAATTCGTTCTTGAGTGGTCCGAGTTTGGGTTCAACTCCGTCGATTCCGTAACGTGTCCTCTAAGATCCTAAGTTGCTTCCGCGACCGGGCAGCGAGACCCTCGACAGCTCAGCGGAGGTCGAAGACCTGATTGACTAACACCAAAGCAACACCAAAATACCACCAAACCCCCGACCAAAAGGCCGAGGACCAGCACGCTCCGCAAATTCCAGAATTTTGGGTTGTCGGGTAGAGTACTTCTACGATTTTCAAAAATTCAGCCTTGAAGGCATTTTGTCTTGCCTTCTCTTTCAGTCATTAGTCCTAATCTGAGTTTTAGATCGCGTCTAGGCCTTCATTCACCTCCATTCCTTGCTGCTATCTTGTGTCACTTGTTGACTAGTCAAGAACGTACCTTGCGGTGACGCCTAATTTGTTCAACCCGAGCAACTAGCAAGCCAAGGAATTGCTTGGTGAGACTATTAGAGAGTGATACACTTGAGTGAAACACAAGCGTGAGTGACCTATACATTGTACCAAAAAAAAAAGAAGGAGAGAAGAAGTCGTTTGCTTATTTTCTTTTGCAGGTTTACCTAAGCATGTCTAGTGGAGTTGGTGACCAAACAATGGACTTTAAACTACACATGGTGGCCATGATGGAAGAATTCAAGCAGAGTTTGGATGAAGCTTTCGAGCCTCTTCATAGACGCCTTGACCGAATGGTGAATAAGGATGTCAAGAGGAGGGGTTCCCCACAATTTCATCCTGACGTCCAACCTACCTCTTCAAAGTCATTATATTCAAGGAGAAGGGAGGAGGTTCATTCGACAACAAAGCATGCAAATACTTTATCCATAGATGAAGGAGTTAGTTGAGTGCAGGAGACATGTCAACAACTCTCCTCCAACAAAAACTTGAAAAAGAGCGAGTTGAGTATGGTGGTGAGAGTGCACTTGAGGTAAAAGTTGAGGAATGTGAGATTGAAAAAGAGGTAAAAAAATCTGAGGAGATGAGTGAAGCATCAAGTGAGCTGATTGTGCATGGGAAGGCGGGTGTTTATAGTTTTCCTAACGAACTTAACTTTGCCTTGTTTAGTGTTTCTGCTTTTGTACGGATTGAGCGAAGTCGAGTGAAGTTAGTCATGCAATGTTCCATTCCAAAGTTGCTTGCACAATTCACTAGCTTCCATGGAGTTTGTCTTCTAGGAGATAGATCTATTTGGTATCACTTCATGGAACAACCCGAATCTGTCCGCACCAATGGAGAATTAATTCGAACTCCATATTTCTATTCTTGTTTGTTACCCATGGTTCATTCATCATCTTTACCTTCTTTTGAGCATTATTTCCATCCTCACACATGTATTTCCTATGCAGATTTTGAAGGAAAATGTAAAGAGCCATCAATGCAGTCTCAAGTTGAATCGATTGATGGAAGGAATCACGTGTCACGGGGAGTTTTTGCATTTAACTCTTATTCTACACCTTCTTACCACTTAATTAATGACGTTCCATTGCTTATGTATCCAATTTCTGGTTCAAAACAAGCTGAGACTCATTTTGTTTTTGTAGGTTGTAAGGCTGCTCGAAATTTTCCAGCTTTGATTAAAGAGTTGCAACCTGATTTCATGCTTGTGCCAGCTGCTTGTAATCTTCCATGCATATTCATACATCCAAAAGCTGGTCACCATGAGATCATCTTATCAACTCAAACTGGCGCAAATTCAAGTGACTCGTCTGGAGTGTGACCTTCACTTCATTGCTGCCACTTATGTTGGGTGATGCAGACAAGTGTGTCAATCAAGACCCGAATGTTGTTTCTACCTCACTGGTTCATTCTTCCACGGAAGTGCAACATGAATGGCTCATTGCTCTATCTCCAGATGGGCAAGTAGTGCCAAATCAGCAACAACTAGGGTCGAATTATACTACCTTGCACAATCAGATTCAAGATTTTTCTAAGCTGAATGAGAGTCATCATGAAGATCCCTATCTAGTGCATGTGAAACGTAAGTTGTCAAGTAGTATTAACCCTACATATACTAATTGTGTGATTTGTTTTATGGGTTTGAATTTGACATGCAAACGACCAAGGGTTGATGAGAGAGTTTTGGAGTGCTACATGGAATTTTCACAAGCTTTATACAAGGTGTTTCTTGTCTTGGCGAATGTCCTTGTTCAAGAGCATCACGAGGTTGTCCAAGCGACATGTGACGTGGCTGGTGCTCATTCATCTCGCTCCCACATTGCATGGAGTACCACTTTTTCCCAAGATTTAAGGACAAATCCTTTTCAAGAGGAGGGGAATGATACGAATGAGCAAGCCTCAAAGGGAGGATTGGGCCTCGATTAAGTAGCTCTTGTTGAGCTTAGCTTCGGCCATGTGGGCCTTAGGTCCAATAGTGCTTTAGCTAGTCATTAAGCTAGTTAATTAGTAGGTTAGCTTTCGGCCAAGAGAGACCCAATGGGCTGGCCGATTTTCCCTTCATGCTTTCCAAGCTTTATTAGGTTTAGTCAAGGCTATAAATAGCCCTAAAGCTGATGGTACATTTAGTTTTTGCGATGTTATTAATAAAATTCCAGAATTTCGTCTTCCATCAAGCCAAATTCCTCTAGCTTGTGAAAGCTAAGTTGAACATCCTAGTGTGGTTCCTAGGTTGTGATACGTTCCTCGATCAACACGTTTCGAGACACGTAGCACGTTTGCCCAAGGATCTAGCGAGGATGTCCAACGCTTGGAATTGCGGGATCTAGAACCAAACGGACGACACGATTTGATTCAAGACGGTAGACGACACTCCGATGAAGGTGAATACTCCAGGGGAATAGGTCGGTAGAACAATCTAGGACAGGACGCAAGACTGCTCAAAACCCTTGCCAAAGCAAGTAAAGGGGTCGAATCTCTCTCTCAAGAAGAATCGAAAATATGCAAAACTTTATTGATCAAACGTCTCCCTTAAACCTTACAAAGCAAGCCTATTTATAGGCTAAAGTGACTGAAACCCTAAAGGGACTAGGAAAGGGAAAAGTCGGCCCATGTTTTTGGAACAAGATGGGCCGGCCCATGCTCTTACTTAATCATTAACTAATTGCTAACTAATTGATGGGGCCTAAGGCCTTATTCGCTGGGTGGCCCGCTTGACTCTTCGTGGACTTGGATCATGGTGTAAACGACTCGATTGTCTCTCTCCAAGCCCTCAATATCTTAGTGAACTCCATGTTGGTCTTGAACGTTCCTTGAATTGCTTAGCCCGTGCACATGTGACTGGGCCCAATGGTACTTGAACTGGGTCATTGGTGGGCCAAGGTCCGTGCACACATCAGTCCCCTCCTCTTAAGAAGGATTTGTCCTCAAATCTAGATGGGGATGGAAGATACTAACAAGAGTTAGTAGTATGACAACTCAAATCGATAATGCGTTTGGAAGTCAGCCACGTTGGGAACAAATGAAAGGTCACGAGCCAAGTTAAATGTCGTTTGGTCAGCTTCATTAGGCTCTCAAACAAGGACATGCGCCAAGATAGGAAAGAGCTTGTGTAAGGCTCGCGAAACTTCCAGGTAGCAATCCAAAGCGCTCTAATCATCCTTCGGCCATGCATTGTTATAGTGTCACCATTCTCATGCACAAGATAAGGATCTTCAGAATGATGCTCATGGGAGCAAGAGAAATTCCAAATCGGGTTTGTCAAGGTGGTATGACTCGTCCCTGGTTGTTGCTGATTTGGCACAACTTGCCTATTTGGAGGTGAAACATTGAACCAATCGGGTTGCACTTCCCTAGAAGTACGAACCAGTGATGTAAGACCAACGTTCGGATCTTTATTGACACATTTGTGGGTATCACCCGACAAAAGTGGCAGCAATGAAGTGAGACGCACTCCATACGAATCATATGAATTTGTGCAAGTTGGAGTTGGTGAAGTAAACTCGTGGTGACCAGCTTTTGGACATGTGAAGAAGCACGAACATGCTCCACTTTCAGCAGGAATAAGCACGAAATCGGGTTGCAAGTCCTTAACCATAGTTGGAAAATTTTGGACAGCATTACAACCTACAAAAACAAAATAACCTTCAACTTGAAGCAATTCGGAAATCGGGTAAAGAACTAATGGTACATTATTAACTAGATGGTAAGAAGGTGTAGAGCAAGATGGAAATGAGAAAACTCCCTTTGACACTTCAATATTCCTTCTACCAATTGATTCAACTTGAGATGCCAGTGCTAGTCCTTTACACTTCTCTTTAACACCTACATGAGAGCGACAAGAGTTAGTGCTAGTATCATGCTCAAAATAAGGCAAAGGTGAGGAATAAACCATAGGTAGAGAACAAGCAGTAGAATCTGAAATTTCCCTTTTAAGACGAGCTCGAATCAATCCTCCAATGGTGTGGACGGGTTTGAGTTGACATGGTTCCATGAATTGAGACCAAAGAGATTTAGCTCCTAGAAGACAAACTCCATGGAAACTCGCAAAGTGTCCAAGTGACATGGGAATGGAACATGCTTGTGACTACACGGTTTCTTAAATCTCTCATATTTTACTAGAGATCCTACTGTTAATTATTGAAATTTTAAATTCCTCACGTTTTCTTAAAAATTTCCTTTTATTTGAAAATTATTATTTATTAAGGCCCTACTACCCAATCGTTCAACAATAAGTGCAGATGAACCTGGAAATAGGGTTTTATACTTCGGTCTCAAGATTTGAGCAAAATTAGGGTTTTGCGATTTTTCCGCCGGATAAATTTCCGGTACTGGCCGAGGATCAATTTGATGATTAAAAGTGACTTTTAAGTGAGAAATAATATGTGACTAGTAGCAATGAGATAAGGTTAGTGAATGGGAAGTAAAAACCCTAGTACGTGAGTTTTTAAGAAAAACGGCGCGAACCGGCGGGTCCCGCGCACTACCTTTTGAACGCACCACTGGACCACCACTTTCTTGCACCACAAGCTTATTGATATTTGAGCCAAAATATCTTCTTATATTACAGCTAAGGGGACCGAAATTTGTGGCATATAAGCAAGGGGAAGAAAGAGAAAAATTAGTGGCTAAGAATTGTCCAAGTGTTAGCCAAATTGTGGTCTTAATTAACTCTAACCTTCTTACTCCTTATAAGACAAAAATCAGCTTCATTTCTCTTCATTTTCTGCTGCTAAGAGCTGAGAGAGAGAGAGAGTAAGAACAAGAGAGGAAAAACAAAACTCTTCTCCATTTCTTCTTCAATCCACCAACAAAGTGAGAAATCAAACAAAAGAAACCGATTAATCTTGTCTTTGAGTGGTTAGTTAGTGTTTGGTGGTGAAAGTTTGGAAAAGGAAAGCTTGGGGCTGCTTTTAGAGACTTCTAACCAAGGTAAGAGAACTCATCTCTCTAAGTTTTGCTTTTGATTTTGTTAAATTAAGTTAGTAGTTTGATTATAGTGGTGGAATCATGGATGATTAGCATGATTTAGAGGTTTTCCCCAATTTATTTGATGAACTAGGGGTTCTGATTTTCTGCTCAATGTGATGTATGATGTGTAAATGTTGCAATTAAGGTTATATAAGGTTGTTTAGTGGTGATTAGAACCAGAAATTTGAGGAAATTACACTTAGAGCTAAAAATTCCAGATTTCTGGAAAATTTCCCAAGCATTCTGTCCGAAATTTTATCTGTATGTTAGAGGCCGAATTGGCCTTTGGTCAAAGAAGGAAAGTTGTAGAGAATGGTGTTTTATAGGTGCCTACAAAATTTCAGCTCAATCGGAGCAACGCAGAACGTGAAAAGTCCAAAATACCCCTACTGCTTTAAGAATTTCCCAGTAGTCCGTTTCTTCAGTTCAGTCCAGTTTATCACGATTTTTGACCAGGATCCATTCTGATTTAGCTCTGGACCAAAACATGAAAGTTGTAGTGCTCTGAAGTAGCTTTAAAATGCCTCTAAGAACACCTGATTCGGACTTATGTACACTGAGTTATGTCCATTACAGTGTTCTGCATTTAAACAGCCGGTGAATTGATTTCAGGTTTGGTAATTGGAGAATTTGACCAATTTACATTAGAAACTGGATTAAGTGACCTTCATGAACATTGTAGCTCTGTGTCTTAGCTTCGAAACGGCATAGGTCACGCCTCAATCCGGTAAGCGTAGCCTCGGATATGTTATTTCCGCATTCGTACGTCAAATCTGTCTTGTGCTAAGTTGAATTTCTGCACTTGTAATTGTTGTGAATCTTGTTTTTATGATATTGTGAGCCTATGGAACGGCTTTTGGCTTGAATTGTTGAGATATGTGATGT
Organism: Coffea arabica; assembly: GCF_036785885.1. Taxonomy (NCBI): domain Eukaryota; kingdom Viridiplantae; phylum Streptophyta; class Magnoliopsida; order Gentianales; family Rubiaceae; genus Coffea; species Coffea arabica. Next base: position 31,278,890 of record NC_092323.1, on the reverse strand, counting down.
TGGGTTGTGGTTGAGAAAAATAATGAAGCCTAAATGGCTGGAAAATTAGGTAAACACAAAGGGCATGCTGCCCAAATTTACGCTCGAGGTCTAGAGAACTACTTGCAACTTGAGTAAGGGTTAAAAGTGATTACTGCTTGAACCATCTAGGGTACTTGAGTATTCTTGTTCCGAGGTATATAAGGAAGGACTTGGCCGAACTTGTACCCTTGAGAAATGAAATAATGACTATTTGAAATATGTTTCTCTTGTACTTTCGACTCGCATGGCATTTTCAAGTATAAATGTTACAAAGTTTTACCATTTAAAAAGCGAGCAAGTGTTTCACGACTACCATCCGAGTGAATTTCAATTTCTTGATTTTATTGAACGAAACGTCTAAGTTTCGAATCTTAGTCATGTTTCAAAGTTCTCAAACTGAGTTTTATCGCAGATTTGGACTCCGAACCCGGAGTATAACCTGAAAGTGACCAGTAAAGGCACTATATCTTTTGGTGAGTGCTTTCAAATACCGAATTGCACTAGATACTTGAACTTGATACGTGACCAATATGAGTACATGTTATATACGTGAATTGATAGGGCAAGAGTGTACTTTATCGCACTTGCCCTTACGTGATATACTTGTTTATTGTTGCAATTGACTTGATATACTTGATTATGATGCGCGCACTTCCTGGAATTCCAGAAACCCTGTGGCGAGTTACTCTAGTCGAGCCGGCAAGGGCTTGGTCGATTGGGTAACGAACCCTGGGTCTCTTGTATTGTCGAGTGGAGTGATATCTCCTCGACTAATCGGTATACTCGAGTATTACCACCCATGTTCTTGAGGATTTTGGGCCCAGCTGGGGGTTGAACGGTGGACGGAGAGTCGTTTAAGTGGTGTTCTACTGGATTGGTTACTTACTTGAAAGTTGACGGAGTGTCAACTACTACGTGATCAAGCTTCTGGTAATGCAAAGGGGAATTTGGCTCCTGAGAGCCATCCGTATCCTTACGCTTTGGAATACTTATTGTTTGTTGGATTATTGTTTCTTTTGAAAAACTTTTACACTCGCTCATTTTAAGATTGCTACTTGACGTGTTACTGTTCACATTTATGAACACTTCATGAACACTTTATGCTCGTTACTTGGCTATAACGAAAACTCGTACTTATAAATAATGGTCAATTTGCTATTTGGAACCTCACTGGGCTTTTAGCTCATTCCACTCCATTTGTTTCCATGACCAACTCTACTTGACTTTGTTTAATCTGCACAAAAGAAGAGGTACTAAACAAAACACATGTTAGCTTGTTAGCAAACAACACGTCCAGACTTTCAACTTTTGCGAACATGGCCAACTCCTCCTCTTTACTCATCAATAAGGCCAAACTATTCTTGCCTTTTCCCACTCCATTTGTCTCGGACCATTGTCCATTCATTGCACTTGAGTTCGGATTATGTTCATGGCTTAGTTGCATCTCATTCATAGAGGGCTCTTCAATCGACGAGGGACTAGGATGAATATTTCCTTTGTTACCACCAGTCGACACATGATTAAGTTGCTCCAAGTGGGAATCCCATACTTGGCTAAGTCTTTCCATCATAGAATCAATCAATGCATTAGTCCGACTTCGGAATTTATCCTTTGATTCACGAAGCTTTGACTCAATTCGAGAATTCTCAAACTCCTCGTCTTGATTGTCAAGACACTTCTTAGATGCACCTCGTTTGCTTGAAGTTGACCTCGATTTAGATGCTCTACGCAGACTTCTTTGGTCCTTCTCACACTCATCACAATCTTGTTTATACCTTTCATATACACACAAAGCACGGTGGCGTTGCATCTCCTCCCGGAGTGAATGATACCCATGTTGTGAACTGGATTGCATGGAACTAGAGTACTTGTGAGTAGGCATCTTGAGACCCCTCCTCTTGAAAGGCTCATTCTCCAAGAATTCTTGGTTGTATCGGTAAGATGCAACTTCTCTAGGCATGAGTGCGTGACCTGCCAAAATGGTAAGCAAAGAAAAGGAGATTCCTCACGTCATACAAGCTCACGTGTATGTGCTCATCCCTCGTGTATCTCTCGAAGCGTTCTAATGGACTTACCAAATACCTTTACCTGTTGGATTAGGTAGTTGAGAAATGCTGCTCAAGTCCAACAACCGTTACCAACCTTTCCACAAGTGTAACCACAAGAATGTAGGAGAAAAAGTAGGAAAGTGTTCCTAAAATCTTGGAGAAAATATAGGAGCAAATGTAGGAGAAAATGTAGGAAAGGTTCCTAAAATCTAGGAAGAGAATATAGGAGATTTTCCTAAAGTGGATGAGAGAATATAGGAGAGTTTCCTAAAGTGGATGAGAGAATTTAGGAAAGTTTCCAAAAAATAGATGAGAGAGTTTTAGGAAAATTTCCTAAAAATGGTTGAGAGAATTTAGGAAAGTTTCCAAAAAATGGATGAGAGAATTTAGGAAAGTTTCCTAAAAATAGATGAGAGACCTTAGGAAAGTTTCCAAAAAAAATAGATGAGAGAGTTTGGGAAAGTTTCCTAAAAAGGTAGGAGAGAGAGTGTCCAAGTGAGTACAAAGAGTTATCCAAGTGCTTTACTTAGTTTCCTAATTGATTTTGGAAACAAGTTAGTTTTTGGAAACCCCTTTGAAAATCCTTTTCCTCTTGAACAACTTTTGGTAACCTTCTTGAAACAACTTTTGGTAACCTTCTTGAAACAACCTTTGGTAATCTTCTTGAAACAACTTTTGGTAACTTCCAAATTCTACTCCAAGAAAGATTACACAAATCAGATTTGGTTCCCTATTCAAAACAATTCGGTTGCCCCTTTCTTTCCTTTCCTTTTTTTTTTCTTGCCAACCGATTCCTCTTTTCTTTCTTTTTTTTTTCGTTTTTGTTTTCTGTTTTTTTTTTCTTGACTACAACTATCAACCACGATACAAAACAAGGAAGTCAACAAATAATAACTACCAAAAACTCCAAGATCTTTCAAGAACTTTCAAGGAAGTTGTCAGGAACTTCAGAAATTTCAAGATTGTGGTCAAGAATTCAAGAAATTCAAGATTATTGTAAGTTCTCTTCAAGATTCACAAAATTCCAACATGTTTTGCCAAAATCCAGATTTGAAAACCAAGTAAACAAGTTGGATAACACAAACAACAAGGCTGGACAGATTTATATTCGGTGAACAGTAACTATGAACAGTACTATGAACAGTACGATGAACAGTGTCGGGTGAACAGTAATGATGAACAGTCGGTGAACAGTGATTTTTTTTTTTTTTTTTAACAAGGCAGCGGAAAGTACTAATAATTCTACGACACAACTACGAAAAATATGGATATAACGAAAGATACCTCTACCAAAGCTCTGATACCAACTGATACGTTCCTCGGTCAACACGTTTCGAGACACGTAGCACGTTTGCCCAAGGATCTAGCGAGGATGTCCAACGCTTGGAATTGCGGGATCTAGAACCAAACGGACAACACGATTTGATTCAAGACGGTAGACGACACTCCGATGAAGGTGAATACTCCAGGGGAATAGGTCGGTAGAACAATCTAGGACAGGACGCAAGACTGCTCAAAACCCTTGCCAAAGCAAGTAAAGGGGTCGAATCTCTCTCTCAAGAAGAATCGAAAATATGCAAAACTTTATTGATCAAATGTCTCCCTTAAACCTTACAAAGCAAGCCTATTTATAGGCTAAAGTGACTGAAACCCTAAAGGGACTAGGAAAGGGAAAAGTCGGACCATGTTTTTGGAACAAGATGGGCCGGCCCATGCTCTTACTTAATCATTAACTAATTGCTAACTAATTGATGGGGCCTAAGGCCTTATTCGCTTGGTGGCCCGCTTGACTCTTCGTGGACTTGGATCATGGTGTAAACGACTCGATTGTCTCTCTCCAAGCCCTCAATATCTTAGTGAACTCCATGTTGGTCTTGAACGTTCCTTGAATTGCTTAGCCCGTGCACATGTGACTGGGCCCAATGGTACTTGAACTGGGTCATTGGTGGGCCAAGGTCCGTGCACACATCTGGTTGTTTATTGACTTATCAATCAAGCAAACACACTTGATTGTGGCATCCTCTGCCGTTGAATTCGTTCTTGAGTGGTCCGAGTTTGGGTTCAACTCCGTCGATTCCGTAACGTGTCCTCTAAGATCCTAAGTTGCTTCCGCGACCGGGCAGCGAGACCCTCGACAGCTCAGCGGAGGTCGAAGACCTGATTGACTAACACCAAAGCAACACCAAAATACCACCAAACCCCCGACCAAAAGGCCGAGGACCAGCACGCTCCGCAAATTCCAGAATTTTGGGTTGTCGGGTAGAGTACTTCTAGGATTTTCAAAAATTCAGCCTTGAAGGCATTTTGTCTTGCCTTCTCTTTCAGTCATTAGTCCTAATCTGAGTTTTAGATCGCGTCTAGGCCTTCATTCACCTCCATTCCTTGCTGCTATCTTGTGTCACTTGTTGACTAGTCAAGAACGTACCTTGCGGTGACGCCTAATTTGTTCAACCCGAGCAACTAGCAAGCCAAGGAATTGCTTGGTGAGACTATTAGAGAGTGATACACTTGAGTGAAACACAAGCGTGAGTGACCTATACATTGTACCAAAAAAAAAGAAGGAGAGAAGAAGTCGTTTGCTTATTTTCTTTTGCAGGTTTACCTAAGCATGTCTAGTGGAGTTGGTGACCAAACAATGGACTTTAAACTACACATGGTGGCCATGATGGAAGAATTCAAGCAGAGTTTGGATGAAGCTTTCGAGCCTCTTCATAGACGCCTTGACCGAATGGTGAATAAGGATGTCAAGAGGAGGGGTTCCCCACAATTTCATCCTGACGTCCAACCTACCTCTTCAAAGTCATTATATTCAAGGAGAAGGGAGGAGGTTCATTCGACAACAAAGCATGCAAATACTTTATCCATAGATGAAGGAGTTAGTTGAGTGCAGGAGACATGTCAACAACTCTCCTCCAACAAAAACTTGAAAAAGAGCGAGTTGAGTATGGTGGTGAGAGTGCACTTGAGGTAAAAGTTGAGGAATGTGAGATTGAAAAAGAGGTAAAAAAATCTGAGGAGATGAGTGAAGCATCAAGTGAGCTGATTGTGCATGGGAAGGCGAGTGTTTATAGTTTTCCTAACGAACTTAACTTTGCCTTGTTTAGTGTTTCTGCTTTTGTACGGATTGAGCGAAGTCGAGTGAAGTTAGTCATGCAATGTTCCATTCCAAAGTTGCTTGCACAATTCACTAGCTTCCATGGAGTTTGTCTTCTAGGAGATAGATCTATTTGGTATCACTTCATGGAACAACCCGAATCTGTCCGCACCAATGGAGAATTAATTCGAACTCCATATTTCTATTCTTGTTTGTTACCCATGGTTCATTCATCATCTTTACCTTCTTTTGAGCATTATTTCCATCCTCACACATGTATTTCCTATGCAGATTTTGAAGGAAAATGTAAAGAGCCATCAATGCAGTCTCAAGTTGAATCGATTGATGGAAGGAATCACGTGTCACGGGGAGTTTTTGCATTTAACTCTTATTCTACACCTTCTTACCACTTAATTAATGACGTTCCATTGCTTATGTATCCAATTTCTGGTTCAAAACAAGCTGAGACTCATTTTGTTTTTGTAGGTTGTAAGGCTGTTCGAAATTTTCCAGCTTTGATTAAAGAGTTGCAACCTGATTTCATGCTTGTGCCAGCTGCTTGTAATCTTCCATGCATATTCATACATCCAAAAGCTGGTCACCATGAGATCATCTTATCAACTCAAACTGGCGCAAATTCAAGTGACTCGTCTGGAGTGTGACCTTCACTTCATTGCTGCCACTTATGTTGGGTGATGCAGACAAGTGTGTCAATCAAGACCCGAATGTTGTTTCTACCTCACTGGTTCATTCTTCCACGGAAGTGCAACATGAATGGCTCATTGCTCTATCTCCAGATGGGCAAGTAGTGCCAAATCAGCAACAACTAGGGTCGAATTATACTACCTTGCACAATCAGATTCAAGATTTTTCTAAGCTGAATGAGAGTCATCATGAAGATCCCTATCTAGTGCATGTGAAACGTAAGTTGTCAAGTAGTATTAACCCTACATATACTAATTGTGTGATTTGTTTTATGGGTTTGAATTTGACATGCAAACGACCAAGGGTTGATGAGAGAGTTTTGGAGTGCTACATGGAATTTTCACAAGCTTTATACAAGGTGTTTCTTGTCTTGGCGAATGTCCTTGTTCAAGAGCATCACGAGGTTGTCCAAGCGACATGTGACGTGGCTGGTGCTCATTCATCTCGCTCCCACATTGCATGGAGTACCACTTTTTCCCAAGATTTAAGGACAAATCCTTTTCAAGAGGAGGGGAATGATACGAATGAGCAAGCCTCAAAGGGAGGATTGGGCCTCGATTAAGTAGCTCTTGTTGAGCTTAGCTTCGGCCATGTGGGCCTTAGGTCCAATAGTGCTTTAGCTAGTCATTAAGCTAGTTAATTAGTAGGTTAGCTTTCGGCCAAGAGAGACCCAATGGGCTGGCCGATTTTCCCTTCATGCTTTCCAAGCTTTATTAGGTTTAGTCAAGGCTATAAATAGCCCTAAAGCTGATGGTACATTTAGTTTTTGCGATGTTATTAATAAAATTCCAGAATTTCGTCTTCCATCAAGCCAAATTCCTCTAGCTTGTGAAAGCTAAGCTGAACATCCTAGTGTGGTTCCTAGGTTGTTTATTGACTTATCAATCAAGCAAACACACTTGATTGTGGCATCCTCTGCCGTTGAATTCGTTCTTGAGTGGTCCGAGTTTGGGTTCAACTCCGTCGATTCCGTAACGTGTCCTCTAAGATCCTAAGTTGCTTCCGCGACCGGGCAGCGAGACCCTCGACAGCTCAGCGGAGGTCGAAGACCTGATTGACTAACACCAAAGCAACACCAAAATACCACCAAACCCCCGACCAAAAGGCCGAGGACCAGCACGCTCCGCAAATTCCAGAATTTTGGGTTGTCGGGTAGAGTACTTCTACGATTTTCAAAAATTCAGCCTTGAAGGCATTTTGTCTTGCCTTCTCTTTCAGTCATTAGTCCTAATCTGAGTTTTAGATCGCGTCTAGGCCTTCATTCACCTCCATTCCTTGCTGCTATCTTGTGTCACTTGTTGACTAGTCAAGAACGTACCTTGCGGTGACGCCTAATTTGTTCAACCCGAGCAACTAGCAAGCCAAGGAATTGCTTGGTGAGACTATTAGAGAGTGATACACTTGAGTGAAACACAAGCGTGAGTGACCTATACATTGTACCAAAAAAAAAAGAAGGAGAGAAGAAGTCGTTTGCTTATTTTCTTTTGCAGGTTTACCTAAGCATGTCTAGTGGAGTTGGTGACCAAACAATGGACTTTAAACTACACATGGTGGCCATGATGGAAGAATTCAAGCAGAGTTTGGATGAAGCTTTCGAGCCTCTTCATAGACGCCTTGACCGAATGGTGAATAAGGATGTCAAGAGGAGGGGTTCCCCACAATTTCATCCTGACGTCCAACCTACCTCTTCAAAGTCATTATATTCAAGGAGAAGGGAGGAGGTTCATTCGACAACAAAGCATGCAAATACTTTATCCATAGATGAAGGAGTTAGTTGAGTGCAGGAGACATGTCAACAACTCTCCTCCAACAAAAACTTGAAAAAGAGCGAGTTGAGTATGGTGGTGAGAGTGCACTTGAGGTAAAAGTTGAGGAATGTGAGATTGAAAAAGAGGTAAAAAAATCTGAGGAGATGAGTGAAGCATCAAGTGAGCTGATTGTGCATGGGAAGGCGAGTGTTTATAGTTTTCCTAACGAACTTAACTTTGCCTTGTTTAGTGTTTCTGCTTTTGTACGGATTGAGCGAAGTCGAGTGAAGTTAGTCATGCAATGTTCCATTCCAAAGTTGCTTGCACAATTCACTAGCTTCCATGGAGTTTGTCTTCTAGGAGATAGATCTATTTGGTATCACTTCATGGAACAACCCGAATCTGTCCGCACCAATGGAGAATTAATTCGAACTCCATATTTCTATTCTTGTTTGTTACCCATGGTTCATTCATCATCTTTACCTTCTTTTGAGCATTATTTCCATCCTCACACATGTATTTCCTATGCAGATTTTGAAGGAAAATGTAAAGAGCCATCAATGCAGTCTCAAGTTGAATCGATTGATGGAAGGAATCACGTGTCACGGGGAGTTTTTGCATTTAACTCTTATTCTACACCTTCTTACCACTTAATTAATGACGTTCCATTGCTTATGTATCCAATTTCTGGTTCAAAACAAGCTGAGACTCATTTTGTTTTTGTAGGTTGTAAGGCTGCTCGAAATTTTCCAGCTTTGATTAAAGAGTTGCAACCTGATTTCATGCTTGTGCCAGCTGCTTGTAATCTTCCATGCATATTCATACATCCAAAAGCTGGTCACCATGAGATCATCTTATCAACTCAAACTGGCGCAAATTCAAGTGACTCGTCTGGAGTGTGACCTTCACTTCATTGCTGCCACTTATGTTGGGTGATGCAGACAAGTGTGTCAATCAAGACCCGAATGTTGTTTCTACCTCACTGGTTCATTCTTCCACGGAAGTGCAACATGAATGGCTCATTGCTCTATCTCCAGATGGGCAAGTAGTGCCAAATCAGCAACAACTAGGGTCGAATTATACTACCTTGCACAATCAGATTCAAGATTTTTCTAAGCTGAATGAGAGTCATCATGAAGATCCCTATCTAGTGCATGTGAAACGTAAGTTGTCAAGTAGTATTAACCCTACATATACTAATTGTGTGATTTGTTTTATGGGTTTGAATTTGACATGCAAACGACCAAGGGTTGATGAGAGAGTTTTGGAGTGCTACATGGAATTTTCACAAGCTTTATACAAGGTGTTTCTTGTCTTGGCGAATGTCCTTGTTCAAGAGCATCACGAGGTTGTCCAAGCGACATGTGACGTGGCTGGTGCTCATTCATCTCGCTCCCACATTGCATGGAGTACCACTTTTTCCCAAGATTTAAGGACAAATCCTTTTCAAGAGGAGGGGAATGATACGAATGAGCAAGCCTCAAAGGGAGGATTGGGCCTCGATTAAGTAGCTCTTGTTGAGCTTAGCTTCGGCCATGTGGGCCTTAGGTCCAATAGTGCTTTAGCTAGTCATTAAGCTAGTTAATTAGTAGGTTAGCTTTCGGCCAAGAGAGACCCAATGGGCTGGCCGATTTTCCCTTCATGCTTTCCAAGCTTTATTAGGTTTAGTCAAGGCTATAAATAGCCCTAAAGCTGATGGTACATTTAGTTTTTGCGATGTTATTAATAAAATTCCAGAATTTCGTCTTCCATCAAGCCAAATTCCTCTAGCTTGTGAAAGCTAAGCTGAACATCCTAGTGTGGTTCCTAGGTTGTTTATTGACTTATCAATCAAGCAAACACACTTGATTGTGGCATCCTCTGCCGTTGAATTCGTTCTTGAGTGGTCCGAGTTTGGGTTCAACTCCGTCGATTCCGTAACGTGTCCTCTAAGATCCTAAGTTGCTTCCGCGACCGGGCAGCGAGACCCTCGACAGCTCAGCGGAGGTCGAAGACCTGATTGACTAACACCAAAGCAACACCAAAATACCACCAAACCCCCGACCAAAAGGCCGAGGACCAGCACGCTCCGCAAATTCCAGAATTTTGGGTTGTCGGGTAGAGTACTTCTACGATTTTCAAAAATTCAGCCTTGAAGGCATTTTGTCTTGCCTTCTCTTTCAGTCATTAGTCCTAATCTGAGTTTTAGATCGCGTCTAGGCCTTCATTCACCTCCATTCCTTGCTGCTATCTTGTGTCACTTGTTGACTAGTCAAGAACGTACCTTGCGGTGACGCCTAATTTGTTCAACCCGAGCAACTAGCAAGCCAAGGAATTGCTTGGTGAGACTATTAGAGAGTGATACACTTGAGTGAAACACAAGCGTGAGTGACCTATACATTGTACCAAAAAAAAAAGAAGGAGAGAAGAAGTCGTTTGCTTATTTTCTTTTGCAGGTTTACCTAAGCATGTCTAGTGGAGTTGGTGACCAAACAATGGACTTTAAACTACACATGGTGGCCATGATGGAAGAATTCAAGCAGAGTTTGGATGAAGCTTTCGAGCCTCTTCATAGACGCCTTGACCGAATGGTGAATAAGGATGTCAAGAGGAGGGGTTCCCCACAATTTCATCCTGACGTCCAACCTACCTCTTCAAAGTCATTATATTCAAGGAGAAGGGAGGAGGTTCATTCGACAACAAAGCATGCAAATACTTTATCCATAGATGAAGGAGTTAGTTGAGTGCAGGAGACATGTCAACAACTCTCCTCCAACAAAAACTTGAAAAAGAGCGAGTTGAGTATGGTGGTGAGAGTGCACTTGAGGTAAAAGTTGAGGAATGTGAGATTGAAAAAGAGGTAAAAAAATCTGAGGAGATGAGTGAAGCATCAAGTGAGCTGATTGTGCATGGGAAGGCGGGTGTTTATAGTTTTCCTAACGAACTTAACTTTGCCTTGTTTAGTGTTTCTGCTTTTGTACGGATTGAGCGAAGTCGAGTGAAGTTAGTCATGCAATGTTCCATTCCAAAGTTGCTTGCACAATTCACTAGCTTCCATGGAGTTTGTCTTCTAGGAGATAGATCTATTTGGTATCACTTCATGGAACAACCCGAATCTGTCCGCACCAATGGAGAATTAATTCGAACTCCATATTTCTATTCTTGTTTGTTACCCATGGTTCATTCATCATCTTTACCTTCTTTTGAGCATTATTTCCATCCTCACACATGTATTTCCTATGCAGATTTTGAAGGAAAATGTAAAGAGCCATCAATGCAGTCTCAAGTTGAATCGATTGATGGAAGGAATCACGTGTCACGGGGAGTTTTTGCATTTAACTCTTATTCTACACCTTCTTACCACTTAATTAATGACGTTCCATTGCTTATGTATCCAATTTCTGGTTCAAAACAAGCTGAGACTCATTTTGTTTTTGTAGGTTGTAAGGCTGCTCGAAATTTTCCAGCTTTGATTAAAGAGTTGCAACCTGATTTCATGCTTGTGCCAGCTGCTTGTAATCTTCCATGCATATTCATACATCCAAAAGCTGGTCACCATGAGATCATCTTATCAACTCAAACTGGCGCAAATTCAAGTGACTCGTCTGGAGTGTGACCTTCACTTCATTGCTGCCACTTATGTTGGGTGATGCAGACAAGTGTGTCAATCAAGACCCGAATGTTGTTTCTACCTCACTGGTTCATTCTTCCACGGAAGTGCAACATGAATGGCTCATTGCTCTATCTCCAGATGGGCAAGTAGTGCCAAATCAGCAACAACTAGGGTCGAATTATACTACCTTGCACAATCAGATTCAAGATTTTTCTAAGCTGAATGAGAGTCATCATGAAGATCCCTATCTAGTGCATGTGAAACGTAAGTTGTCAAGTAGTATTAACCCTACATATACTAATTGTGTGATTTGTTTTATGGGTTTGAATTTGACATGCAAACGACCAAGGGTTGATGAGAGAGTTTTGGAGTGCTACATGGAATTTTCACAAGCTTTATACAAGGTGTTTCTTGTCTTGGCGAATGTCCTTGTTCAAGAGCATCACGAGGTTGTCCAAGCGACATGTGACGTGGCTGGTGCTCATTCATCTCGCTCCCACATTGCATGGAGTACCACTTTTTCCCAAGATTTAAGGACAAATCCTTTTCAAGAGGAGGGGAATGATACGAATGAGCAAGCCTCAAAGGGAGGATTGGGCCTCGATTAAGTAGCTCTTGTTGAGCTTAGCTTCGGCCATGTGGGCCTTAGGTCCAATAGTGCTTTAGCTAGTCATTAAGCTAGTTAATTAGTAGGTTAGCTTTCGGCCAAGAGAGACCCAATGGGCTGGCCGATTTTCCCTTCATGCTTTCCAAGCTTTATTAGGTTTAGTCAAGGCTATAAATAGCCCTAAAGCTGATGGTACATTTAGTTTTTGCGATGTTATTAATAAAATTCCAGAATTTCGTCTTCCATCAAGCCAAATTCCTCTAGCTTGTGAAAGCTAAGCTGAACATCCTAGTGTGGTTCCTAGGTTGTTTATTGACTTATCAATCAAGCAAACACACTTGATTGTGGCATCCTCTGCCGTTGAATTCGTTCTTGAGTGGTCCGAGTTTGGGTTCAACTCCGTCGATTCCGTAACGTGTCCTCTAAGATCCTAAGTTGCTTCCGCGACCGGGCAGCGAGACCCTCGACAGCTCAGCGGAGGTCGAAGACCTGATTGACTAACACCAAAGCAACACCAAAATACCACCAAACCCCCGACCAAAAGGCCGAGGACCAGCACGCTCCGCAAATTCCAGAATTTTGGGTTGTCGGGTAGAGTACTTCTACGATTTTCAAAAATTCAGCCTTGAAGGCATTTTGTCTTGCCTTCTCTTTCAGTCATTAGTCCTAATCTGAGTTTTAGATCGCGTCTAGGCCTTCATTCACCTCCATTCCTTGCTGCTATCTTGTGTCACTTGTTGACTAGTCAAGAACGTACCTTGCGGTGACGCCTAATTTGTTCAACCCGAGCAACTAGCAAGCCAAGGAATTGCTTGGTGAGACTATTAGAGAGTGATACACTTGAGTGAAACACAAGCGTGAGTGACCTATACATTGTACCAAAAAAAAAAGAAGGAGAGAAGAAGTCGTTTGCTTATTTTCTTTTGCAGGTTTACCTAAGCATGTCTAGTGGAGTTGGTGACCAAACAATGGACTTTAAACTACACATGGTGGCCATGATGGAAGAATTCAAGCAGAGTTTGGATGAAGCTTTCGAGCCTCTTCATAGACGCCTTGACCGAATGGTGAATAAGGATGTCAAGAGGAGGGGTTCCCCACAATTTCATCCTGACGTCCAACCTACCTCTTCAAAGTCATTATATTCAAGGAGAAGGGAGGAGGTTCATTCGACAACAAAGCATGCAAATACTTTATCCATAGATGAAGGAGTTAGTTGAGTGCAGGAGACATGTCAACAACTCTCCTCCAACAAAAACTTGAAAAAGAGCGAGTTGAGTATGGTGGTGAGAGTGCACTTGAGGTAAAAGTTGAGGAATGTGAGATTGAAAAAGAGGTAAAAAAATCTGAGGAGATGAGTGAAGCATCAAGTGAGCTGATTGTGCATGGGAAGGCGGGTGTTTATAGTTTTCCTAACGAACTTAACTTTGCCTTGTTTAGTGTTTCTGCTTTTGTACGGATTGAGCGAAGTCGAGTGAAGTTAGTCATGCAATGTTCCATTCCAAAGTTGCTTGCACAATTCACTAGCTTCCATGGAGTTTGTCTTCTAGGAGATAGATCTATTTGGTATCACTTCATGGAACAACCCGAATCTGTCCGCACCAATGGAGAATTAATTCGAACTCCATATTTCTATTCTTGTTTGTTACCCATGGTTCATTCATCATCTTTACCTTCTTTTGAGCATTATTTCCATCCTCACACATGTATTTCCTATGCAGATTTTGAAGGAAAATGTAAAGAGCCATCAATGCAGTCTCAAGTTGAATCGATTGATGGAAGGAATCACGTGTCACGGGGAGTTTTTGCATTTAACTCTTATTCTACACCTTCTTACCACTTAATTAATGACGTTCCATTGCTTATGTATCCAATTTCTGGTTCAAAACAAGCTGAGACTCATTTTGTTTTTGTAGGTTGTAAGGCTGCTCGAAATTTTCCAGCTTTGATTAAAGAGTTGCAACCTGATTTCATGCTTGTGCCAGCTGCTTGTAATCTTCCATGCATATTCATACATCCAAAAGCTGGTCACCATGAGATCATCTTATCAACTCAAACTGGCGCAAATTCAAGTGACTCGTCTGGAGTGTGACCTTCACTTCATTGCTGCCACTTATGTTGGGTGATGCAGACAAGTGTGTCAATCAAGACCCGAATGTTGTTTCTACCTCACTGGTTCATTCTTCCACGGAAGTGCAACATGAATGGCTCATTGCTCTATCTCCAGATGGGCAAGTAGTGCCAAATCAGCAACAACTAGGGTCGAATTATACTACCTTGCACAATCAGATTCAAGATTTTTCTAAGCTGAATGAGAGTCATCATGAAGATCCCTATCTAGTGCATGTGAAACGTAAGTTGTCAAGTAGTATTAACCCTACATATACTAATTGTGTGATTTGTTTTATGGGTTTGAATTTGACATGCAAACGACCAAGGGTTGATGAGAGAGTTTTGGAGTGCTACATGGAATTTTCACAAGCTTTATACAAGGTGTTTCTTGTCTTGGCGAATGTCCTTGTTCAAGAGCATCACGAGGTTGTCCAAGCGACATGTGACGTGGCTGGTGCTCATTCATCTCGCTCCCACATTGCATGGAGTACCACTTTTTCCCAAGATTTAAGGACAAATCCTTTTCAAGAGGAGGGGAATGATACGAATGAGCAAGCCTCAAAGGGAGGATTGGGCCTCGATTAAGTAGCTCTTGTTGAGCTTAGCTTCGGCCATGTGGGCCTTAGGTCCAATAGTGCTTTAGCTAGTCATTAAGCTAGTTAATTAGTAGGTTAGCTTTCGGCCAAGAGAGACCCAATGGGCTGGCCGATTTTCCCTTCATGCTTTCCAAGCTTTATTAGGTTTAGTCAAGGCTATAAATAGCCCTAAAGCTGATGGTACATTTAGTTTTTGCGATGTTATTAATAAAATTCCAGAATTTCGTCTTCCATCAAGCCAAATTCCTCTAGCTTGTGAAAGCTAAGCTGAACATCCTAGTGTGGTTCCTAGGTTGTTTATTGACTTATCAATCAAGCAAACACACTTGATTGTGGCATCCTCTGCCGTTGAATTCGTTCTTGAGTGGTCCGAGTTTGGGTTCAACTCCGTCGATTCCGTAACGTGTCCTCTAAGATCCTAAGTTGCTTCCGCGACCGGGCAGCGAGACCCTCGACAGCTCAGCGGAGGTCGAAGACCTGATTGACTAACACCAAAGCAACACCAAAATACCACCAAACCCCCGACCAAAAGGCCGAGGACCAGCACGCTCCGCAAATTCCAGAATTTTGGGTTGTCGGGTAGAGTACTTCTACGATTTTCAAAAATTCAGCCTTGAAGGCATTTTGTCTTGCCTTCTCTTTCAGTCATTAGTCCTAATCTGAGTTTTAGATCGCGTCTAGGCCTTCATTCACCTCCATTCCTTGCTGCTATCTTGTGTCACTTGTTGACTAGTCAAGAACGTACCTTGCGGTGACGCCTAATTTGTTCAACCCGAGCAACTAGCAAGCCAAGGAATTGCTTGGTGAGACTATTAGAGAGTGATACACTTGAGTGAAACACAAGCGTGAGTGACCTATACATTGTACCAAAAAAAAAAGAAGGAGAGAAGAAGTCGTTTGCTTATTTTCTTTTGCAGGTTTACCTAAGCATGTCTAGTGGAGTTGGTGACCAAACAATGGACTTTAAACTACACATGGTGGCCATGATGGAAGAATTCAAGCAGAGTTTGGATGAAGCTTTCGAGCCTCTTCATAGACGCCTTGACCGAATGGTGAATAAGGATGTCAAGAGGAGGGGTTCCCCACAATTTCATCCTGACGTCCAACCTACCTCTTCAAAGTCATTATATTCAAGGAGAAGGGAGGAGGTTCATTCGACAACAAAGCATGCAAATACTTTATCCATAGATGAAGGAGTTAGTTGAGTGCAGGAGACATGTCAACAACTCTCCTCCAACAAAAACTTGAAAAAGAGCGAGTTGAGTATGGTGGTGAGAGTGCACTTGAGGTAAAAGTTGAGGAATGTGAGATTGAAAAAGAGGTAAAAAAATCTGAGGAGATGAGTGAAGCATCAAGTGAGCTGATTGTGCATGGGAAGGCGAGTGTTTATAGTTTTCCTAACGAACTTAACTTTGCCTTGTTTAGTGTTTCTGCTTTTGTACGGATTGAGCGAAGTCGAGTGAAGTTAGTCATGCAATGTTCCATTCCAAAGTTGCTTGCACAATTCACTAGCTTCCATGGAGTTTGTCTTCTAGGAGATAGATCTATTTGGTATCACTTCATGGAACAACCCGAATCTGTCCGCACCAATGGAGAATTAATTCGAACTCCATATTTCTATTCTTGTTTGTTACCCATGGTTCATTCATCATCTTTACCTTCTTTTGAGCATTATTTCCATCCTCACACATGTATTTCCTATGCAGATTTTGAAGGAAAATGTAAAGAGCCATCAATGCAGTCTCAAGTTGAATCGATTGATGGAAGGAATCACGTGTCACGGGGAGTTTTTGCATTTAACTCTTATTCTACACCTTCTTACCACTTAATTAATGACGTTCCATTGCTTATGTATCCAATTTCTGGTTCAAAACAAGCTGAGACTCATTTTGTTTTTGTAGGTTGTAAGGCTGCTCGAAATTTTCCAGCTTTGATTAAAGAGTTGCAACCTGATTTCATGCTTGTGCCAGCTGCTTGTAATCTTCCATGCATATTCATACATCCAAAAGCTGGTCACCATGAGATCATCTTATCAACTCAAACTGGCGCAAATTCAAGTGACTCGTCTGGAGTGTGACCTTCACTTCATTGCTGCCACTTATGTTGGGTGATGCAGACAAGTGTGTCAATCAAGACCCGAATGTTGTTTCTACCTCACTGGTTCATTCTTCCACGGAAGTGCAACATGAATGGCTCATTGCTCTATCTCCAGATGGGCAAGTAGTGCCAAATCAGCAACAACTAGGGTCGAATTATACTACCTTGCACAATCAGATTCAAGATTTTTCTAAGCTGAATGAGAGTCATCATGAAGATCCCTATCTAGTGCATGTGAAACGTAAGTTGTCAAGTAGTATTAACCCTACATATACTAATTGTGTGATTTGTTTTATGGGTTTGAATTTGACATGCAAACGACCAAGGGTTGATGAGAGAGTTTTGGAGTGCTACATGGAATTTTCACAAGCTTTATACAAGGTGTTTCTTGTCTTGGCGAATGTCCTTGTTCAAGAGCATCACGAGGTTGTCCAAGCGACATGTGACGTGGCTGGTGCTCATTCATCTCGCTCCCACATTGCATGGAGTACCACTTTTTCCCAAGATTTAAGGACAAATCCTTTTCAAGAGGAGGGGAATGATACGAATGAGCAAGCCTCAAAGGGAGGATTGGGCCTCGATTAAGTAGCTCTTGTTGAGCTTAGCTTCGGCCATGTGGGCCTTAGGTCCAATAGTGCTTTAGCTAGTCATTAAGCTAGTTAATTAGTAGGTTAGCTTTCGGCCAAGAGAGACCCAATGGGCTGGCCGATTTTCCCTTCATGCTTTCCAAGCTTTATTAGGTTTAGTCAAGGCTATAAATAGCCCTAAAGCTGATGGTACATTTAGTTTTTGCGATGTTATTAATAAAATTCCAGAATTTCGTCTTCCATCAAGCCAAATTCCTCTAGCTTGTGAAAGCTAAGCTGAACATCCTAGTGTGGTTCCTAGGTTGTTTATTGACTTATCAATCAAGCAAACACACTTGATTGTGGCATCCTCTGCCGTTGAATTCGTTCTTGAGTGGTCCGAGTTTGGGTTCAACTCCGTCGATTCCGTAACGTGTCCTCTAAGATCCTAAGTTGCTTCCGCGACCGGGCAGCGAGACCCTCGACAGCTCAGCGGAGGTCGAAGACCTGATTGACTAACACCAAAGCAACACCAAAATACCACCAAACCCCCGACCAAAAGGCCGAGGACCAGCACGCTCCGCAAATTCCAGAATTTTGGGTTGTCGGGTAGAGTACTTCTACGATTTTCAAAAATTCAGCCTTGAAGGCATTTTGTCTTGCCTTCTCTTTCAGTCATTAGTCCTAATCTGAGTTTTAGATCGCGTCTAGGCCTTCATTCACCTCCATTCCTTGCTGCTATCTTGTGTCACTTGTTGACTAGTCAAGAACGTACCTTGCGGTGACGCCTAATTTGTTCAACCCGAGCAACTAGCAAGCCAAGGAATTGCTTGGTGAGACTATTAGAGAGTGATACACTTGAGTGAAACACAAGCGTGAGTGACCTATACATTGTACCAAAAAAAAAAGAAGGAGAGAAGAAGTCGTTTGCTTATTTTCTTTTGCAGGTTTACCTAAGCATGTCTAGTGGAGTTGGTGACCAAACAATGGACTTTAAACTACACATGGTGGCCATGATGGAAGAATTCAAGCAGAGTTTGGATGAAGCTTTCGAGCCTCTTCATAGACGCCTTGACCGAATGGTGAATAAGGATGTCAAGAGGAGGGGTTCCCCACAATTTCATCCTGACGTCCAACCTACCTCTTCAAAGTCATTATATTCAAGGAGAAGGGAGGAGGTTCATTCGACAACAAAGCATGCAAATACTTTATCCATAGATGAAGGAGTTAGTTGAGTGCAGGAGACATGTCAACAACTCTCCTCCAACAAAAACTTGAAAAAGAGCGAGTTGAGTATGGTGGTGAGAGTGCACTTGAGGTAAAAGTTGAGGAATGTGAGATTGAAAAAGAGGTAAAAAAATCTGAGGAGATGAGTGAAGCATCAAGTGAGCTGATTGTGCATGGGAAGGCGGGTGTTTATAGTTTTCCTAACGAACTTAACTTTGCCTTGTTTAGTGTTTCTGCTTTTGTACGGATTGAGCGAAGTCGAGTGAAGTTAGTCATGCAATGTTCCATTCCAAAGTTGCTTGCACAATTCACTAGCTTCCATGGAGTTTGTCTTCTAGGAGATAGATCTATTTGGTATCACTTCATGGAACAACCCGAATCTGTCCGCACCAATGGAGAATTAATTCGAACTCCATATTTCTATTCTTGTTTGTTACCCATGGTTCATTCATCATCTTTACCTTCTTTTGAGCATTATTTCCATCCTCACACATGTATTTCCTATGCAGATTTTGAAGGAAAATGTAAAGAGCCATCAATGCAGTCTCAAGTTGAATCGATTGATGGAAGGAATCACGTGTCACGGGGAGTTTTTGCATTTAACTCTTATTCTACACCTTCTTACCACTTAATTAATGACGTTCCATTGCTTATGTATCCAATTTCTGGTTCAAAACAAGCTGAGACTCATTTTGTTTTTGTAGGTTGTAAGGCTGCTCGAAATTTTCCAGCTTTGATTAAAGAGTTGCAACCTGATTTCATGCTTGTGCCAGCTGCTTGTAATCTTCCATGCATATTCATACATCCAAAAGCTGGTCACCATGAGATCATCTTATCAACTCAAACTAGCGCAAATTCAAGTGACTCGTCTGGAGTGTGACCTTCACTTCATTGCTGCCACTTATGTTGGGTGATGCAGACAAGTGTGTCAATCAAGACCCGAATGTTGTTTCTACCTCACTGGTTCATTCTTCCACGGAAGTGCAACATGAATGGCTCATTGCTCTATCTCCAGATGGGCAAGTAGTGCCAAATCAGCAACAACTAGGGTCGAATTATACTACCTTGCACAATCAGATTCAAGATTTTTCTAAGCTGAATGAGAGTCATCATGAAGATCCCTATCTAGTGCATGTGAAACGTAAGTTGTCAAGTAGTATTAACCCTACATATACTAATTGTGTGATTTGTTTTATGGGTTTGAATTTGACATGCAAACGACCAAGGGTTGATGAGAGAGTTTTGGAGTGCTACATGGAATTTTCACAAGCTTTATACAAGGTGTTTCTTGTCTTGGCGAATGTCCTTGTTCAAGAGCATCACGAGGTTGTCCAAGCGACATGTGACGTGGCTGGTGCTCATTCATCTCGCTCCCACATTGCATGGAGTACCACTTTTTCCCAAGATTTAAGGACAAATCCTTTTCAAGAGGAGGGGAATGATACGAATGAGCAAGCCTCAAAGGGAGGATTGGGCCTCGATTAAGTAGCTCTTGTTGAGCTTAGCTTCGGCCATGTGGGCCTTAGGTCCAATAGTGCTTTAGCTAGTCATTAAGCTAGTTAATTAGTAGGTTAGCTTTCGGCCAAGAGAGACCCAATGGGCTGGCCGATTTTCCCTTCATGCTTTCCAAGCTTTATTAGGTTTAGTCAAGGCTATAAATAGCCCTAAAGCTGATGGTACATTTAGTTTTTGCGATGTTATTAATAAAATTCCAGAATTTCGTCTTCCATCAAGCCAAATTCCTCTAGCTTGTGAAAGCTAAGTTGAACATCCTAGTGTGGTTCCTAGGTTGTGATACGTTCCTCGATCAACACGTTTCGAGACACGTAGCACGTTTGCCCAAGGATCTAGCGAGGATGTCCAACGCTTGGAATTGCGGGATCTAGAACCAAACGGACGACACGATTTGATTCAAGACGGTAGACGACACTCCGATGAAGGTGAATACTCCAGGGGAATAGGTCGGTAGAACAATCTAGGACAGGACGCAAGACTGCTCAAAACCCTTGCCAAAGCAAGTAAAGGGGTCGAATCTCTCTCTCAAGAAGAATCGAAAATATGCAAAACTTTATTGATCAAACGTCTCCCTTAAACCTTACAAAGCAAGCCTATTTATAGGCTAAAGTGACTGAAACCCTAAAGGGACTAGGAAAGGGAAAAGTCGGCCCATGTTTTTGGAACAAGATGGGCCGGCCCATGCTCTTACTTAATCATTAACTAATTGCTAACTAATTGATGGGGCCTAAGGCCTTATTCGCTGGGTGGCCCGCTTGACTCTTCGTGGACTTGGATCATGGTGTAAACGACTCGATTGTCTCTCTCCAAGCCCTCAATATCTTAGTGAACTCCATGTTGGTCTTGAACGTTCCTTGAATTGCTTAGCCCGTGCACATGTGACTGGGCCCAATGGTACTTGAACTGGGTCATTGGTGGGCCAAGGTCCGTGCACACATCAGTCCCCTCCTCTTAAGAAGGATTTGTCCTCAAATCTAGATGGGGATGGAAGATACTAACAAGAGTTAGTAGTATGACAACTCAAATCGATAGTGCGTTTGGAAGTCAGCCACGTTGGGAACAAATGAAAGGTCACGAGCCAAGTTAAATGTCGTTTGGTCAGCTTCATTAGGCTCTCAAACAAGGACATGCGCCAAGATAGGAAAGAGCTTGTGTAAGGCTCGCGAAACTTCCAGGTAGCAATCCAAAGCGCTCTAATCATCCTTCGGCCATGCATTGTTATAGTGTCACCATTCTCATGCACAAGATAAGGATCTTCAGAATGATGCTCATGGGAGCAAGAGAAATTCCAAATCGGGTTTGTCAAGGTGGTATGACTCGTCCCTGGTTGTTGCTGATTTGGCACAACTTGCCTATTTGGAGGTGAAACATTGAACCAATCGGGTTGCACTTCCCTAGAAGTACGAACCAGTGATGTAAGACCAACGTTCGGATCTTTATTGACACATTTGTGGGTATCACCCGACAAAAGTGGCAGCAATGAAGTGAGACGCACTCCATACGAATCATATGAATTTGTGCAAGTTGGAGTTGGTGAAGTAAGCTCATGGTGACCAGCTTTTGGACATGTGAAGAAGCACGAACATGCTCCACTTTCAGCAGGAATAAGCACGAAATCGGGTTGCAAGTCCTTAACCATAGTTGGAAAATTTTGGACAGCATTACAACCTACAAAAACAAAATAACCTTCAACTTGAAGCAATTCGGAAATCGGGTAAAGAACTAATGGTACATTATTAACTAGATGGTAAGAAGGTGTAGAGCAAGATGGAAATGAGAAAACTCCCTTTGACACTTCAATATTCCTTCTACCAATTGATTCAACTTGAGATGCCAGTGCTAGTCCTTTACACTTCTCTTTAACACCTACATGAGAGCGACAAGAGTTAGTGCTAGTATCATGCTCAAAATAAGGCAAAGGTGAGGAATAAACCATAGGTAGAGAACAAGCAGTAGAATCTGAAATTTCCCTTTTAAGACGAGCTCGAATCAATCCTCCAATGGTGTGGACGGGTTTGAGTTGACATGGTTCCATGAATTGAGACCAAAGAGATTTAGCTCCTAGAAGACAAACTCCATGGAAACTCGCAAAGTGTCCAAGTGACATGGGAATGGAACATGCCATGACCAACTCTACTTGACTTTGTTTAATCTGCACAAAAGAAGAGGTACTAAACAAAACACATGTTAGCTTGTTAGCAAACAACACGTCCAGACTTTCAACTTTTGCGAACATGGCCAACTCCTCCTCTTTACTCATCAATAAGGCCAAACTATTCTTGCCTTTTCCCACTCCATTTGTCTCGGACCATTGTCCATTCATTGCACTTGAGTTCGGATTATGTTCATGGCTTAGTTGCATCTCATTCATAGAGGGCTCTTCAATCGACGAGGGACTAGGATGAATATTTCCTTTGTTACCACCAGTCGACACATGATTAAGTTGCTCCAAGTGGGAATCCCATACTTGGCTAAGTCTTTCCATCATAGAATCAATCAATGCATTAGTCCGACTTCGGAATTTATCCTTTGATTCACGAAGCTTTGACTCAATTCGAGAATTCTCAAACTCCTCGTCTTGATTGTCAAGACACTTCTTAGATGCACCTCGTTTGCTTGAAGTTGACCTCGATTTAGATGCTCTACGCAGACTTCTTTGGTCCTTCTCACACTCATCACAATCTTGTTTATACCTTTCATATACACACAAAGCACGGTGGCGTTGCATCTCCTCCCGGAGTGAATGATACCCATGTTGTGAACTGGATTGCATGGAACTAGAGTACTTGTGAGTAGGCATCTTGAGACCCCTCCTCTTGAAAGGCTCATTCTCCAAGAATTCTTGGTTGTATCGGTAAGATGCAACTTCTCTAGGCATGAGTGCGTGACCTGCCAAAATGGTAAGCAAAGAAAAGGAGATTCCTCACGTCATACAAGCTCACGTGTATGTGCTCATCCCTCGTGTATCTCTCGAAGCGTTCTAATGGACTTACCAAATACCTTTACCTGTTGGATTAGGTAGTTGAGAAATGCTGCTCAAGTCCAACAACCGTTACCAACCTTTCCACAAGTGTAACCACAAGAATGTAGGAGAAAAAGTAGGAAAGTGTTCCTAAAATCTTGGAGAAAATATAGGAGCAAATGTAGGAGAAAATGTAGGAAAGGTTCCTAAAATCTAGGAAGAGAATATAGGAGATTTTCCTAAAGTGGATGAGAGAATATAGGAGAGTTTCCTAAAGTGGATGAGAGAATTTAGGAAAGTTTCCAAAAAATAGATGAGAGAGTTTTAGGAAAATTTCCTAAAAATGGTTGAGAGAATTTAGGAAAGTTTCCAAAAAATGGATGAGAGAATTTAGGAAAGTTTCCTAAAAATAGATGAGAGACCTTAGGAAAGTTTCCAAAAAAAATAGATGAGAGAGTTTGGGAAAGTTTCCTAAAAAGGTAGGAGAGAGAGTGTCCAAGTGAGTACAAAGAGTTATCCAAGTGCTTTACTTAGTTTCCTAATTGATTTTGGAAACAAGTTAGTTTTTGGAAACCCCTTTGAAAATCCTTTTCCTCTTGAACAACTTTTGGTAACCTTCTTGAAACAACTTTTGGTAACCTTCTTGAAACAACCTTTGGTAATCTTCTTGAAACAACTTTTGGTAACTTCCAAATTCTACTCCAAGAAAGATTACACAAATCAGATTTGGTTCCCTATTCAAAACAATTCGGTTGCCCCTTTCTTTCCTTTCCTTTTTTTTTTCTTGCCAACCGATTCCTCTTTTCTTTCTTTTTTTTTCGTTTTTGTTTTCTGTTTTTTTTTTCTTGACTACAACTATCAACCACGATACAAAACAAGGAAGTCAACAAATAATAACTACCAAAAACTCCAAGATCTTTCAAGAACTTTCAAGGAAGTTGTCAGGAACTTCAGAAATTTCAAGATTGTGGTCAAGAATTCAAGAAATTCAAGATTATTGTAAGTTCTCTTCAAGATTCACAAAATTCCAACATGTTTTGCCAAAATCCAGATTTGAAAACCAAGTAAACAAGTTGGATAACACAAACAACAAGGCTGGACAGATTTATATTCGGTGAACAGTAACTATGAACAGTACTATGAACAGTACGATGAACAGTGTCGGGTTTTTTTTTTTTAACAAGGCAGCGGAAAGTACTAATAATTCTACGACACAACTACGAAAAATATGGATATAACGAAAGATACCTCTACCAAAGCTCTGATACCAACTGATACGTTCCTCGGTCAACACGTTTCGAGACACGTAGCACGTTTGCCCAAGGATCTAGCGAGGATGTCCAACGCTTGGAATTGCGGGATCTAGAACCAAACGGACGACACGATTTGATTCAAGACGGTAGACGACACTCCGATGAAGGTGAATACTCCAGGGGAATAGGTCGGTAGAACAATCTAGGACAGGACGCAAGACTGCTCAAAACCCTTGCCAAAGCAAGTAAAGGGGTCGAATCTCTCTCTCAAGAAGAATCGAAAATATGCAAAACTTTATTGATCAAACGTCTCCCTTAAACCTTACAAAGCAAGCCTATTTATAGGCTAAAGTGACTGAAACCCTAAAGGGACTAGGAAAGGGAAAAGTCGGCCCATGTTTTTGGAACAAGATGGGCCGGCCCATGCTCTTACTTAATCATTAACTAATTGCTAACTAATTGATGGGGCCTAAGGCCTTATTCGCTTGGTGGCCCGCTTGACTCTTCGTGGACTTGGATCATGGTGTAAACGACTCGATTGTCTCTCTCCAAGCCCTCAATATCTTAGTGAACTCCATGTTGGTCTTGAACGTTCCTTGAATTGCTTAGCCCGTGCACATGTGACTGGGCCCAATGGTACTTGAACTGGGTCATTGGTGGGCAAGGTCCGTGCACACATCAGGTTGTTTATTGACTTATCAATCAAGCAAACACACTTGATTGTGGCATCCTCTGCCGTTGAATTCGTTCTTGAGTGGTCCGAGTTTGGGTTCAACTCCGTCGATTCCGTAACGTGTCCTCTAAGATCCTAAGTTGCTTCGGCGACCGGGCAGCGAGACCCTCGACAGCTCAGCGGAGGTCGAAGACCTGATTGACTAACACCAAAGCAACACCAAAATACCACCAAACCCCCGACCAAAAGGCCGAGGACCAGCACGCTCCGCAAATTCCAGAATTTTGGGTTGTCGGGTAGAGTACTTCTAGGATTTTCAAAAATTCAGCCTTGAAGGCATTTTGTCTTGCCTTCTCTTTCAGTCATTAGTCCTAATCTGAGTTTTAGATCGCGTCTAGGCCTTCATTCACCTCCATTCCTTGCTGCTATCTTGTGTCACTTGTTGACTAGTCAAGAACGTACCTTGCGGTGACGCCTAATTTGTTCAACCCGAGCAACTAGCAAGCCAAGGAATTGCTTGGTGAGACTATTAGAGAGTGATACACTTGAGTGAAACACAAGCGTGAGTGACCTATACATTGTACCAAAAAAAAAGAAGGAGAGAAGAAGTCGTTTGCTTATTTTCTTTTGCAGGTTTACCTAAGAATGTCTAGTGGAGTTGGTGACCAAACAATGGACTTTAAACTACACATGGTGGCCATGATGGAAGAATTCAAGCAGAGTTTGGATGAAGCTTTCGAGCCTCTTCATAGACGCCTTGACCGAATGGTGAATAAGGATGTCAAGAGGAGGGGTTCCCCACAATTTCATCCTGACGTCCAACCTACCTCTTCAAAGTCATTATATTCAAGGAGAAGGGAGGAGGTTCATTCGACAACAAAGCATGCAAATACTTTATCCATAGATGAAGGAGTTAGTTGAGTGCAGGAGACATGTCAACAACTCTCCTCCAACAAAAACTTGAAAAAGAGCGAATTGAGTATGGTGGTGAGAGTGCACTTGAGGTAAAAGTTGAGGAATGTGAGATTGAAAAAGAGGTAAAAAAATCTGAGGAGATGAGTGAAGCATCAAGTGAGCTGATTGTGCATGGGAAGGCGAGTGTTTATAGTTTTCCTAACGAACTTAACTTTGCCTTGTTTAGTGTTTCTGCTTTTGTACGGATTGAGCGAAGTCGAGTGAAGTTAGTCATGCAATGTTCCATTCCAAAGTTGCTTGCACAATTCACTAGCTTCCATGGAGTTTGTCTTCTAGGAGATAGATCTATTTGGTATCACTTCATGGAACAACCCGAATCTGTCCGCACCAATGGAGAATTAATTCGAACTCCATATTTCTATTCTTGTTTGTTACCCATGGTTCATTCATCATCTTTACCTTCTTTTGAGCATTATTTCCATCCTCACACATGTATTTCCTATGCAGTTTTTGAAGGAAAATGTAAAGAGCCATCAATGCAGTCTCAAGTTGAATCGATTGATGGAAGGAATCACGTGTCACGGGGAGTTTTTGCATTTAACTCTTATTCTACACCTTCTTACCACTTAATTAATGACGTTCCATTGCTTATGTATCCAATTTCTGGTTCAAAACAAGCTGAGACTCATTTTGTTTTTGTAGGTTGTAAGGCTGCTCGAAATTTTCCAGCTTTGATTAAAGAGTTGCAACCTGATTTCATGCTTGTGCCAGCTGCTTGTAATCTTCCATGCATATTCATACATCCAAAAGCTGGTCACCATGAGATCATCTTATCAACTCAAACTGGCGCAAATTCAAGTGACTCGTCTGGAGTGTGACCTTCACTTCATTGCTGCCACTTATGTTGGGTGATGCAGACAAGTGTGTCAATCAAGACCCGAATGTTGTTTCTACCTCACTGGTTCATTCTTCCACGGAAGTGCAACATGAATGGCTCATTGCTCTATCTCCAGATGGGCAAGTAGTGCCAAATCAGCAACAACTAGGGTCGAATTATACTACCTTGCACAATCAGATTCAAGAATTTTCTAAGCTGAATGAGAGTCATCATGAAGATCCCTATCTAGTGCATGTGAAACGTAAGTTGTCAAGTAGTATTAACCCTACATATACTAATTGTGTGATTTGTTTTATGGGTTTGAATTTGACATGCAAACGACCAAGGGTTGATGAGAGAGTTTTGGAGTGCTACATGGAATTTTCACAAGCTTTATACAAGGTGTTTCTTGTCTTGGCGAATGTCCTTGTTCAAGAGCATCACGAGGTTGTCCAAGCGACATGTGACGTGGCTGGTGCTCATTCATCTCGCTCCCACATTGCATGGAGTACCACTTTTTCCCAAGATTTAAGGACAAATCCTTTTCAAGAGGAGGGGAATGATACGAATGAGCAAGCCTCAAAGGGAGGATTGGGCCTCGATTAAGTAGCTCTTGTTGAGCTTAGCTTCGGCCATGTGGGCCTTAGGTCCAATAGTGCTTTAGCTAGTCATTAAGCTAGTTAATTAGTAGGTTAGCTTTCGGCCAAGAGAGACCCAATGGGCTGGCCGATTTTCCCTTCATGCTTTCCAAGCTTTATTAGGTTTAGTCAAGGCTATAAATAGCCCTAAAGCTGATGGTACATTTAGTTTTTGCGATGTTATTAATAAAATTCCAGAATTTCGTCTTCCATCAAGCCAAATTCCTCTAGCTTGTGAAAGCTAAGTTGAACATCCTAGTGTGGTTCCTAGGTTGTTTATTGACTTATCAATCAAGCAAACACACTTGATTGTGGCATCCTCTGCCGTTGAATTCGTTCTTGAGTGGTCCGAGTTTGGGTTCAACTCCGTCGATTCCGTAACGTGTCCTCTAAGATCCTAAGTTGCTTCCGCGACCGGGCAGCGAGACCCTCGACAGCTCAGCGGAGGTCGAAGACCTGATTGACTAACACCAAAGCAACACCAAAATACCACCAAACCCCCGACCAAAAGGCCGAGGACCAGCACGCTCCGCAAATTCCAGAATTTTGGGTTGTCGGGTAGAGTACTTCTACGATTTTCAAAAATTCAGCCTTGAAGGCATTTTGTCTTGCCTTCTCTTTCAGTCATTAGTCCTAATCTGAGTTTTAGATCGCGTCTAGGCCTTCATTCACCTCCATTCCTTGCTGCTATCTTGTGTCACTTGTTGACTAGTCAAGAACGTACCTTGCGGTGACGCCTAATTTGTTCAACCCGAGCAACTAGCAAGCCAAGGAATTGCTTGGTGAGACTATTAGAGAGTGATACACTTGAGTGAAACACAAGCGTGAGTGACCTATACATTGTACCAAAAAAAAAAGAAGGAGAGAAGAAGTCGTTTGCTTATTTTCTTTTGCAGGTTTACCTAAGCATGTCTAGTGGAGTTGGTGACCAAACAATGGACTTTAAACTACACATGGTGGCCATGATGGAAGAATTCAAGCAGAGTTTGGATGAAGCTTTCGAGCCTCTTCATAGACGCCTTGACCGAATGGTGAATAAGGATGTCAAGAGGAGGGGTTCCCCACAATTTCATCCTGACGTCCAACCTACCTCTTCAAAGTCATTATATTCAAGGAGAAGGGAGGAGGTTCATTCGACAACAAAGCATGCAAATACTTTATCCATAGATGAAGGAGTTAGTTGAGTGCAGGAGACATGTCAACAACTCTCCTCCAACAAAAACTTGAAAAAGAGCGAGTTGAGTATGGTGGTGAGAGTGCACTTGAGGTAAAAGTTGAGGAATGTGAGATTGAAAAAGAGGTAAAAAAATCTGACGAGATGAGTGAAGCATCAAATGAGCTGATTGTGCATGGGAAGGCGGGTGTTTATAGTTTTCCTAACGAACTTAACTTTGCCTTGTTTAGTGTTTCTGCTTTTGTACGGATTGAGCGAAGTCGAGTGAAGTTAGTCATGCAATGTTCCATTCCAAAGTTGCTTGCACAATTCACTAGCTTCCATGGAGTTTGTCTTCTAGGAGATAGATCTATTTGGTATCACTTCATGGAACAACCCGAATCTGTCCGCACCAATGGAGAATTAATTCGAACTCCATATTTCTATTCTTGTTTGTTACCCATGGTTCATTCATCATCTTTACCTTCTTTTGAGCATTATTTCCATCCTCACACATGTATTTCCTATGCAGATTTTGAAGGAAAATGTAAAGAGCCATCAATGCAGTCTCAAGTTGAATCGATTGATGGAAGGAATCACGTGTCACGGGGAGTTTTTGCATTTAACTCTTATTCTACACCTTCTTACCACTTAATTAATGACGTTCCATTGCTTATGTATCCAATTTCTGGTTCAAAACAAGCTGAGACTCATTTTGTTTTTGTAGGTTGTAAGGCTGCTCGAAATTTTCCAGCTTTGATTAAAGAGTTGCAACCTGATTTCATGCTTGTGCCAGCTGCTTGTAATCTTCCATGCATATTCATACATCCAAAAGCTGGTCACCATGAGATCATCTTATCAACTCAAAC
This sequence comes from Coffea arabica, assembly GCF_036785885.1. Classification (NCBI taxonomy): domain Eukaryota; kingdom Viridiplantae; phylum Streptophyta; class Magnoliopsida; order Gentianales; family Rubiaceae; genus Coffea; species Coffea arabica. The sequence goes on along the minus strand of NC_092323.1, from coordinate 31,249,625 downwards.
TGGCGTAAATTCAAGTGACTCGTCTGGAGTGTGACCTTCACTTCATTGCTGCCACTTATGTTGGGTGATGCAGACAAGTGTGTCAATCAAGACCCGAATGTTGTTTCTACCTCACTGGTTCATTCTTCCACGGAAGTGCAACATGAATGGCTCATTGCTCTATCTCCAGATGGGCAAGTAGTGCCAAATCAGCAACAACTAGGGTCGAATTATACTACCTTGCACAATCAGATTCAAGATTTTTCTAAGCTGAATGAGAGTCATCATGAAGATCCCTATCTAGTGCATGTGAAACGTAAGTTGTCAAGTAGTATTAACCCTACATATACTAATTGTGTGATTTGTTTTATGGGTTTGAATTTGACATGCAAACGACCAAGGGTTGATGAGAGAGTTTTGGAGTGCTACATGGAATTTTCACAAGCTTTATACAAGGTGTTTCTTGTCTTGGCGAATGTCCTTGTTCAAGAGCATCACGAGGTTGTCCAAGCGACATGTGACGTGGCTGGTGCTCATTCATCTCGCTCCCACATTGCATGGAGTACCACTTTTTCCCAAGATTTAAGGACAAATCCTTTTCAAGAGGAGGGGAATGATACGAATGAGCAAGCCTCAAAGGGAGGATTGGGCCTCGATTAAGTAGCTCTTGTTGAGCTTAGCTTCGGCCATGTGGGCCTTAGGTCCAATAGTGCTTTAGCTAGTCATTAAGCTAGTTAATTAGTAGGTTAGCTTTCGGCCAAGAGAGACCCAATGGGCTGGCCGATTTTCCCTTCATGCTTTCCAAGCTTTATTAAGTTTAGTCAAGGCTATAAAAAGCCCTAAAGCTGATGGTACATTTAGTTTTTGCGATGTTATTAATAAAATTCCAGAATTTCGTCTTCCATCAAGCTAAATTCCTCTAGCTTGTCAAAGCTAAGTTGAACATCCTAGTGTGGTTCCTAGGTTGTTTATTGACTTATCAATCAAGCAAACACACTTGATTGTCGCATCCTCTGCCGTTGAATTCGTTCTTGAGTGGTCCGAGTTTGGGTTCAACTCCGTCGATTCCGTAACGTGTCCTCTAAGATCCTAAGTTGCTTCCGCGACCGGGCAGCGAGACCCTCGACAGCTCAGCGGAGGTCCAAGACCTGATTGACTAACACCAAAGCAACACCAAAATACCACCAAACCCCCGACCAAAAGGCCGAGGACCAGCACGCTCCGCAAATTCCAGAATTTTGGGTTGTCGGGTAGAGTACTTCTACGATTTTCAAAAATTCAGCCTTGAAGGCATTTTGTCTTGCCTTCTTTTTCAGTCATTAGTCCTAATCTGAGTTTTAGATCGCGTCTAGGCCTTCATTCACCTCCATTCCTTGCTGCTATCTTGTGTCACTTGTTGACTAGTCAAGAACGTACCTTGCGGTGACGCCTAATTTGTTCAACCCGAGCAACTAGCAAGCCAAGGAATTGCTTGGTGAGACTATTAGAGAGTGATACACTTGACTGAAACACAAGCGTGAGTGACCTATACATTGTACCAAAAAAAAAAGAAGGAGAGAAGAAGTCGTTTGCTTATTTTCTTTTGCAGGTTTACCTAAGCATGTCTAGTGGAGTTGGTGACCAAACAATGGACTTTAAACTACACATGGTGGCCATGATGGAAGAATTCAAGCAGAGTTTGGATGAAGCTTTCGAGCCTCTTCATAGACGCCTTGACCGAATGGTGAATAAGGATGTCAAGAGGAGGGGTTCCCCACAATTTCATCCTGACGTCCAACCTACCTCTTCAAAGTCATTATATTCAAGGAGAAGGGAGGAGGTTCATTCGACAACAAAGCATGCAAATACTTTATCCATAGATGAAGGAGTTAGTTGAGTGCAGGAGACATGTCAACAACTCTCCTCCAACAAAAACTTGAAAAAGAGCGAGTTGAGTATGGTGGTGAGAGTGCACTTGAGGTAAAAGTTGAGGAATGTGAGATTGAAAAAGAGGTAAAAAAATCTGAGGAGATGAGTGAAGCATCAAGTGAGCTGATTGTGCATGGGAAGGCGGGTGTTTATAGTTTTCCTAACGAACTTAACTTTGCCTTGTTTAGTGTTTCTGCTTTTGTACGGATTGAGCGAAGTCGAGTGAAGTTAGTCATGCAATGTTCCATTCCAAAGTTGCTTGCACAATTCACTAGCTTCCATGGAGTTTGTCTTCTAGGAGATAGATCTATTTGGTATCACTTCATGGAACAACCCGAATCTGTCCGCACCAATGGAGAATTAATTCGAACTCCATATTTCTATTCTTGTTTGTTACCCATGGTTCATTCATCATCTTTACCTTCTTTTGAGCATTATTTCCATCCTCACACATGTATTTCCTATGCAGTTTTTGAAGGAAAATGTAAAGAGCCATCAATGCAGTCTCAAGTTGAATCGATTGATGGAAGGAATCACGTGTCACGGGGAGTTTTTGCATTTAACTCTTATTCTACACCTTCTTACCACTTAATTAATGACGTTCCATTGCTTATGTATCCAATTTCTGGTTCAAAACAAGCTGAGACTTATTTTGTTTTTGTAGGTTGTAAGGCTGCTCGAAATTTTCCAGCTTTGATTAAAGAGTTGCAACCTGATTTCATGCTTGTGCCAGCTGCTTGTAATCTTCCATGCATATTCATACATCCAAAAGCTGGTCACCATGAGATCATCTTATCAACTCAAACTGGCGCAAATTCAAGTGACTCGTCTGGAGTGTGACCTTCACTTCATTGCTGCCACTTATGTTGGGTGATGCAGACAAGTGTGTCAATCAAGACCCGAATGTTGTTTCTACCTCACTGGTTCATTCTTCCACGGAAGTGCAACATGAATGGCTCATTGCTCTATCTCCAGATGGGCAAGTAGTGCCAAATCAGCAACAACTAGGGTCGAATTATACTACCTTGCACAATCAGATTCAAGATTTTTCTAAGCTGAATGAGAGTCTTCATGAAGATCCCTATCTAGTGCATGTGAAACGTAAGTTGTCAAGTAGTATTAACCCTACATATACTAATTGTGTGATTTGTTTTATGGGTTTGAATTTGACATGCAAACGACCAAGGGTTGATGAGAGAGTTTTGGAGTGCTACATGGAATTTTCACAAGCTTTATACAAGGTGTTTCTTGTCTTGGCGAATGTCCTTGTTCAAGAGCATCACGAGGTTGTCCAAGCGACATGTGACGTGGCTGGTGCTCATTCATCTCGCTCCCACATTGCATGGAGTACCACTTTTTCCCAAGATTTAAGGACAAATCCTTTTCAAGAGGAGGGGAATGATACGAATGAGCAAGCCTCAAAGGGAGGATTGGGCCTCGATTAAGTAGCTCTTGTTGAGCTTAGCTTCGGCCATGTGGGCCTTAGGTCCAATAGTGCTTTAGCTAGTCATTAAGCTAGTTAATTAGTAGGTTAGCTTTCGGCCAAGAGAGACCCAATGGGCTGGCCGATTTTCCCTTCATGCTTTCCAAGCTTTATTAGGTTTAGTCAAGGCTATAAAAAGCCCTAAAGCTGATGGTACATTTAGTTTTTGCGATGTTATTAATAAAATTCCAGAATTTCGTCTTCCATCAAGCCAAATTCCTCTAGCTTGTGAAAGCTAAGTTGAACATCCTAGTGTGGTTCCTAGGTTGTTTATTGACTTATCAATCAAGCAAACACACTTGATTGTCGCATCCTCTGCCGTTGAATTCGTTCTTGAGTGGTCCGAGTTTGGGTTCAACTCCGTCGATTCCGTAACGTGTCCTCTAAGATCCTAAGTTGCTTCCGCGACCGGGCAGCGAGACCCTCGACAGCTCAGCGGAGGTCCAAGACCTGATTGACTAACACCAAAGCAACACCAAAATACCACCAAACCCCCGACCAAAAGGCCGAGGACCAGCACGCTCCGCAAATTCCAGAATTTTGGGTTGTCGGGTAGAGTACTTCTACGATTTTCAAAAATTCAGCCTTGAAGGCATTTTGTCTTGCCTTCTTTTTCAGTCATTAGTCCTAATCTGAGTTTTAGATCGCGTCTAGGCCTTCATTCACCTCCATTCCTTGCTGCTATCTTGTGTCACTTGTTGACTAGTCAAGAACGTACCTTGCGGTGACGCCTAATTTGTTCAACCCGAGCAACTAGCAAGCCAAGGAATTGCTTGGTGAGACTATTAGAGAGTGATACACTTGAGTGAAACACAAGCGTGAGTGACCTATACATTGTACCAAAAAAAAAAGAAGGAGAGAAGAAGTCGTTTGCTTATTTTCTTTTGCAGGTTTACCTAAGCATGTCTAGTGGAGTTGGTGACCAAACAATGGACTTTAAACTACACATGGTGGCCATGATGGAAGAATTCAAGCAGAGTTTGGATGAAGCTTTCGAGCCTCTTCATAGACGCCTTGACCGAATGGTGAATAAGGATGTCAAGAGGAGGGGTTCCCCACAATTTCATCCTGACGTCCAACCTACCTCTTCAAAGTCATTATATTCAAGGAGAAGGGAGGAGGTTCATTCGACAACAAAGCATGCAAATACTTTATCCATAGATGAAGGAGTTAGTTGAGTGCAGGAGACATGTCAACAACTCTCCTCCAACAAAAACTTGAAAAAGAGCGAGTTGAGTATGGTGGTGAGAGTGCACTTGAGGTAAAAGTTGAGGAATGTGAGATTGAAAAAGAGGTAAAAAAATCTGAGGAGATGAGTGAAGCATCAAGTGAGCTGATTGTGCATGGGAAGGCGGGTGTTTATAGTTTTCCTAACGAACTTAACTTTGCCTTGTTTAGTGTTTCTGCTTTTGTACGGATTGAGCGAAGTCGAGTGAAGTTAGTCATGCAATGTTCCATTCCAAAGTTGCTTGCACAATTCACTAGCTTCCATGGAGTTTGTCTTCTAGGAGATAGATCTATTTGGTATCACTTCATGGAACAACCCGAATCTGTCCGCACCAATGGAGAATTAATTCGAACTCCATATTTCTATTCTTGTTTGTTACCCATGGTTCATTCATCATCTTTACCTTCTTTTGAGCATTATTTCCATCCTCACACATGTATTTCCTATGCAGTTTTTGAAGGAAAATGTAAAGAGCCATCAATGCAGTCTCAAGTTGAATCGATTGATGGAAGGAATCACGTGTCACGGGGAGTTTTTGCATTTAACTCTTATTCTACACCTTCTTACCACTTAATTAATGACGTTCCATTGCTTATGTATCCAATTTCTGGTTCAAAACAAGCTGAGACTCATTTTGTTTTTGTAGGTTGTAAGGCTGCTCGAAATTTTCCAGCTTTGATTAAAGAGTTGCAACCTGATTTCATGCTTGTGCCAGCTGCTTGTAATCTTCCATGCATATTCATACATCCAAAAGCTGGTCACCATGAGATCATCTTATCAACTCAAACTGGCGCAAATTCAAGTGACTCGTCTGGAGTGTGACCTTCACTTCATTGCTGCCACTTATGTTGGGTGATGCAGACAAGTGTGTCAATCAAGACCCGAATGTTGTTTTTACCTCACTGGTTCATTCTTCCACGGAAGTGCAACATGAATGGCTCATTGCTCTATCTCCAGATGGGCAAGTAGTGCCAAATCAGCAACAACTAGTGTCGAATTATACTACCTTGCACAATCAGATTCAAGATTTTTCTAAGCTGAATGAGAGTCTTCATGAAGATCCCTATCTAGTGCATGTGAAACGTAAGTTGTCAAGTAGTATTAACCCTACATATACTAATTGTGTGATTTGTTTTATGGGTTTGAATTTGACATGCAAACGACCAAGGGTTGATGAGAGAGTTTTGGAGTGCTACATGGAATTTTCACAAGCTTTATACAAGGTGTTTCTTGTCTTGGCGAATGTCCTTGTTCAAGAGCATCACGAGGTTGTCCAAGCGACATGTGACGTGGCTGGTGCTCATTCATCTCGCTCCCACATTGCATGGAGTACCACTTTTTCCCAAGATTTAAGGACAAATCCTTTTCAAGAGGAGGGGAATGATACGAATGAGCAAGCCTCAAAGGGAGGATTGGGCCTCGATTAAGTAGCTCTTGTTGAGCTTAGCTTCGGCCATGTGGGCCTTAGGTCCAATAGTGCTTTAGCTAGTCATTAAGCTAGTTAATTAGTAGGTTAGCTTTCGGCCAAGAGAGACCCAATGGGCTGGCCGATTTTCCCTTCATGCTTTCCAAGCTTTATTAGGTTTAGTCAAGGCTATAAAAAGCCCTAAAGCTGATGGTACATTTAGTTTTTGCGATGTTATTAATAAAATTCCAGAATTTCGTCTTCCATCAAGCCAAATTCCTCTAGCTTGTGAAAGCTAAGTTGAACATCCTAGTGTGGTTCCTAGGTTGTTTATTGACTTATCAATCAAGCAAACACACTTGATTGTCGCATCCTCTGCCGTTGAATTCGTTCTTGAGTGGTCCGAGTTTGGGTTCAACTCCGTCGATTCCGTAACGTGTCCTCTAAGATCCTAAGTTGCTTCCGCGACCGGGCAGCGAGACCCTCGACAGCTCAGCGGAGGTCCAAGACCTGATTGACTAACACCAAAGCAACACCAAAATACCACCAAACCCCCGACCAAAAGGCCGAGGACCAGCACGCTCCGCAAATTCCAGAATTTTGGGTTGTCGGGTAGAGTACTTCTACGATTTTCAAAAATTCAGCCTTGAAGGCATTTTGTCTTGCCTTCTTTTTCAGTCATTAGTCCTAATCTGAGTTTTAGATCGCGTCTAGGCCTTCATTCACCTCCATTCCTTGCTGCTATCTTGTGTCACTTGTTGACTAGTCAAGAACGTACCTTGCGGTGACGCCTAATTTGTTCAACCCGAGCAACTAGCAAGCCAAGGAATTGCTTGGTGAGACTATTAGAGAGTGATACACTTGAGTGAAACACAAGCGTGAGCGACCTATACATTGTACCAAAAAAAAAAGAAGGAGAGAAGAAGTCGTTTGCTTATTTTCTTTTGCAGGTTTACCTAAGCATGTCTAGTGGAGTTGGTGACCAAACAATGGACTTTAAACTACACATGGTGGCCATGATGGAAGAATTCAAGCAGAGTTTGGATGAAGCTTTCGAGCCTCTTCATAGACGCCTTGACCGAATGGTGAATAAGGATGTCAAGAGGAGGGGTTCCCCACAATTTCATCCTGACGTCCAACCTACCTCTTCAAAGTCATTATATTCAAGGAGAAGGGAGGAGGTTCATTCGACAACAAAGCATGCAAATACTTTATCCATAGATGAAGGAGTTAGTTGAGTGCAGGAGACATGTCAACAACTCTCCTCCAACAAAAACTTGAAAAAGAGCGAATTGAGTATGGTGGTGAGAGTGCACTTGAGGTAAAAGTTGAGGAATGTGAGATTGAAAAAGAGGTAAAAAAATCTGAGGAGATGAGTGAAGCATCAAGTGAGCTGATTGTGCATGGGAAGGCGAGTGTTTATAGTTTTCCTAACGAACTTAACTTTGCCTTGTTTAGTGTTTCTGCTTTTGTTCGGATTGAGCGAAGCCGAGTGAAGTTAGTCATGCAATGTTCCATTCCAAAGTTGCTTGTACAATTCACTAGCTTCCATGGAGTTTGTCTTCTAGGAGATAGATCTATTTGGTATCACTTCATGGAACAACCCGAATCTGTCCGCACCAATGGAGAATTAATTCGAACTCCATATTTCTATTCTTGTTTGTTACCCATGGTTCATTCATCATCTTTACCTTCTTTTGAGCATTATTTCCATCCTCACACATGTATTTCCTATGCAGATTTTGAAGGAAAATGTAAAGAGCCATCAATGCAGTCTCAAGTTGAATCGATTGATGGAAGGAATCACGTGTCACGGGGAGTTTTTGCATTTAACTCTTATTCTACACCTTCTTACCACTTAATTAATGACGTTCCATTGCTTATGTATCCAATTTCTGGTTCAAAACAAGCTGAGACTCATTTTGTTTTTGTAGGTTGTAAGGCTGCTCGAAATTTTCCAGCTTTGATTAAAGAGTTGCAACCTGATTTCATGCTTGTGCCAGCTGCTTGTAATCTTCCATGCATATTCATACATCCAAAAGCTGGTCACCATGAGATCATCTTATCAACTCAAACTGGCGCAAATTCAAGTGACTCGTCTGGAGTGTGACCTTCACTTCATTGCTGCCACTTATGTTGGGTGATGCAGACAAGTGTGTCAATCAAGACCCGAATGTTGTTTTTACCTCACTGGTTCATTCTTCCACGGAAGTGCAACATGAATGGCTCATTGCTCTATCTCCAGATGGGCAAGTAGTGCCAAATCAGCAACAACTAGGGTAGAATTATACTACCTTGCACAATTAGATTCAAGATTTTTCTAAGCTGAATGAGAGTCATCATGAAGATCCCTATCTAGTGCATGTGAAACGTAAGTTGTCAAGTAGTATTAACCCTACATATACTAATTGTGTGATTTGTTTTATGGGTTTGAATTTGACATGCAAACGACCAAGTGTTGATGAGAGAGTTTTGGAGTGCTACATGGAATTTTCACAAGCTTTATACAAGGTGTTTCTTGTCTTGGCGAATGTCCTTGTTCAAGAGCATCACGAGGTTGTCCAAGCGACATGTGACGTGGCTGGTGCTCATTCATCTCGCTCCCACATTGCATGGAGTACCACTTTTTCCCAAGATTTAAGGACAAATCCTTTTCAAGAGGAGGGGAATGATACGAATGAGCAAGCCTCAAAGGGAGGATTGGGCCTCGATTAAGTAGCTCTTGTTGAGCTTAGCTTCGGCCATGTGGGCCTTAGGTCCAATAGTGCTTTAGCTAGTCATTAAGCTAGTTAATTAGTAGGTTAGCTTTCGGCCAAGAGAGACCCAATGGGCTGGCCGATTTTCCCTTCATGCTTTCCAAGCTTTATTAGGTTTAGTCAAGGCTATAAATAGCCCTAAAGCTGATGGTACATTTAGTTTTTGCGATGTTATTAATAAAATTCCAGAATTTCGTCTTCCATTAAGCCAAATTCCTCTAGCTTGTGAAAGCTAAATTGAACATCCTAGTGTGGTTCCTAGGTTGTTTATTGACTTATCAATCAAGCAAACACACTTGATTGTGGCATCCTCTGCCGTTGAATTCGTTCTTGAGTGGTCCGAGTTTGGGTTCAACTCCGTCAATTCCGTAATGTGTCCTCTAAGATCCTAAGTTGCTTCCGCGACCGGGCAGCGAGACCCTCGACAGCTCAGCGGAGGTCGAAGACCTGATTGACTAACACCAAAGCAACACCAAAATACCACCAAACCCCCGACCAAAAGGCCGAGGACCAGCACGCTCCGCAAATTCCAGAATTTTGGGTTGTCGGGTAGAGTACTTCTACGATTTTCAAAAATTCAGCCTTGAAGGCATTTTGTCTTGCCTTCTTTTTCAATCATTAGTCCTAATCTGAGTTTTAGATCGCGTCTAGGCCTTCATTCACCTCCATTCCTTGCTGCTATCTTGTGTCACTTGTTGACTAGTCAAGAACGTACCTTGCGGTGACGCCTAATTTGTCCAACCCGAGCAACTAGCAAGCCAAGGAATTGCTTGGTGAGACTATTAGAGAGTGATACACTTGAGTGAAACACAAGCGTGAGTGACCTATACATTGTACCAAAAAAAAAAGAAGGAGAGAAGAAGTCGTTTGCTTATTTTCTTTTGCAGGTTTACCTAAGCATGTCTAGTGGAGTTGGTGACCAAACAATGGACTTTAAACTACACATGGTGGCCATGATGGAAGAATTCAAGCAGAGTTTGGATGAAGCTTTCGAGCCTCTTCATAGACGCCTTGACCGAATGGTGAATAAGGATGTCAAGAGGAGGGGTTCCCCACAATTTCATCCTGACGTCCAACCTACCTCTTCAAAGTCATTATATTCAAGGAGAAGGGAGGAGGTTCATTCGACAACAAAGCATGCAAATACTTTATCCATAGATGAAGGAGTTAGTTGAGTGCAGGAGACATGTCAACAACTCTCCTCCAACAAAAACTTGAAAAAGAGCGAGTTGAGTATGGTGGTGAGAGTGCACTTGAGGTAAAAGTTGAGGAATGTGAGATTGAAAAAGAGGTAAAAAAATCTGAGGAGATGAGTGAAGCATCAAGTGAGCTGATTGTGCATGGGAAGGCGGGTGTTTATAGTTTTCCTAACGAACTTAACTTTGCCTTGTTTAGTGTTTCTGCTTTTGTACGGATTGAGCGAAGTCGAGTGAAGTTAGTCATGCAATGTTCCATTCCAAAGTTGCTTGTACAATTCACTAGCTTCCATGCAGTTTGTCTTCTAGGAGATAGATCTATTTGGTATCACTTCATGGAACAACCCGAATCTGTCCGCACCAATGGAGAATTAATTCGAACTCCATATTTCTATTCTTGTTTGTTACCCATGGTTCATTCATCATCTTTACCTTCTTTTGAGCATTATTTCCATCCTCACACATGTATTTCCTATGCAGATTTTGAAGGAAAATGTAAAGAGCCATCAATGCAGTCTCAAGTTGAATCGATTGATGGAAGGAATCGCGTGTCACGGGGAGTTTTTGCATTTAACTCTTATTCTACACCTTCTTACCACTTAATTAATGACGTTCCATTGCTTATGTATCCAATTTCTGGTTCAAAACAAGCTGAGACTCATTTTGTTTTTGTAGGTTGTAAGGCTGCTCGAAATTTTCCAGCTTTGATTAAAGAGTTGCAACCTGATTTCATGCTTGTGCCAGCTGCTTGTAATCTTCCATGCATATTCATACATCCAAAAGCTGGTCACCATGAGATCATCTTATCAACTCAAACTGGCGCAAATTCAAGTGACTCGTCTGGAGTGTGACCTTCACTTCATTGCTGCCACTTATGTTGGGTGATGCAGACAAGTGTGTCAATCAAGACCCGAATGTTGTTTTTACCTCACTGGTTCATTCTTCCACGGAAGTGCAACATGAATGGCTCATTGCTCTATCTCCAGATGGGCAAGTAGTGCCAAATCAGCAACAACTAGGGTCGAATTATACTACCTTGCACAATCAGATTCAAGATTTTTCTAAGCTGAATAAGAGTCATCATGAAGATCCCTATCTAGTGCATGTGAAACGTAAGTTGTCAAGTAGTATTAACCCTACATATACTAATTGTGTGATTTGTTTTATGGGTTTGAATTTGACATGCAAACGACCAAGGGTTGATGAGAGAGTTTTGGAGTGCTACATGGAATTTTCACAAGCTTTATACAAAGGTGTTTCTTGTCTTGGCGAATGTCCTTGTTCAAGAGCATCACGAGGTTGTCCAAGCGACATGTGACGTGGCTGGTGCTCATTCATCTCGCTCCCACATTGCATGGAGTACCACTTTTTCCCAAGATTTAAGGACAAATCCTTTTCAAGAGGAGGGGAATGATACGAATGAGCAAGCCTCAAAGGGAGGATTGGGCCTCGATTAAGTAGCTCTTGTTGAGCTTAGCTTCGGCCATGTGGGCCTTAGGTCCAATAGTGCTTTAGCTAGTCATTAAGCTACTTAATTAGTAGGTTAGCTTTCGGCCAAGAGAGACCCAATGGGCTGGCCGATTTTCCCTTCATGCTTTCCAAGCTTTATTAGGTTTAGTCAAGGCTATAAATAGCCCTAAAGCTGATGGTACATTTAGTTTTTGCGATGTTATTAATAAAATTCCAGAATTTCGTCTTCCATTAAGCCAAATTCCTCTAGCTTGTGAAAGCTAAGTTGAACATCCTAGTGTGGTTCCTAGGTTGTTTATTGACTTATCAATCAAGCAAACACACTTGATTGTGGCATCCTCTGCCGTTGAATTCGTTCTTGAGTGGTCCGAGTTTGGGTTCAACTCCGTCGATTCCGTAACGTGTCCTCTAAGATCCTAAGTTGCTTCCGCGACCGGGCAGCGAGACCCTCGACAGCTCAGCGGAGGTCGAAGACCTGATTGACTAACACCAAAGCAACACCAAAATACCACCAAACCCCCGACCAAAAGGCCGAGGACCAGCACGCTCCGCAAATTCCAGAATTTTGGGTTGTCGGGTAGAGTACTTCTAGGATTTTCAAAAATTCAGCCTTGAAGGCATTTTGTCTTGCCTTCTTTTTCAGTCATTAGTCCTAATCTGAGTTTTAGATCGCGTCTAGGCCTTCATTCACCTCCATTCCTTGCTGCTATCTTGTGTCACTTGTTGACTAGTCAAGAACGTACCTTGCGGTGACGCCTAATTTGTCCAACCCGAGCAACTAGCAAGCCAAGGAATTGCTTGGTGAGACTATTAGAGAGTGATACACTTGAGTGAAACACAAGCGTGAGTGACCTATACATTGTACCAAAAAAAAAAGAAGGAGAGAAGAAGTCGTTTGCTTATTTTCTTTTGCAGGTTTACCTAAGCATGTCTAGTGGAGTTGGTGACCAAACAATGGACTTTAAACTACACATGGTGGCCATGATGGAAGAATTCAAGCAGAGTTTGGATGAAGCTTTCGAGCCTCTTCATAGACGCCTTGACCGAATGGTGAATAAGGATGTCAAGAGGAGGGGTTCCCCACAATTTCATCCTGACGTCCAACCTACCTCTTCAAAGTCATTATATTCAAGGAGAAGGGAGGAGGTTCATTCGACAACAAAGCATGCAAATACTTTATCCATAGATGAAGGAGTTAGTTGAGTGCAGGAGACATGTCAACAACTCTCCTCCAACAAAAACTTGAAAAAGAGCGAGTTGAGTATGGTGGTGAGAGTGCACTTGAGGTAAAAGTTGAGGAATGTGAGATTGAAAAAGAGGTAAAAAAATCTGAGGAGATGAGTGAAGCATCAAGTGAGCTGATTGTGCATGGGAAGGCGGGTGTTTATAGTTTTCCTAACGAACTTAACTTTGCCTTGTTTAGTGTTTCTGCTTTTGTACGGATTGAGCGAAGTCGAGTGAAGTTAGTCATGCAATGTTCCATTCCAAAGTTGCTTGTACAATTCACTAGCTTCCATGCAGTTTGTCTTCTAGGAGATAGATCTATTTGGTATCACTTCATGGAACAACCCGAATCTGTCCGCACCAATGGAGAATTAATTCGAACTCCATATTTCTATTCTTGTTTGTTACCCATGGTTCATTCATCATCTTTACCTTCTTTTGAGCATTATTTCCATCCTCACACATGTATTTCCTATGCAGATTTTGAAGGAAAATGTAAAGAGCCATCAATGCAGTCTCAAGTTGAATCGATTGATGGAAGGAATCGCGTGTCACGGGGAGTTTTTGCATTTAACTCTTATTCTACACCTTCTTACCACTTAATTAATGACGTTCCATTGCTTATGTATCCAATTTCTGGTTCAAAACAAGCTGAGACTCATTTTGTTTTTGTAGGTTGTAAGGCTGCTCGAAATTTTCCAGCTTTGATTAAAGAGTTGCAACCTGATTTCATGCTTGTGCCAGCTGCTTGTAATCTTCCATGCATATTCATACATCCAAAAGCTGGTCACCATGAGATCATCTTATCAACTCAAACTGGCGCAAATTCAAGTGACTCGTCTGGAGTGTGACCTTCACTTCATTGCTGCCACTTATGTTGGGTGATGCAGACAAGTGTGTCAATCAAGACCCGAATGTTGTTTTTACCTCACTGGTTCATTCTTCCACGGAAGTGCAACATGAATGGCTCATTGCTCTATCTCCAGATGGGCAAGTAGTGCCAAATCAGCAACAACTAGGGTCGAATTATACTACCTTGCACAATCAGATTCAAGATTTTTCTAAGCTGAATGAGAGTCATCATGAAGATCCCTATCTAGTGCATGTGAAACGTAAGTTGTCAAGTAGTATTAACCCTACATATACTAATTGTGTGATTTGTTTTATGGGTTTGAATTTGACATGCAAACGACCAAGGGTTGATGAGAGAGTTTTGGAGTGCTACATGGAATTTTCACAAGCTTTATACAAAGGTGTTTCTTGTCTTGGCGAATGTCCTTGTTCAAGAGCATCACGAGGTTGTCCAAGCGACATGTGACGTGGCTGGTGCTCATTCATCTCGCTCCCACATTGCATGGAGTACCACTTTTTCCCAAGATTTAAGGACAAATCCTTTTCAAGAGGAGGGGAATGATACGAATGAGCAAGCCTCAAAGGGAGGATTGGGCCTCGATTAAGTAGCTCTTGTTGAGCTTAGCTTCGGCCATGTGGGCCTTAGGTCCAATAGTGCTTTAGCTAGTCATTAAGCTAGTTAATTAGTAGGTTAGCTTTCGGCCAAGAGAGACCCAATGGGCTGGCCGATTTTCCCTTCATGCTTTCCAAGCTTTATTAGGTTTAGTCAAGGCTATAAATAGCCCTAAAGCTGATGGTACATTTAGTTTTTGCGATGTTATTAATAAAATTCCAGAATTTCGTCTTCCATTAAGCCAAATTCCTCTAGCTTGTGAAAGCTAAATTGAACATCCTAGTGTGGTTCCTAGGTTGTTTATTGACTTATCAATCAAGCAAACACACTTGATTGTGGCATCCTCTGCCGTTGAATTCGTTCTTGAGTGGTCCGAGTTTGGGTTCAACTCCGTCAATTCCGTAATGTGTCCTCTAAGATCCTAAGTTGCTTCCGCGACCGGGCAGCGAGACCCTCGACAGCTCAGCGGAGGTCGAAGACCTGATTGACTAACACCAAAGCAACACCAAAATACCACCAAACCCCCGACCAAAAGGCCGAGGACCAGCACGCTCCGCAAATTCCAGAATTTTGGGTTGTCGGGTAGAGTACTTCTACGATTTTCAAAAATTCAGCCTTGAAGGCATTTTGTCTTGCCTTCTTTTTCAATCATTAGTCCTAATCTGAGTTTTAGATCGCGTCTAGGCCTTCATTCACCTCCATTCCTTGCTGCTATCTTGTGTCACTTGTTGACTAGTCAAGAACGTACCTTGCGGTGACGCCTAATTTGTCCAACCCGAGCAACTAGCAAGCCAAGGAATTGCTTGGTGAGACTATTAGAGAGTGATACACTTGAGTGAAACACAAGCGTGAGTGACCTATACATTGTACCAAAAAAAAAAGAAGGAGAGAAGAAGTCGTTTGCTTATTTTCTTTTGCAGGTTTACCTAAGCATGTCTAGTGGAGTTGGTGACCAAACAATGGACTTTAAACTACACATGGTGGCCATGATGGAAGAATTCAAGCAGAGTTTGGATGAAGCTTTCGAGCCTCTTCATAGACGCCTTGACCGAATGGTGAATAAGGATGTCAAGAGGAGGGGTTCCCCACAATTTCATCCTGACGTCCAACCTACCTCTTCAAAGTCATTATATTCAAGGAGAAGGGAGGAGGTTCATTCGACAACAAAGCATGCAAATACTTTATCCATAGATGAAGGAGTTAGTTGAGTGCAGGAGACATGTCAACAACTCTCCTCCAACAAAAACTTGAAAAAGAGCGAGTTGAGTATGGTGGTGAGAGTGCACTTGAGGTAAAAGTTGAGGAATGTGAGATTGAAAAAGAGGTAAAAAAATCTGAGGAGATGAGTGAAGCATCAAGTGAGCTGATTGTGCATGGGAAGGCGGGTGTTTATAGTTTTCCTAACGAACTTAACTTTGCCTTGTTTAGTGTTTCTGCTTTTGTACGGATTGAGCGAAGTCGAGTGAAGTTAGTCATGCAATGTTCCATTCCAAAGTTGCTTGTACAATTCACTAGCTTCCATGCAGTTTGTCTTCTAGGAGATAGATCTATTTGGTATCACTTCATGGAACAACCCGAATCTGTCCGCACCAATGGAGAATTAATTCGAACTCCATATTTCTATTCTTGTTTGTTACCCATGGTTCATTCATCATCTTTACCTTCTTTTGAGCATTATTTCCATCCTCACACATGTATTTCCTATGCAGATTTTGAAGGAAAATGTAAAGAGCCATCAATGCAGTCTCAAGTTGAATCGATTGATGGAAGGAATCGCGTGTCACGGGGAGTTTTTGCATTTAACTCTTATTCTACACCTTCTTACCACTTAATTAATGACGTTCCATTGCTTATGTATCCAATTTCTGGTTCAAAACAAGCTGAGACTCATTTTGTTTTTGTAGGTTGTAAGGCTGCTCGAAATTTTCCAGCTTTGATTAAAGAGTTGCAACCTGATTTCATGCTTGTGCCAGCTGCTTGTAATCTTCCATGCATATTCATACATCCAAAAGCTGGTCACCATGAGATCATCTTATCAACTCAAACTGGCGCAAATTCAAGTGACTCGTCTGGAGTGTGACCTTCACTTCATTGCTGCCACTTATGTTGGGTGATGCAGACAAGTGTGTCAATCAAGACCCGAATGTTGTTTTTACCTCACTGGTTCATTCTTCCACGGAAGTGCAACATGAATGGCTCATTGCTCTATCTCCAGATGGGCAAGTAGTGCCAAATCAGCAACAACTAGGGTCGAATTATACTACCTTGCACAATCAGATTCAAGATTTTTCTAAGCTGAATGAGAGTCATCATGAAGATCCCTATCTAGTGCATGTGAAACGTAAGTTGTCAAGTAGTATTAACCCTACATATACTAATTGTGTGATTTGTTTTATGGGTTTGAATTTGACATGCAAACGACCAAGGGTTGATGAGAGAGTTTTGGAGTGCTACATGGAATTTTCACAAGCTTTATACAAAGGTGTTTCTTGTCTTGGCGAATGTCCTTGTTCAAGAGCATCACGAGGTTGTCCAAGCGACATGTGACGTGGCTGGTGCTCATTCATCTCGCTCCCACATTGCATGGAGTACCACTTTTTCCCAAGATTTAAGGACAAATCCTTTTCAAGAGGAGGGGAATGATACGAATGAGCAAGCCTCAAAGGGAGGATTGGGCCTCGATTAAGTAGCTCTTGTTGAGCTTAGCTTCGGCCATGTGGGCCTTAGGTCCAATAGTGCTTTAGCTAGTCATTAAGCTACTTAATTAGTAGGTTAGCTTTCGGCCAAGAGAGACCCAATGGGCTGGCCGATTTTCCCTTCATGCTTTCCAAGCTTTATTAGGTTTAGTCAAGGCTATAAATAGCCCTAAAGCTGATGGTACATTTAGTTTTTGCGATGTTATTAATAAAATTCCAGAATTTCGTCTTCCATTAAGCCAAATTCCTCTAGCTTGTGAAAGCTAAGTTGAACATCCTAGTGTGGTTCCTAGGTTGTTTATTGACTTATCAATCAAGCAAACACACTTGATTGTGGCATCCTCTGCCGTTGAATTCGTTCTTGAGTGGTCCGAGTTTGGGTTCAACTCCGTCGATTCCGTAACGTGTCCTCTAAGATCCTAAGTTGCTTCCGCGACCGGGCAGCGAGACCCTCGACAGCTCAGCGGAGGTCGAAGACCTGATTGACTAACACCAAAGCAACACCAAAATACCACCAAACCCCCGACCAAAAGGCCGAGGACCAGCACGCTCCGCAAATTCCAGAATTTTGGGTTGTCGGGTAGAGTACTTCTAGGATTTTCAAAAATTCAGCCTTGAAGGCATTTTGTCTTGCCTTCTTTTTCAGTCATTAGTCCTAATCTGAGTTTTAGATCGCGTCTAGGCCTTCATTCACCTCCATTCCTTGCTGCTATCTTGTGTCACTTGTTGACTAGTCAAGAACGTACCTTGCGGTGACGCCTAATTTGTCCAACCCGAGCAACTAGCAAGCCAAGGAATTGCTTGGTGAGACTATTAGAGAGTGATACACTTGAGTGAAACACAAGCGTGAGTGACCTATACATTGTACCAAAAAAAAAAGAAGGAGAGAAGAAGTCGTTTGCTTATTTTCTTTTGCAGGTTTACCTAAGCATGTCTAGTGGAGTTGGTGACCAAACAATGGACTTTAAACTACACATGGTGGCCATGATGGAAGAATTCAAGCAGAGTTTGGATGAAGCTTTCGAGCCTCTTCATAGACGCCTTGACCGAATGGTGAATAAGGATGTCAAGAGGAGGGGTTCCCCACAATTTCATCCTGACGTCCAACCTACCTCTTCAAAGTCATTATATTCAAGGAGAAGGGAGGAGGTTCATTCGACAACAAAGCATGCAAATACTTTATCCATAGATGAAGGAGTTAGTTGAGTGCAGGAGACATGTCAACAACTCTCCTCCAACAAAAACTTGAAAAAGAGCGAGTTGAGTATGGTGGTGAGAGTGCACTTGAGGTAAAAGTTGAGGAATGTGAGATTGAAAAAGAGGTAAAAAAATCTGAGGAGATGAGTGAAGCATCAAGTGAGCTGATTGTGCATGGGAAGGCGGGTGTTTATAGTTTTCCTAACGAACTTAACTTTGCCTTGTTTAGTGTTTCTGCTTTTGTACGGATTGAGCGAAGTCGAGTGAAGTTAGTCATGCAATGTTCCATTCCAAAGTTGCTTGTACAATTCACTAGCTTCCATGCAGTTTGTCTTCTAGGAGATAGATCTATTTGGTATCACTTCATGGAACAACCCGAATCTGTCCGCACCAATGGAGAATTAATTCGAACTCCATATTTCTATTCTTGTTTGTTACCCATGGTTCATTCATCATCTTTACCTTCTTTTGAGCATTATTTCCATCCTCACACATGTATTTCCTATGCAGATTTTGAAGGAAAATGTAAAGAGCCATCAATGCAGTCTCAAGTTGAATCGATTGATGGAAGGAATCGCGTGTCACGGGGAGTTTTTGCATTTAACTCTTATTCTACACCTTCTTACCACTTAATTAATGACGTTCCATTGCTTATGTATCCAATTTCTGGTTCAAAACAAGCTGAGACTCATTTTGTTTTTGTAGGTTGTAAGGCTGCTCGAAATTTTCCAGCTTTGATTAAAGAGTTGCAACCTGATTTCATGCTTGTGCCAGCTGCTTGTAATCTTCCATGCATATTCATACATCCAAAAGCTGGTCACCATGAGATCATCTTATCAACTCAAACTGGCGCAAATTCAAGTGACTCGTCTGGAGTGTGACCTTCACTTCATTGCTGCCACTTATGTTGGGTGATGCAGACAAGTGTGTCAATCAAGACCCGAATGTTGTTTTTACCTCACTGGTTCATTCTTCCACGGAAGTGCAACATGAATGGCTCATTGCTCTATCTCCAGATGGGCAAGTAGTGCCAAATCAGCAACAACTAGGGTCGAATTATACTACCTTGCACAATCAGATTCAAGATTTTTCTAAGCTGAATGAGAGTCATCATGAAGATCCCTATCTAGTGCATGTGAAACGTAAGTTGTCAAGTAGTATTAACCCTACATATACTAATTGTGTGATTTGTTTTATGGGTTTGAATTTGACATGCAAACGACCAAGGGTTGATGAGAGAGTTTTGGAGTGCTACATGGAATTTTCACAAGCTTTATACAAAGGTGTTTCTTGTCTTGGCGAATGTCCTTGTTCAAGAGCATCACGAGGTTGTCCAAGCGACATGTGACGTGGCTGGTGCTCATTCATCTCGCTCCCACATTGCATGGAGTACCACTTTTTCCCAAGATTTAAGGACAAATCCTTTTCAAGAGGAGGGGAATGATACGAATGAGCAAGCCTCAAAGGGAGGATTGGGCCTCGATTAAGTAGCTCTTGTTGAGCTTAGCTTCGGCCATGTGGGCCTTAGGTCCAATAGTGCTTTAGCTAGTCATTAAGCTACTTAATTAGTAGGTTAGCTTTCGGCCAAGAGAGACCCAATGGGCTGGCTGATTTTCCCTTCATGCTTTCCAAGCTTTATTAGGTTTAGTCAAGGCTATAAATAGCCCTAAAGCTGATGGTACATTTAGTTTTTGCGATGTTATTAATAAAATTCCAGAATTTCGTCTTCCATTAAGCCAAATTCCTCTAGCTTGTGAAAGCTAAGTTGAACATCCTAGTGTGGTTCCTAGGTTGTTTATTGACTTATCAATCAAGCAAACACACTTGATTGTGGCATCCTCTGCCGTTGAATTCGTTCTTGAGTGGTCCGAGTTTGGGTTCAACTCCGTCGATTCCGTAACGTGTCCTCTAAGATCCTAAGTTGCTTCCGCGACCGGGCAGCGAGACCCTCGACAGGTCAGCGGAGGTCCAAGACCTGATTGACTAACACCAAAGCAACACCAAAATACCACCAAACCCCCGACCAAAAGGCCGAGAACCAGCACGCTCCGCAAATTCCAGAATTTTGGGTTGTCGGGTAGAGTACTTCTACGATTTTCAAAAATTCAGCCTTGAAGGCATTTTGTCTTGCCTTCTTTTTCAATCATTAGTCCTAATCTGAGTTTTAGATCGCGTCTAGGCCTTCATTCACCTCCATTCCTTGCTGCTATCTTGTGTCACTTGTTGACTAGTCAAGAACGTACCTTGCGGTGACGCCTAATTTGTCCAACCCGAGCAACTAGCAAGCCAAGGAATTGCTTGGTGAGACTATTAGAGAGTGATACACTTGAGTGAAACACAAGCGTGAGTGACCTATACATTGTACCAAAAAAAAAAGAAGGAGAGAAGAAGTCGTTTGCTTATTTTCTTTTGCAGGTTTACCTAAGCATGTCTAGTGGAGTTGGTGACCAAACAATGGACTTTAAACTACACATGGTGGCCATGATGGAAGAATTCAAGCAGAGTTTGGATGAAGCTTTCGAGCCTCTTCATAGACGCCTTGACCGAATGGTGAATAAGGATGTCAAGAGGAGGGGTTCCCCACAATTTCATCCTGACGTCCAACCTACCTCTTCAAAGTCATTATATTCAAGGAGAAGGGAGGAGGTTCATTCGACAACAAAGCATGCAAATACTTTATCCATAGATGAAGGAGTTAGTTGAGTGCAGGAGACATGTCAACAACTCTCCTCCAACAAAAACTTGAAAAAGAGCGAGTTGAGTATGGTGGTGAGAGTGCACTTGAGGTAAAAGTTGAGGAATGTGAGATTGAAAAAGAGGTAAAAAAATCTGAGGAGATGAGTGAAGCATCAAGTGAGCTGATTGTGCATGGGAAGGCGGGTGTTTATAGTTTTCCTAACGAACTTAACTTTGCCTTGTTTAGTGTTTCTGCTTTTGTACGGATTGAGCGAAGTCGAGTGAAGTTAGTCATGCAATGTTCCATTCCAAAGTTGCTTGTACAATTCACTAGCTTCCATGGAGTTTGTCTTCTAGGAGATAGATCTATTTGGTATCACTTCATGGAACAACCCGAATCTGTCCGCACCAATGGAGAATTAATTCGAACTCCATATTTCTATTCTTGTTTGTTACCCATGGTTCATTCATCATCTTTACCTTCTTTTGAGCATTATTTCCATCCTCACACATGTATTTCCTATGCAGATTTTGAAGGAAAATGTAAAGAGCCATCAATGCAGTCTCAAGTTGAATCGATTGATGGAAGGAATCGCGTGTCACAGGGAGTTTTTGCATTTAACTCTTATTCTACACCTTCTTACCACTTAATTAATGACGTTCCATTGCTTATGTATCCAATTTCTGGTTCAAAACAAGCTGAGACTCATTTTGTTTTTGTAGGTTGTAAGGCTGCTCGAAATTTTCCAGCTTTGATTAAAGAGTTGCAACCTGATTTCATGCTTGTGCCAGCTGCTTGTAATCTTCCATGCATATTCATACATCCAAAAGCTGGTCACCATGAGATCATCTTATCAACTCAAACTGGCGCAAATTCAAGTGACTCGTCTGGAGTGTGACCTTCACTTCATTGCTGCCACTTATGTTGGGTGATGCAGACAAGTGTGTCAATCAAGACCCGAATGTTGTTTTTACCTCACTGGTTCATTCTTCCACGGAAGTGCAACATGAATGGCTCATTGCTCTATCTCCAGATGGGCAAGTAGTGCCAAATCAGCAACAACTAGGGTCGAATTATACTACCTTGCACAATCAGATTCAAGATTTTTCTAAGCTGAATGAGAGTCATCATGAAGATCCCTATCTAGTGCATGTGAAACGTAAGTTGTCAAGTAGTATTAACCCTACATATACTAATTGTGTGATTTGTTTTATGGGTTTGAATTTGACATGCAAACGACCAAGGGTTGATGAGAGAGTTTTGGAGTGCTACATGGAATTTTCACAAGCTTTATACAAAGGTGTTTCTTGTCTTGGCGAATGTCCTTGTTCAAGAGCATCACGAGGTTGTCCAAGCGACATGTGACGTGGCTGGTGCTCATTCATCTCGCTCCCACATTGCATGGAGTACCACTTTTTCCCAAGATTTAAGGACAAATCCTTTTCAAGAGGAGGGGAATGATACGAATGAGCAAGCCTCAAAGGGAGGATTGGGCCTCGATTAAGTAGCTCTTGTTGAGCTTAGCTTCGGCCATGTGGGCCTTAGGTCCAATAGTGCTTTAGCTAGTCATTAAGCTACTTAATTAGTAGGTTAGCTTTCGGCCAAGAGAGACCCAATGGGCTGGCTGATTTTCCCTTCATGCTTTCCAAGCTTTATTAGGTTTAGTCAAGGCTATAAATAGCCCTAAAGCTGATGGTACATTTAGTTTTTGCGATGTTATTAATAAAATTCCAGAATTTCGTCTTCCATTAAGCCAAATTCCTCTAGCTTGTGAAAGCTAAGTTGAACATCCTAGTGTGGTTCCTAGGTTGTTTATTGACTTATCAATCAAGCAAACACACTTGATTGTGGCATCCTCTGCCGTTGAATTCGTTCTTGAGTGGTCCGAGTTTGGGTTCAACTCCGTCGATTCCGTAACGTGTCCTCTAAGATCCTAAGTTGCTTCCGCGACCGGGCAGCGAGACCCTCGACAGGTCAGCGGAGGTCCAAGACCTGATTGACTAACACCAAAGCAACACCAAAATACCACCAAACCCCCGACCAAAAGGCCGAGAACCAGCACGCTCCGCAAATTCCAGAATTTTGGGTTGTCGGGTAGAGTACTTCTACGATTTTCAAAAATTCAGCCTTGAAGGCATTTTGTCTTGCCTTCTTTTTCAATCATTAGTCCTAATCTGAGTTTTAGATCGCGTCTAGGCCTTCATTCACCTCCATTCCTTGCTGCTATCTTGTGTCACTTGTTGACTAGTCAAGAACGTACCTTGCGGTGACGCCTAATTTGTCCAACCCGAGCAACTAGCAAGCCAAGGAATTGCTTGGTGAGACTATTAGAGAGTGATACACTTGAGTGAAACACAAGCGTGAGTGACCTATACATTGTACCAAAAAAAAAAGAAGGAGAGAAGAAGTCGTTTGCTTATTTTCTTTTGCAGGTTTACCTAAGCATGTCTAGTGGAGTTGGTGACCAAACAATGGACTTTAAACTACACATGGTGGCCATGATGGAAGAATTCAAGCAGAGTTTGGATGAAGCTTTCGAGCCTCTTCATAGACGCCTTGACCGAATGGTGAATAAGGATGTCAAGAGGAGGGGTTCCCCACAATTTCATCCTGACGTCCAACCTACCTCTTCAAAGTCATTATATTCAAGGAGAAGGGAGGAGGTTCATTCGACAACAAAGCATGCAAATACTTTATCCATAGATGAAGGAGTTAGTTGAGTGCAGGAGACATGTCAACAACTCTCCTCCAACAAAAACTTGAAAAAGAGCGAGTTGAGTATGGTGGTGAGAGTGCACTTGAGGTAAAAGTTGAGGAATGTGAGATTGAAAAAGAGGTAAAAAAATCTGAGGAGATGAGTGAAGCATCAAGTGAGCTGATTGTGCATGGGAAGGCGGGTGTTTATAGTTTTCCTAACGAACTTAACTTTGCCTTGTTTAGTGTTTCTGCTTTTGTACGGATTGAGCGAAGTCGAGTGAAGTTAGTCATGCAATGTTCCATTCCAAAGTTGCTTGTACAATTCACTAGCTTCCATGGAGTTTGTCTTCTAGGAGATAGATCTATTTGGTATCACTTCATGGAACAACCCGAATCTGTCCGCACCAATGGAGAATTAATTCGAACTCCATATTTCTATTCTTGTTTGTTACCCATGGTTCATTCATCATCTTTACCTTCTTTTGAGCATTATTTCCATCCTCACACATGTATTTCCTATGCAGATTTTGAAGGAAAATGTAAAGAGCCATCAATGCAGTCTCAAGTTGAATCGATTGATGGAAGGAATCGCGTGTCACAGGGAGTTTTTGCATTTAACTCTTATTCTACACCTTCTTACCACTTAATTAATGACGTTCCATTGCTTATGTATCCAATTTCTGGTTCAAAACAAGCTGAGACTCATTTTGTTTTTGTAGGTTGTAAGGCTGCTCGAAATTTTCCAGCTTTGATTAAAGAGTTGCAACCTGATTTCATGCTTGTGCCAGCTGCTTGTAATCTTCCATGCATATTCATACATCCAAAAGCTGGTCACCATGAGATCATCTTATCAACTCAAACTGGCGCAAATTCAAGTGACTCGTCTGGAGTGTGACCTTCACTTCATTGCTGCCACTTATGTTGGGTGATGCAGACAAGTGTGTCAATCAAGACCCGAATGTTGTTTTTACCTCACTGGTTCATTCTTCCACGGAAGTGCAACATGAATGGCTCATTGCTCTATCTCCAGATGGGCAAGTAGTGCCAAATCAGCAACAACTAGGGTCGAATTATACTACCTTGCACAATCAGATTCAAGATTTTTCTAAGCTGAATGAGAGTCATCATGAAGATCCCTATCTAGTGCATGTGAAACGTAAGTTGTCAAGTAGTATTAACCCTACATATACTAATTGTGTGATTTGTTTTATGGGTTTGAATTTGACATGCAAACGACCAAGGGTTGATGAGAGAGTTTTGGAGTGCTACATGGAATTTTCACAAGCTTTATACAAAGGTGTTTCTTGTCTTGGCGAATGTCCTTGTTCAAGAGCATCACGAGGTTGTCCAAGCGACATGTGACGTGGCTGGTGCTCATTCATCTCGCTCCCACATTGCATGGAGTACCACTTTTTCCCAAGATTTAAGGACAAATCCTTTTCAAGAGGAGGGGAATGATACGAATGAGCAAGCCTCAAAGGGAGGATTGGGCCTCGATTAAGTAGCTCTTGTTGAGCTTAGCTTCGGCCATGTGGGCCTTAGGTCCAATAGTGCTTTAGCTAGTCATTAAGCTAGTTAATTAGTAGGTTAGCTTTCGGCCAAGAGAGACCCAATGGGCTGGCCGATTTTCCCTTCATGCTTTCCAAGCTTTATTAGGTTTAGTCAAGGCTATAAATAGCCCTAAAGCTGATGGTACATTTAGTTTTTGCGATGTTATTAATAAAATTCCAGAATTTCGTCTTCCATTAAGCCAAATTCCTCTAGCTTGTGAAAGCTAAGTTGAACATCCTAGTGTGGTTCCTAGGTTGTTTATTGACTTATCAATCAAGCAAACACACTTGATTGTGGCATCCTCTGCCGTTGAATTCGTTCTTGAGTGGTCCGAGTTTGGGTTCAACTCCGTCGATTCCGTAACGTGTCCTCTAAGATCCTAAGTTGCTTCCGCGACCGGGCAGCGAGACCCTCGACAGCTCAGCGGAGGTCCAAGACCTGATTGACTAACACCAAAGCAACACCAAAATACCACCAAACCCCCGACCAAAAGGCCGAGGACCAGCACGCTCCGCAAATTCCAGAATTTTGGGTTGTCGGGTAGAGTACTTCTACGATTTTCAAAAATTCAGCCTTGAAGGCATTTTGTCTTGCCTTCTTTTTCAATCATTAGTCCTAATCTGAGTTTTAGATCGCGTCTAGGCCTTCATTCACCTCCATTCCTTGCTGCTATCTTGTGTCACTTGTTGACTAGTCAAGAACGTACCTTGCGGTGACGCCTAATTTGTCCAACCCGAGCAACTAGCAAGCCAAGGAATTGCTTGGTGAGACTATTAGAGAGTGATACACTTGAGTGAAACACAAGCGTGAGTGACCTATACATTGTACCAAAAAAAAAAGAAGGAGAGAAGAAGTCGTTTGCTTATTTTCTTTTGCAGGTTTACCTAAGCATGTCTAGTGGAGTTGGTGACCAAACAATGGACTTTAAACTACACATGGTGGCCATGATGGAAGAATTCAAGCAGAGTTTGGATGAAGCTTTCGAGCCTCTTCATAGACGCCTTGACCGAATGGTGAATAAGGATGTCAAGAGGAGGGGTTCCCCACAATTTCATCCTGACGTCCAACCTACCTCTTCAAAGTCATTATATTCAAGGAGAAGGGAGGAGGTTCATTCGACAACAAAGCATGCAAATACTTTATCCATAGATGAAGGAGTTAGTTGAGTGCAGGAGACATGTCAACAACTCTCCTCCAACAAAAACTTGAAAAAGAGCGAGTTGAGTATGGTGGTGAGAGTGCACTTGAGGTAAAAGTTGAGGAATGTGAGATTGAAAAAGAGGTAAAAAAATCTGAGGAGATGAGTGAAGCATCAAGTGAGCTGATTGTGCATGGGAAGGCGGGTGTTTATAGTTTTCCTAACGAACTTAACTTTGCCTTGTTTAGTGTTTCTGCTTTTGTACGGATTGAGCGAAGTCGAGTGAAGTTAGTCATGCAATGTTCCATTCCAAAGTTGCTTGTACAATTCACTAGCTTCCATGGAGTTTGTCTTCTAGGAGATAGATCTATTTGGTATCACTTCATGGAACAACCCGAATCTGTCCGCACCAATGGAGAATTAATTCGAACTCCATATTTCTATTCTTGTTTGTTACCCATGGTTCATTCATCATCTTTACCTTCTTTTGAGCATTATTTCCATCCTCACACATGTATTTCCTATGCAGATTTTGAAGGAAAATGTAAAGAGCCATCAATGCAGTCTCAAGTTGAATCGATTGATGGAAGGAATCGCGTGTCACAGGGAGTTTTTGCATTTAACTCTTATTCTACACCTTCTTACCACTTAATTAATGACGTTCCATTGCTTATGTATCCAATTTCTGGTTCAAAACAAGCTGAGACTCATTTTGTTTTTGTAGGTTGTAAGGCTGCTCGAAATTTTCCAGCTTTGATTAAAGAGTTGCAACCTGATTTCATGCTTGTGCCAGCTGCTTGTAATCTTCCATGCATATTCATACATCCAAAAGCTGGTCACCATGAGATCATCTTATCAACTCAAACTGGCGCAAATTCAAGTGACTCGTCTGGAGTGTGACCTTCACTTCATTGCTGCCACTTATGTTGGGTGATGCAGACAAGTGTGTCAATCAAGACCCGAATGTTGTTTTTACCTCACTGGTTCATTCTTCCACGGAAGTGCAACATGAATGGCTCATTGCTCTATCTCCAGATGGGCAAGTAGTGCCAAATCAGCAACAACTAGGGTCGAATTATACTACCTTGCACAATCAGATTCAAGATTTTTCTAAGCTGAATGAGAGTCATCATGAAGATCCCTATCTAGTGCATGTGAAACGTAAGTTGTCAAGTAGTATTAACCCTACATATACTAATTGTGTGATTTGTTTTATGGGTTTGAATTTGACATGCAAACGACCAAGGGTTGATGAGAGAGTTTTGGAGTGCTACATGGAATTTTCACAAGCTTTATACAAAGGTGTTTCTTGTCTTGGCGAATGTCCTTGTTCAAGAGCATCACGAGGTTGTCCAAGCGACATGTGACGTGGCTGGTGCTCATTCATCTCGCTCCCACATTGCATGGAGTACCACTTTTTCCCAAGATTTAAGGACAAATCCTTTTCAAGAGGAGGGGAATGATACGAATGAGCAAGCCTCAAAGGGAGGATTGGGCCTCGATTAAGTAGCTCTTGTTGAGCTTAGCTTCGGCCATGTGGGCCTTAGGTCCAATAGTGCTTTAGCTAGTCATTAAGCTAGTTAATTAGTAGGTTAGCTTTCGGCCAAGAGAGACCCAATGGGCTGGCCGATTTTCCCTTCATGCTTTCCAAGCTTTATTAGGTTTAGTCAAGGCTATAAATAGCCCTAAAGCTGATGGTACATTTAGTTTTTGCGATGTTATTAATAAAATTCCAGAATTTCGTCTTCCATTAAGCCAAATTCCTCTAGCTTGTGAAAGCTAAGTTGAACATCCTAGTGTGGTTCCTAGGTTGTTTATTGACTTATCAATCAAGCAAACACACTTGATTGTGGCATCCTCTGCCGTTGAATTCGTTCTTGAGTGGTCCGAGTTTGGGTTCAACTCCGTCGATTCCGTAACGTGTCCTCTAAGATCCTAAGTTGCTTCCGCGACCGGGCAGCGAGACCCTCGACAGCTCAGCGGAGGTCCAAGACCTGATTGACTAACACCAAAGCAACACCAAAATACCACCAAACCCCCGACCAAAAGGCCGAGGACCAGCACGCTCCGCAAATTCCAGAATTTTGGGTTGTCGGGTAGAGTACTTCTACGATTTTCAAAAATTCAGCCTTGAAGGCATTTTGTCTTGCCTTCTTTTTCAGTCATTAGTCCTAATCTGAGTTTTAGATCGCGTCTAGGCCTTCATTCACCTCCATTCCTTGCTGCTATCTTGTGTCACTTGTTGACTAGTCAAGAACGTACCTTGCGGTGACGCCTAATTTGTCCAACCCGAGCAACTAGCAAGCCAAGGAATTGCTTGGTGAGACTATTAGAGAGTGATACACTTGAGTGAAACACAAGCGTGAGTGACCTATACATTGTACCAAAAAAAAAAGAAGGAGAGAAGAAGTCGTTTGCTTATTTTCTTTTGCAGGTTTACCTAAGCATGTCTAGTGGAGTTGGTGACCAAACAATGGACTTTAAACTACACATGGTGGCCATGATGGAAGAATTCAAGCAGAGTTTGGATGAAGCTTTCGAGCCTCTTCATAGACGCCTTGACCGAATGGTGAATAAGGATGTCAAGAGGAGGGGTTCCCCACAATTTCATCCTGACGTCCAACCTACCTCTTCAAAGTCATTATATTCAAGGAGAAGGGAGGAGGTTCATTCGACAACAAAGCATGCAAATACTTTATCCATAGATGAAGGAGTTAGTTGAGTGCAGGAGACATGTCAACAACTCTCCTCCAACAAAAACTTGAAAAAGAGCGAGTTGAGTATGGTGGTGAGAGTGCACTTGAGGTAAAAGTTGAGGAATGTGAGATTGAAAAAGAGGTAAAAAAATCTGAGGAGATGAGTGAAGCATCAAGTGAGCTGATTGTGCATGGGAAGGCGGGTGTTTATAGTTTTCCTAACGAACTTAACTTTGCCTTGTTTAGTGTTTCTGCTTTTGTACGGATTGAGCGAAGTCGAGTGAAGTTAGTCATGCAATGTTCCATTCCAAAGTTGCTTGTACAATTCACTAGCTTCCATGGAGTTTGTCTTCTAGGAGATAGATCTATTTGGTATCACTTCATGGAACAACCCGAATCTGTCCGCACCAATGGAGAATTAATTCGAACTCCATATTTCTATTCTTGTTTGTTACCCATGGTTCATTCATCATCTTTACCTTCTTTTGAGCATTATTTCCATCCTCACACATGTATTTCCTATGCAGATTTTGAAGGAAAATGTAAAGAGCCATCAATGCAGTCTCAAGTTGAATCGATTGATGGAAGGAATCGCGTGTCACAGGGAGTTTTTGCATTTAACTCTTATTCTACACCTTCTTACCACTTAATTAATGACGTTCCATTGCTTATGTATCCAATTTCTGGTTCAAAACAAGCTGAGACTCATTTTGTTTTTGTAGGTTGTAAGGCTGCTCGAAATTTTCCAGCTTTGATTAAAGAGTTGCAACCTGATTTCATGCTTGTGCCAGCTGCTTGTAATCTTCCATGCATATTCATACATCCAAAAGCTGGTCACCATGAGATCATCTTATCAACTCAAACTGGCGCAAATTCAAGTGACTCGTCTGGAGTGTGACCTTCACTTCATTGCTGCCACTTATGTTGGGTGATGCAGACAAGTGTGTCAATCAAGACCCGAATGTTGTTTTTACCTCACTGGTTCATTCTTCCACGGAAGTGCAACATGAATGGCTCATTGCTCTATCTCCAGATGGGCAAGTAGTGCCAAATCAGCAACAACTAGGGTCGAATTATACTACCTTGCACAATCAGATTCAAGATTTTTCTAAGCTGAATGAGAGTCATCATGAAGATCCCTATCTAGTGCATGTGAAACGTAAGTTGTCAAGTAGTATTAACCCTACATATACTAATTGTGTGATTTGTTTTATGGGTTTGAATTTGACATGCAAACGACCAAGGGTTGATGAGAGAGTTTTGGAGTGCTACATGGAATTTTCACAAGCTTTATACAAAGGTGTTTCTTGTCTTGGCGAATGTCCTTGTTCAAGAGCATCACGAGGTTGTCCAAGCGACATGTGACGTGGCTGGTGCTCATTCATCTCGCTCCCACATTGCATGGAGTACCACTTTTTCCCAAGATTTAAGGACAAATCCTTTTCAAGAGGAGGGGAATGATACGAATGAGCAAGCCTCAAAGGGAGGATTGGGCCTCGATTAAGTAGCTCTTGTTGAGCTTAGCTTCGGCCATGTGGGCCTTAGGTCCAATAGTGCTTTAGCTAGTCATTAAGCTACTTAATTAGTAGGTTAGCTTTCGGCCAAGAGAGACCCAATGGGCTGGCTGATTTTCCCTTCATGCTTTCCAAGCTTTATTAGGTTTAGTCAAGGCTATAAATAGCCCTAAAGCTGATGGTACATTTAGTTTTTGCGATGTTATTAATAAAATTCCAGAATTTCGTCTTCCATTAAGCCAAATTCCTCTAGCTTGTGAAAGCTAAGTTGAACATCCTAGTGTGGTTCCTAGGTTGTTTATTGACTTATCAATCAAGCAAACACACTTGATTGTGGCATCCTCTGCCGTTGAATTCGTTCTTGAGTGGTCCGAGTTTGGGTTCAACTCCGTCGATTCCGTAACGTGTCCTCTAAGATCCTAAGTTGCTTCCGCGACCGGGCAGCGAGACCCTCGACAGGTCAGCGGAGGTCCAAGACCTGATTGACTAACACCAAAGCAACACCAAAATACCACCAAACCCCCGACCAAAAGGCCGAGAACCAGCACGCTCCGCAAATTCCAGAATTTTGGGTTGTCGGGTAGAGTACTTCTACGATTTTCAAAAATTCAGCCTTGAAGGCATTTTGTCTTGCCTTCTTTTTCAATCATTAGTCCTAATCTGAGTTTTAGATCGCGTCTAGGCCTTCATTCACCTCCATTCCTTGCTGCTATCTTGTGTCACTTGTTGACTAGTCAAGAACGTACCTTGCGGTGACGCCTAATTTGTCCAACCCGAGCAACTAGCAAGCCAAGGAATTGCTTGGTGAGACTATTAGAGAGTGATACACTTGAGTGAAACACAAGCGTGAGTGACCTATACATTGTACCAAAAAAAAAAGAAGGAGAGAAGAAGTCGTTTGCTTATTTTCTTTTGCAGGTTTACCTAAGCATGTCTAGTGGAGTTGGTGACCAAACAATGGACTTTAAACTACACATGGTGGCCATGATGGAAGAATTCAAGCAGAGTTTGGATGAAGCTTTCGAGCCTCTTCATAGACGCCTTGACCGAATGGTGAATAAGGATGTCAAGAGGAGGGGTTCCCCACAATTTCATCCTGACGTCCAACCTACCTCTTCAAAGTCATTATATTCAAGGAGAAGGGAGGAGGTTCATTCGACAACAAAGCATGCAAATACTTTATCCATAGATGAAGGAGTTAGTTGAGTGCAGGAGACATGTCAACAACTCTCCTCCAACAAAAACTTGAAAAAGAGCGAGTTGAGTATGGTGGTGAGAGTGCACTTGAGGTAAAAGTTGAGGAATGTGAGATTGAAAAAGAGGTAAAAAAATCTGAGGAGATGAGTGAAGCATCAAGTGAGCTGATTGTGCATGGGAAGGCGGGTGTTTATAGTTTTCCTAACGAACTTAACTTTGCCTTGTTTAGTGTTTCTGCTTTTGTACGGATTGAGCGAAGTCGAGTGAAGTTAGTCATGCAATGTTCCATTCCAAAGTTGCTTGTACAATTCACTAGCTTCCATGGAGTTTGTCTTCTAGGAGATAGATCTATTTGGTATCACTTCATGGAACAACCCGAATCTGTCCGCACCAATGGAGAATTAATTCGAACTCCATATTTCTATTCTTGTTTGTTACCCATGGTTCATTCATCATCTTTACCTTCTTTTGAGCATTATTTCCATCCTCACACATGTATTTCCTATGCAGATTTTGAAGGAAAATGTAAAGAGCCATCAATGCAGTCTCAAGTTGAATCGATTGATGGAAGGAATCGCGTGTCACAGGGAGTTTTTGCATTTAACTCTTATTCTACACCTTCTTACCACTTAATTAATGACGTTCCATTGCTTATGTATCCAATTTCTGGTTCAAAACAAGCTGAGACTCATTTTGTTTTTGTAGGTTGTAAGGCTGCTCGAAATTTTCCAGCTTTGATTAAAGAGTTGCAACCTGATTTCATGCTTGTGCCAGCTGCTTGTAATCTTCCATGCATATTCATACATCCAAAAGCTGGTCACCATGAGATCATCTTATCAACTCAAACTGGCGCAAATTCAAGTGACTCGTCTGGAGTGTGACCTTCACTTCATTGCTGCCACTTATGTTGGGTGATGCAGACAAGTGTGTCAATCAAGACCCGAATGTTGTTTTTACCTCACTGGTTCATTCTTCCACGGAAGTGCAACATGAATGGCTCATTGCTCTATCTCCAGATGGGCAAGTAGTGCCAAATCAGCAACAACTAGGGTCGAATTATACTACCTTGCACAATCAGATTCAAGATTTTTCTAAGCTGAATGAGAGTCATCATGAAGATCCCTATCTAGTGCATGTGAAACGTAAGTTGTCAAGTAGTATTAACCCTACATATACTAATTGTGTGATTTGTTTTATGGGTTTGAATTTGACATGCAAACGACCAAGGGTTGATGAGAGAGTTTTGGAGTGCTACATGGAATTTTCACAAGCTTTATACAAAGGTGTTTCTTGTCTTGGCGAATGTCCTTGTTCAAGAGCATCACGAGGTTGTCCAAGCGACATGTGACGTGGCTGGTGCTCATTCATCTCGCTCCCACATTGCATGGAGTACCACTTTTTCCCAAGATTTAAGGACAAATCCTTTTCAAGAGGAGGGGAATGATACGAATGAGCAAGCCTCAAAGGGAGGATTGGGCCTCGATTAAGTAGCTCTTGTTGAGCTTAGCTTCGGCCATGTGGGCCTTAGGTCCAATAGTGCTTTAGCTAGTCATTAAGCTACTTAATTAGTAGGTTAGCTTTCGGCCAAGAGAGACCCAATGGGCTGGCTGATTTTCCCTTCATGCTTTCCAAGCTTTATTAGGTTTAGTCAAGGCTATAAATAGCCCTAAAGCTGATGGTACATTTAGTTTTTGCGATGTTATTAATAAAATTCCAGAATTTCGTCTTCCATTAAGCCAAATTCCTCTAGCTTGTGAAAGCTAAGTTGAACATCCTAGTGTGGTTCCTAGGTTGTTTATTGACTTATCAATCAAGCAAACACACTTGATTGTGGCATCCTCTGCCGTTGAATTCGTTCTTGAGTGGTCCGAGTTTGGGTTCAACTCCGTCGATTCCGTAACGTGTCCTCTAAGATCCTAAGTTGCTTCCGCGACCGGGCAGCGAGACCCTCGACAGGTCAGCGGAGGTCCAAGACCTGATTGACTAACACCAAAGCAACACCAAAATACCACCAAACCCCCGACCAAAAGGCCGAGAACCAGCACGCTCCGCAAATTCCAGAATTTTGGGTTGTCGGGTAGAGTACTTCTACGATTTTCAAAAATTCAGCCTTGAAGGCATTTTGTCTTGCCTTCTTTTTCAATCATTAGTCCTAATCTGAGTTTTAGATCGCGTCTAGGCCTTCATTCACCTCCATTCCTTGCTGCTATCTTGTGTCACTTGTTGACTAGTCAAGAACGTACCTTGCGGTGACGCCTAATTTGTCCAACCCGAGCAACTAGCAAGCCAAGGAATTGCTTGGTGAGACTATTAGAGAGTGATACACTTGAGTGAAACACAAGCGTGAGTGACCTATACATTGTACCAAAAAAAAAAGAAGGAGAGAAGAAGTCGTTTGCTTATTTTCTTTTGCAGGTTTACCTAAGCATGTCTAGTGGAGTTGGTGACCAAACAATGGACTTTAAACTACACATGGTGGCCATGATGGAAGAATTCAAGCAGAGTTTGGATGAAGCTTTCGAGCCTCTTCATAGACGCCTTGACCGAATGGTGAATAAGGATGTCAAGAGGAGGGGTTCCCCACAATTTCATCCTGACGTCCAACCTACCTCTTCAAAGTCATTATATTCAAGGAGAAGGGAGGAGGTTCATTCGACAACAAAGCATGCAAATACTTTATCCATAGATGAAGGAGTTAGTTGAGTGCAGGAGACATGTCAACAACTCTCCTCCAACAAAAACTTGAAAAAGAGCGAGTTGAGTATGGTGGTGAGAGTGCACTTGAGGTAAAAGTTGAGGAATGTGAGATTGAAAAAGAGGTAAAAAAATCTGAGGAGATGAGTGAAGCATCAAGTGAGCTGATTGTGCATGGGAAGGCGGGTGTTTATAGTTTTCCTAACGAACTTAACTTTGCCTTGTTTAGTGTTTCTGCTTTTGTACGGATTGAGCGAAGTCGAGTGAAGTTAGTCATGCAATGTTCCATTCCAAAGTTGCTTGTACAATTCACTAGCTTCCATGGAGTTTGTCTTCTAGGAGATAGATCTATTTGGTATCACTTCATGGAACAACCCGAATCTGTCCGCACCAATGGAGAATTAATTCGAACTCCATATTTCTATTCTTGTTTGTTACCCATGGTTCATTCATCATCTTTACCTTCTTTTGAGCATTATTTCCATCCTCACACATGTATTTCCTATGCAGATTTTGAAGGAAAATGTAAAGAGCCATCAATGCAGTCTCAAGTTGAATCGATTGATGGAAGGAATCGCGTGTCACAGGGAGTTTTTGCATTTAACTCTTATTCTACACCTTCTTACCACTTAATTAATGACGTTCCATTGCTTATGTATCCAATTTCTGGTTCAAAACAAGCTGAGACTCATTTTGTTTTTGTAGGTTGTAAGGCTGCTCGAAATTTTCCAGCTTTGATTAAAGAGTTGCAACCTGATTTCATGCTTGTGCCAGCTGCTTGTAATCTTCCATGCATATTCATACATCCAAAAGCTGGTCACCATGAGATCATCTTATCAACTCAAACTGGCGCAAATTCAAGTGACTCGTCTGGAGTGTGACCTTCACTTCATTGCTGCCACTTATGTTGGGTGATGCAGACAAGTGTGTCAATCAAGACCCGAATGTTGTTTTTACCTCACTGGTTCATTCTTCCACGGAAGTGCAACATGAATGGCTCATTGCTCTATCTCCAGATGGGCAAGTAGTGCCAAATCAGCAACAACTAGGGTCGAATTATACTACCTTGCACAATCAGATTCAAGATTTTTCTAAGCTGAATGAGAGTCATCATGAAGATCCCTATCTAGTGCATGTGAAACGTAAGTTGTCAAGTAGTATTAACCCTACATATACTAATTGTGTGATTTGTTTTATGGGTTTGAATTTGACATGCAAACGACCAAGGGTTGATGAGAGAGTTTTGGAGTGCTACATGGAATTTTCACAAGCTTTATACAAAGGTGTTTCTTGTCTTGGCGAATGTCCTTGTTCAAGAGCATCACGAGGTTGTCCAAGCGACATGTGACGTGGCTGGTGCTCATTCATCTCGCTCCCACATTGCATGGAGTACCACTTTTTCCCAAGATTTAAGGACAAATCCTTTTCAAGAGGAGGGGAATGATACGAATGAGCAAGCCTCAAAGGGAGGATTGGGCCTCGATTAAGTAGCTCTTGTTGAGCTTAGCTTCGGCCATGTGGGCCTTAGGTCCAATAGTGCTTTAGCTAGTCATTAAGCTAGTTAATTAGTAGGTTAGCTTTCGGCCAAGAGAGACCCAATGGGCTGGCCGATTTTCCCTTCATGCTTTCCAAGCTTTATTAGGTTTAGTCAAGGCTATAAATAGCCCTAAAGCTGATGGTACATTTAGTTTTTGCGATGTTATTAATAAAATTCCAGAATTTCGTCTTCCATTAAGCCAAATTCCTCTAGCTTGTGAAAGCTAAGTTGAACATCCTAGTGTGGTTCCTAGGTTGTTTATTGACTTATCAATCAAGCAAACACACTTGATTGTGGCATCCTCTGCCGTTGAATTCGTTCTTGAGTGGTCCGAGTTTGGGTTCAACTCCGTCGATTCCGTAACGTGTCCTCTAAGATCCTAAGTTGCTTCCGCGACCGGGCAGCGAGACCCTCGACAGCTCAGCGGAGGTCCAAGACCTGATTGACTAACACCAAAGCAACACCAAAATACCACCAAACCCCCGACCAAAAGGCCGAGGACCAGCACGCTCCGCAAATTCCAGAATTTTGGGTTGTCGGGTAGAGTACTTCTACGATTTTCAAAAATTCAGCCTTGAAGGCATTTTGTCTTGCCTTCTTTTTCAATCATTAGTCCTAATCTGAGTTTTAGATCGCGTCTAGGCCTTCATTCACCTCCATTCCTTGCTGCTATCTTGTGTCACTTGTTGACTAGTCAAGAACGTACCTTGCGGTGACGCCTAATTTGTCCAACCCGAGCAACTAGCAAGCCAAGGAATTGCTTGGTGAGACTATTAGAGAGTGATACACTTGAGTGAAACACAAGCGTGAGTGACCTATACATTGTACCAAAAAAAAAGAAGGAGAGAAGAAGTCGTTTGCTTATTTTCTTTTGCAGGTTTACCTAAGCATGTCTAGTGGAGTTGGTGACCAAACAATGGACTTTAAACTACACATGGTGGCCATGATGGAAGAATTCAAGCAGAGTTTGGATGAAGCTTTCGAGCCTCTTCATAGACGCCTTGACCGAATGGTGAATAAGGATGTCAAGAGGAGGGGTTCCCCACAATTTCATCCTGACGTCCAACCTACCTCTTCAAAGTCATTATATTCAAGGAGAAGGGAGGAGGTTCATTCGACAACAAAGCATGCAAATACTTTATCCATAGATGAAGGAGTTAGTTGAGTGCAGGAGACATGTCAACAACTCTCCTCCAACAAAAACTTGAAAAAGAGCGAGTTGAGTATGGTGGTGAGAGTGCACTTGAGGTAAAAGTTGAGGAATGTGAGATTGAAAAAGAGGTAAAAAAATCTGCGGAGATGAGTGAAGCATCAAGTGAGCTGATTGTGCATGGGAAGGCGGGTGTTTATAGTTTTCCTAACGAACTTAACTTTGCCTTGTTTAGTGTTTCTGCTTTTGTACGGATTGAGCGAAGTCGAGTGAAGTTAGTCATGCAATGTTCCATTCCAAAGTTGCTTGTACAATTCACTAGCTTCCATGGAGTTTGTCTTCTAGGAGATAGATCTATTTGGTATCACTTCATGGAACAACCCGAATCTGTCCGCACCAATGGAGAATTAATTCGAACTCCATATTTCTATTCTTGTTTGTTACCCATGGTTCATTCATCATCTTTACCTTCTTTTGAGCATTATTTCCATCCTCACACATGTATTTCCTATGCAGATTTTGAAGGAAAATGTAAAGAGCCATCAATGCAGTCTCAAGTTGAATCGATTGATGGAAGGAATCACGTGTCACAGGGAGTTTTTGCATTTAACTCTTATTCTACACCTTCTTACCACTTAATTAATGACGTTCCATTGCTTATGTATCCAATTTCTGGTTCAAAACAAGCTGAGACTCATTTTGTTTTTGTAGGTTGTAAGGCTGCTCGAAATTTTCCAGCTTTGATTAAAGAGTTGCAACCTGATTTCATGCTTGTGCCAGCTGCTTGTAATCTTCCATGCATATTCATACATCCAAAAGCTGGTCACCATGAGATCATCTTATCAACTCAAACTGGCGCAAATTCAAGTGACTCGTCTGGAGTGTGACCTTCACTTCATTGCTGCCACTTATGTTGGGTGATGCAGACAAGTGTGTCAATCAAGACCCGAATGTTGTTTTTACCTCACTGGTTCATTCTTCCACGGAAGTGCAACATGAATGGCTCATTGCTCTATCTCCAGATGGGCAAGTAGTGCCAAATCAGCAACAACTAGGGTCGAATTATACTACCTTGCACAATCAGATTCAAGATTTTTCTAAGCTGAATGAGAGTCATCATGAAGATCCCTATCTAGTGCATGTGAAATGTAAGTTGTCAAGTAGTATTAACCCTACATATACTAATTGTGTGATTTGTTTTATGGGTTTGAATTTGACATGCAAACGACCAAGGGTTGATGAGAGAGTTTTGGAGTGCTACATGGAATTTTCACAAGCTTTATACAAGGTGTTTCTTGTCTTGGCGAATGTCCTTGTTCAAGAGCATCACGAGGTTGTCCAAGCGACATGTGACGTGGCTGGTGCTCATTCATCTCGCTCCCACATTGCATGGAGTACCACTTTTTCCCAAGATTTAAGGACAAATCCTTTTCAAGAGGAGGGGAATGATACGAATGAGCAAGCCTCAAAGGGAGGATTGGGCCTCGATTAAGTAGCTCTTGTTGAGCTTAGCTTCGGCCATGTGGGCCTTAGGTCCAATAGTGCTTTAGCTAGTCATTAAGCTAGTTAATTAGTAGGTTAGCTTTCGGCCAAGAGAGACCCAATGGGCTGGCCGATTTTCCCTTCATGCTTTCCAAGCTTTATTAGGTTTAGTCAAGGCTATAAATAGCCCTAAAGCTGATGGTACATTTAGTTTTTGCGATGTTATTAATAAAATTCCAGAATTTCGTCTTCCATTAAGCCAAATTCCTCTAGCTTGTGAAAGCTAAGTTGAACATCCTAGTGTGGTTCCTAGGTTGTTTATTGACTTATCAATCAAGCAAACACACTTGATTGTGGCATCCTCTGCCGTTGAATTCGTTCTTGAGTGGTCCGAGTTTGGGTTCAACTCCGTCGATTCCGTAACGTGTCCTCTAAGATCCTAAGTTGCTTCCGCGACCGGGCAGCGAGACCCTCGACAGCTCAGCGGAGGTCCAAGACCTGATTGACTAACACCAAAGCAACACCAAAATACCACCAAACCCCCGACCAAAAGGCCGAGGACCAGCACGCTCCGCAAATTCCAGAATTTTGGGTTGTCGGGTAGAGTACTTCTACGATTTTCAAAAATTCAGCCTTGAAGGCATTTTGTCTTGCCTTCTTTTTCAGTCATTAGTCCTAATCTGAGTTTTAGATCGCGTCTAGGCCTTCATTCACCTCCATTCCTTGCTGCTATCTTGTGTCACTTGTTGACTAGTCAAGAACGTACCTTGCGGTGACGCCTAATTTGTCCAACCCGAGCAACTAGCAAGCCAAGGAATTGCTTGGTGAGACTATTAGAGAGTGATACACTTGAGTGAAACACAAGCGTGAGTGACCTATACATTGTACCAAAAAAAAAAGAAGGAGAGAAGAAGTCGTTTGCTTATTTTCTTTTGCAGGTTTACCTAAGCATGTCTAGTGGAGTTGGTGACCAAACAATGGACTTTAAACTACACATGGTGGCCATGATGGAAGAATTCAAGCAGAGTTTGGATGAAGCTTTCGAGCCTCTTCATAGACGCCTTGACCGAATGGTGAATAAGGATGTCAAGAGGAGGGGTTCCCCACAATTTCATCCTGACGTCCAACCTACCTCTTCAAAGTCATTATATTCAAGGAGAAGGGAGGAGGTTCATTCGACAACAAAGCATGCAAATACTTTATCCATAGATGAAGGAGTTAGTTGAGTGCAGGAGACATGTCAACAACTCTCCTCCAACAAAAACTTGAAAAAGAGCGAGTTGAGTATGGTGGTGAGAGTGCACTTGAGGTAAAAGTTGAGGAATGTGAGATTGAAAAAGAGGTAAAAAAATCTGCGGAGATGAGTGAAGCATCAAGTGAGCTGATTGTGCATGGGAAGGCGGGTGTTTATAGTTTTCCTAACGAACTTAACTTTGCCTTGTTTAGTGTTTCTGCTTTTGTACGGATTGAGCGAAGTCGAGTGAAGTTAGTCATGCAATGTTCCATTCCAAAGTTGCTTGTACAATTCACTAGCTTCCATGGAGTTTGTCTTCTAGGAGATAGATCTATTTGGTATCACTTCATGGAACAACCCGAATCTGTCCGCACCAATGGAGAATTAATTCGAACTCCATATTTCTATTCTTGTTTGTTACCCATGGTTCATTCATCATCTTTACCTTCTTTTGAGCATTATTTCCATCCTCACACATGTATTTCCTATGCAGATTTTGAAGGAAAATGTAAAGAGCCATCAATGCAGTCTCAAGTTGAATCGATTGACGGAAGGAATCACGTGTCACAGGGAGTTTTTGCATTTAACTCTTATTCTACACCTTCTTACCACTTAATTAATGACGTTCCATTGCTTATGTATCCAATTTCTGGTTCAAAACAAGCTGAGACTCATTTTGTTTTTGTAGGTTGTAAGGCTGCTCGAAATTTTCCAGCTTTGATTAAAGAGTTGCAACCTGATTTCATGCTT
Organism: Coffea arabica; assembly: GCF_036785885.1. Lineage (NCBI taxonomy): Eukaryota > Viridiplantae > Streptophyta > Magnoliopsida > Gentianales > Rubiaceae > Coffea > Coffea arabica. The sequence goes on along the minus strand of NC_092323.1, from coordinate 31,209,301 downwards.
GTGCCAGCTGCTTGTAATCTTCCATGCATATTCATACATCCAAAAGCTGGTCACCATGAGATCATCTTATCAACTCAAACTGGCGCAAATTCAAGTGACTCGTCTGGAGTGTGACCTTCACTTCATTGCTGCCACTTATGTTGGGTGATGCAGACAAGTGTGTCAATCAAGACCCGAATGTTGTTTTTACCTCACTGGTTCATTCTTCCACGGAAGTGCAACATGAATGGCTCATTGCTCTATCTCCAGATGGGCAAGTAGTGCCAAATCAGCAACAACTAGGGTCGAATTATACTACCTTGCACAATCAGATTCAAGATTTTTCTAAGCTGAATGAGAGTCATCATGAAGATCCCTATCTAGTGCATGTGAAATGTAAGTTGTCAAGTAGTATTAACCCTACATATACTAATTGTGTGATTTGTTTTATGGGTTTGAATTTGACATGCAAACGACCAAGGGTTGATGAGAGAGTTTTGGAGTGCTACATGGAATTTTCACAAGCTTTATACAAGGTGTTTCTTGTCTTGGCGAATGTCCTTGTTCAAGAGCATCACGAGGTTGTCCAAGCGACATGTGACGTGGCTGGTGCTCATTCATCTCGCTCCCACATTGCATGGAGTACCACTTTTTCCCAAGATTTAAGGACAAATCCTTTTCAAGAGGAGGGGAATGATACGAATGAGCAAGCCTCAAAGGGAGGATTGGGCCTCGATTAAGTTGCTCTTGTTGAGCTTAGCTTCGGCCATGTGGGCCTTAGGTCCAATAGTGCTTTAGCTAGTCATTAAGCTAGTTAATTAGTAGGTTAGCTTTCGGCCAAGAGAGACCCAATGGGCTGGCCGATTTTCCCTTCATGCTTTCCAAGCTTTATTAGGTTTAGTCAAGGCTATAAATAGCCCTAAAGCTGATGGTACATTTAGTTTTTGCGATGTTATTAATAAAATTCCAGAATTTCGTCTTCCATTAAGCCAAATTCCTCTAGCTTGTGAAAGCTAAGTTGAACATCCTAGTGTGGTTCCTAGGTTTTTTATTGACTTATCAATCAAGCAAACACACTTGATTGTGGCATCCTCTGCCGTTGAATTCGTTCTTGAGTGGTCCGAGTTTGGGTTCAACTCCGTCGATTCCGTAACGTGTCCTCTAAGATCCTAAGTTGCTTCCGCGACCGGGCAGCGAGACCCTCGACAGCTCAGCGGAGGTCCAAGACCTGATTGACTAACACCAAAGCAACACCAAAATACCACCAAACCCCCGACCAAAAGGCCGAGGACCAGCACGCTCCGCAAATTCCAGAATTTTGGGTTGTCGGGTAGAGTACTTCTACGATTTTCAAAAATTCAGCCTTGAAGGCATTTTGTCTTGCCTTCTTTTTCAGTCATTAGTCCTAATCTGAGTTTTAGATCGCGTCTAGGCCTTCATTCACCTCCATTCCTTGCTGCTATCTTGTGTCACTTGTTGACTAGTCAAGAACGTACCTTGCGGTGACGCCTAATTTGTCCAACCCGAGCAACTAGCAAGCCAAGGAATTGCTTGGTGAGACTATTAGAGAGTGATACACTTGAGTGAAACACAAGCGTGAGTGACCTATACATTGTACCAAAAAAAAAAGAAGGAGAGAAGAAGTCGTTTGCTTATTTTCTTTTGCAGGTTTACCTAAGCATGTCTAGTGGAGTTGGTGACCAAACAATGGACTTTAAACTACACATGGTGGCCATGATGGAAGAATTCAAGCAGAGTTTGGATGAAGCTTTCGAGCCTCTTCATAGACGCCTTGACCGAATGGTGAATAAGGATGTCAAGAGGAGGGGTTCCCCACAATTTCATCCTGACGTCCAACCTACCTCTTCAAAGTCATTATATTCAAGGAGAAGGGAGGAGGTTCATTCGACAACAAAGCATGCAAATACTTTATCCATAGATGAAGGAGTTAGTTGAGTGCAGGAGACATGTCAACAACTCTCCTCCAACAAAAACTTGAAAAAAAGCGAGTTGAGTATGGTGGTGAGAGTGCACTTGAGGTAAAAGTTGAGGAATGTGAGATTGAAAAAGAGGTAAAAAAATCTGAGGAGATGAGTGAAGCATCAAGTGAGCTGATTGTGCATGGGAAGGCGGGTGTTTATAGTTTTCCTAACGAACTTAACTTTGCCTTGTTTAGTGTTTCTGCTTTTGTACGGATTGAGCGAAGTCGAGTGAAGTTAGTCATGCAATGTTCCATTCCAAAGTTGCTTGTACAATTCACTAGCTTCCATGGAGTTTGTCTTCTAGGAGATAGATCTATTTGGTATCACTTCATGGAACAACCCGAATCTGTCCGCACCAATGGAGAATTAATTCGAACTCCATATTTCTATTCTTGTTTGTTACCCATGGTTCATTCATCATCTTTACCTTCTTTTGAGCATTATTTCCATCCTCACACATGTATTTCCTATGCAGATTTTGAAGGAAAATGTAAAGAGCCATCAATGCAGTCTCAAGTTGAATCGATTGATGGAAGGAATCACGTGTCACAGGGAGTTTTTGCATTTAACTCTTATTCTACACCTTCTTACCACTTAATTAATGACGTTCCATTGCTTATGTATCCAATTTCTGGTTCAAAACAAGCTGAGACTCATTTTGTTTTTGTAGGTTGTAAGGCTGCTCGAAATTTTCCAGCTTTGATTAAAGAGTTGCAACCTGATTTCATGCTTGTGCCAGCTGCTTGTAATCTTCCATGCATATTCATACATCCAAAAGCTGGTCACCATGAGATCATCTTATCAACTCAAACTGGCGCAAATTCAAGTGACTCGTCTGGAGTGTGACCTTCACTTCATTGCTGCCACTTATGTTGGGTGATGCAGACAAGTGTGTCAATCAAGACCCGAATGTTGTTTTTACCTCACTGGTTCATTCTTCCACGGAAGTGCAACATGAATGGCTCATTGCTCTATCTCCAGATGGGCAAGTAGTGCCAAATCAGCAACAACTAGGGTCGAATTATACTACCTTGCACAATCAGATTCAAGATTTTTCTAAGCTGAATGAGAGTCATCATGAAGATCCCTATCTAGTGCATGTGAAACGTAAGTTGTCAAGTAGTATTAACCCTACATATACTAATTGTGTGATTTGTTTTATGGGTTTGAATTTGACATGCAAACGACCAAGGGTTGATGAGAGAGTTTTGGAGTGCTACATGGAATTTTCACAAGCTTTATACAAGGTGTTTCTTGTCTTGGCGAATGTCCTTGTTCAAGAGCATCACGAGGTTGTCCAAGCGACATGTGACGTGGCTGGTGCTCATTCATCTCGCTCCCACATTGCATGGAGTACCACTTTTTCCCAAGATTTAAGGACAAATCCTTTTCAAGAGGAGGGGAATGATACGAATGAGCAAGCCTCAAAGGGAGGATTGGGCCTCGATTAAGTAGCTCTTGTTGAGCTTAGCTTCGGCAATGTGGGCCTTAGGTCCAATAGTGCTTTAGCTAGTCATTAAGCTAGTTAATTAGTAGGTTAGCTTTCGGCCAAGAGAGACCCAATGGGCTGGCCGATTTTCCCTTCATGCTTTCCAAGCTTTATTAGGTTTAGTCAAGGCTATAAATAGCCCTAAAGCTGATGGTACATTTAGTTTTTGCGATGTTATTAATAAAATTCCAGAATTTCGTCTTCCATTAAGCCAAATTCCTCTAGCTTGTGAAAGCTAAGTTGAACATCCTAGTGTGGTTCCTAGGTTGTTTATTGACTTATCAATC